>NC_092335.1:598316428-598658571 GCF_046630445.1 Rutidosis leptorrhynchoides
ATTAATATAATAACTAACCCTAATTAGGGTTTAATATTAATAATAATTAATAATAATCCGTAATTAATGCTGTCGGCGGGTTCAGTAGGACGTGTCAGGTCAGGCCATGCGATCGCATGGTTTTACAACACCCGGCTCATGCGATCGCATGGGCCTGGGTTCCAGTTTTTTTTTAAAGGAATTTTTTTATTGTTTTTCTAAAAAATAATATACAAATATATTTATACAAATATATTTTAAAAATATAGTGTTTCGCCGAGCTCCCCGGCAGCGGCTCCAAAAACTTGATGTGTAAGCGGAGGGGTACGAAATACTATTATTTTTACTACGAAATACGACAAAATATAATACAAGTTTTAATTAATTTATTTACAGATGGAATATACCTAAACTCTGCTGCAACACTATAGGCAGTGTACCTAATCGTAGAGTAGTATAGTTTTTAGTAAGTCCGGTTCGTTCCACAGGGATGAAAGGTCCCGTTCATATACATTATAAACGATTCACAATAGTTGATTACATCGCGAGGTATTTGACCTCTATATGATACATTTTACAAACATTGCATTCGTTTTTAAAAGACAAACTTTCTTTACAATGAAACTTGATGACATGCACACCATTTCATAATACATCCAACTATAATTGGCTTAATAATAATCTTGATGAACTCAATGACTCGAATGCAACGTCTTTCAAAATATGCCATGAATGACTCCAAGTAATATCCTTAAAATGAGTTAATGTACAGCGGAAGATTTCTTTAATACCTGAGAATAAACATGCTTTAAAGTGTCAACCAAAAGGTTGGTGAGTTCATAGGTTTATCATAACAATCATTTCAATATATTAATAGACCACAAGATTTCCGTTTATAAATATATGTACACTCGCAAGTGTATAAAAGTATTCTATAAGTTGTAGGCACCCGGTAACAAGCCTTAACGTTCATGTTTTACCCTTTGAAGTACACCAGATCAGGTGTGTTTAAAATAACCTCGAAGTACTAAAGCATCCCATAGTCAGGATGAGGTTTGTCAGACCCAATAGATCTATCTTTAGGATTCGCGCCTACCGTACATAGACAAGTAGTTTAATGTTACCAAGCTAAGGGTATATTTTTGGTTTAAATCCACGTAGAATTAGTTTTAGTACTTGTGCCTATTTCGTAAAACATTTATAAAAACAGCGCATGTATTCTCAGTCCCAAAAATATATATAAAAGGGAGCAAATGAAATTCACAATACTGTATTTCGTAGTAAAAATACATATAACGTCATTTAACAAGTGCAAGGTTGGCCTCGGATTCACGAACGTATCAATATTGAGATTCAATATTGCAGGAAAGTACGTAGACGCAACGGAGATGATAAACACTATATTGACCTCACGAGCATACCCATGAACCATACCCATCACCTCCATAGCTATAATCCATAATTTCCTTAGCTTCGACTCATTAAAAAAAAAACTATTTTGAAATCACTCGGACAGCACTCCGTCGTAATATTTTATGTATACTAATAATATCTTGAAATAATACAGAGCAAATATATATATATATATATATATATATATATATATATATATATATATATATATATATATATATATATATATATATATATATATATATATATATATATATATATATATATATATCGATTGAGAGAGTTTAGAGAAATATATTTTCAAGTTTCTATGAAATAATGAAACCTATTAAATTCTATTTATAATAGATTTTTGAATTATTAAAGTGAATTATTAAAGTATGAATTATTAAAGTGAATTATTAAAGTATAAATTATTAAAGTGTATTATTAAAGTATGAATTATTAAAGTGAATTATTAAAGTATGAATTATTAAAGTGAATTATTAAAGTATGAATTATTAAAGTAAATTATTAAAATATGAATTATTAAAGTGAATTATTAAAGTTAAAGTAAAGTAAAAGTAAAGTAAAGGTAAAGTTAAAGTATAGTAAAAGTATAAAAACTATGTATGTATAATACGCGTATAAATATATATAATATTAATTTAAATTGTTATATATATTTAATGAAATAAAATATAAATATCGTTATATTTATTATACTGGTTAAGTAATGAGTTTTCAAAAGTGATTCTAGATATTTATAAAAGTTATATACGTTTTAATAATAAAGTTCTTTTTAAACTGAAAACGTCTTTGTACGTTTAAAAATAGATTAATAGAATATTATGGAAACCAATTCTCCACTAACTTTTGTCTAACTTTCGTAAATGACACTTTTTGTTTTTATTTATAAATAGCTTTACAAATTATTCTGAATATCGTTAAGAGGAATAGATTTTCTCAAATCATAGTGGACCTCTCAACAGAGACTTGTAATCATAATTCAATGTTTCTGATAATTCAATCATTTAATATATTTTTTTTTAATTTCGTCAAAAATCATATTGAAACAAATACGTTCGTGTAAAGTATTATACGTTTAATACTTTATTAATATTCTCAAGTTATAATATATATATACATATACATATCTATTTATATATAACGGTTCGTGAATCGTCAGAATTTGGTCGAGGTTATAATGAGTGTATGAACACAGTTTAAAATTTTTGAGATTTAACTTAACAAACTTTGCTTATCGTGTCGGAATAATATAAAGATTAAAGTTTAAATTTGGTCGGAAATTTCCGGGTCGTCACAGTACCTACCCGTTAAAGAAATTTCGTCCCCGAAATTTGATAGAGGTCGTCATGACTAACAATGAGAATATTATTATAACGATTATAGAGTTTTATCAGGTTCAAGAAGAATGGATAAAATAATTCGATTACTCGAAGCGTGTGAGTGAAGTTATCGTAAATGAATGAAATAAGATAATAGTGATTCGTCGTATCTTTTGACGTCATCACGATTGATCTCCGAAAAGAAAATCTTTGTAATCTATATTGGATTTGATTATTCGGCGATTAAGGAAATTATGATCCTCTTCGAATTAATGCGATAATCCATTTTGATTTCTCTGTCGGATATTTCACTATAAATCCACCTCATTTGTTTTCTTACAACTCACACCTTCTCAACTCATATTTTAAAGTATTTGTCAATATGCTTCATCCAATGCTGATTCTTGATATACTCCTCACTTTCATATCAGTCGCTCTTCTTTTTCATCTGCCTCCGGAAGAATCTATTTACTTCTACTATACTCTTGGTTTTATAGTGTTTTTAGTTCTCCCGTGTCTTTATATTGCTATATGCATTGATATATACGGTTTGTGATTTCTGGGTTGTTGTTGGGTTTTATATATTCCCTTATATTTCAAAGTCCTTGCTTCTTATATAATCATTGTCATCCACAGTTAATGCTCTCTTCTATTTGCTATGATTTATACTCCCATTTCTAGTTCGGAGCTTTGTCCTTTCGTTTCTTCTTCTTGCGATTAAGCACCGCTTGTAATGGTCCAGAATTCGCAGATATAAATTTCAGAATGAACATTGTTAATGTTCTAGTAAGGAAATTGTAATGGCACGATCTTGACTTGTCAAATTACCAGAATACCTCAGAAAAGGCCGAATCATCAAGAAATATTTTCTTGATATTTAGAGATCAAAGAGAATACAAGAGTCGTGTAACATAGCACATGATGACGTTATGATCTGTGAATCATCATGTTCCAGTTAGAAACTCAGCATGAATTACTGTAATATAATCACGTTGATCAAGTGTCATTATATTATGCTAACTCATGCTTCAGCTCCCAACACTTCTTCAAGAATATTCCTATTTTAAACTCGAATGTTTCAGAATTTAGAAACTAAAATAGTTTCTTTTATGATATAATACAGATAGCGCGAAGAGGTAAATGATTTCAGATAAGAATAATTATAAAAATATCTTCAGAAGTATGGATGATATTTATAATGAAAGATACGATGATATCTTAGAATGTCTAATATCAGAGGATGATGAAGGATATTGTCCGCAGGGGTTTAGAGTCAGGAGCAAGGTATTCGTTAATGACTTCAGCAAGTACTGAATCATTTGGATTCTTTGAAGGCAGGTTCAGCCTTTGTGATTTATCCACAGCCTCCTTCATACTTTGCTCAATCCGTTTTCCAGTTTCAAAGCTTCTCTTTTTCTGAGCTTTGCCAATATACTATCCTTAATCATCCAACTTTTTACTGTTAAGGTCGTTTACAGTTTTTGCTGCTTCATCAGCATTTTTCAAAATTTCGAGAACTGGTTCGCAGTTTAGGGTGTTTTTCAGAAATTTCTCATTCAAAGAATGTAAGTCTTGGAGGTAGACGTTGTGTGTATATGTAATTGTTGATGTAGACATACTGCGAGGTTTCAAAATACTGATTGCTGATTCTCAATAATTGGTATGGCAATTCTTGTTATAAGGTATGAATGAGTATATGATAGGGTTTCGATAATTATAATGATTTTTTTTTTTGGAAAGTCAAAGATCAGTGAAGTTGTTGGTAAGTTTATTGCTAATGTGGTGAATATAAACGATTCCCCGGTAACGTTGGCGAAAGGGCAACGTATCTATCGAGGTTATAATAAGACTGTTTTGATTGAGAAGTCAAAGTTGACTTGCTGGAGCTGTGACAAAACTGTCTATTTTGAAACGGAATTGAAAAGTTATTTTAGCTAGTAAATGCCAAAGTGTCTAACACGGATACGTGTCGAACTATGACTTGGGTTTTGAGAGTTTTTCAGGTGTATAACTGTGGGTAACATGTGGTTGGATCATCATCTTGATTGTTCCTTAGTTGAAGTGTCTTCAGGAATTTCGAAGGGTTTGAGCACATATTGTAATCGTTAATACATATGATGTTCTAACACAGTTTTGAAGTTAAAGTATAGCTTTGAAAGATATAGGAATCTAAGAGTGATGATACTGGTTATATTTCGAATTGAATTATGCGATTTCAAAATCAGAATATGTAATTGAATTTAAATGAGTATGATTGTTTTGATTTATATGAAAGAATGGATATTATTGTGAAAGTAGGGAGTATAGTTGATGATTGCTGAATCAGTTTCGAAAAATGTAATATATTAATTGTGAATTTATATATCTCTAGGGTATTACCTACCCGTTAAAAAAATTTCACAGTTAATATTTTGTACAAAAGAAGTTTATTACAGTCTTTATAAAAATATATGTGTATATTTTTTTTAGATGTAATATATATTTAATGAGTGAATATTAAATTAAACTCATTTGTTTTATGGTTGGAACTAGAATTGAGTAATCCCTAAAACTTTATAAATTGCATAAGTATTTCTTCAATAATATTGAAATTATGAATCATTACTTTGTTATCTGTTGGTTTTCGTGAAATTCTTGTGAACTTCGCAAGGTACGAATGATGTTATTTGAAAAGTTTCGAGTACATCAATGATGAAAGTGTAAAATCAAACATATATTCTAATAATACACTTGATTTATTATGAATTGGATTTTTATTGAATTGAGACAGAGATTGTAATTAACGATGGTTAAGTTGCGGACGAAGGACGTACATCATTGCATATTTGTAATATGAATTAACTGAGTAGTTAAGATTCACACATAATAGCTTAGTACGGGAAGATTTATTATGGTTTAAAAATTTATACATATAAAATATATATAAATCTTTCGATTGGAAATGAGTTAATGCTTCATAAATCGTTGATACAATATATTTGTTGTTGATTCGTAATGATGTCCACAATGATTCTTGAACTGACAGAGTTTGTGATGTTACAGGTGCTGTTGATTCTGACGATACTGACGGCACTGACTGTGTTGATGATGCTACGGTCCTGTTGATGCTGTTAGTAAAACAATTCTAGCTTGTAAATCGTACACCATTTTCGATCAAAGTTTCTACTCTACCATCTCCCGTTCACTCATCCAAATTACGGTCAGAATTAAATAATCTCTAAGATTTTGGAGATTACATAACTGCCGCAGAGATATCTCTTCAATGAAGTTTATGAATTAATACTTCATCGTTTGTTGTTGTTGATATTCCTGGATATTTACAGGGCGTATGACGTTGATGTTTGAGATACAGATTGTGATGTTGCAGTGTGGGATGTGGATGTTGTTGTTGGTGGTGGTGATGGTACTGTTGGTGTTGCTGATGGTGGTACTGTTTATGTTGCTGGTGCTGCTGCTGGTGTTTGTAACCTTTGCACCATATTCTCCAAAGCCACTACCCGAGCGCGAAGCTCGTTGACTTCTTCTATTACACCGGGGTGATTGTCGGTTCAGACGAGCGGATAAATAAAATCTAGAATTTGGTGTAGTATGTAATCGTGACGAGATACTCTAGAAATAAGAGAGAAAATGGTGTTTCGGATAGGTTCGCCGGTAAGTGCTTCAGGTTCTTCGCCAAGAGGGAAATGTGGTGGATGGAAGGGATCACATTCTTCTTGTCTCCAATGATTAAGGAGGCTAAGAACCCATCCCCAATTCATCCAGAATAGATGATGACTAATTGGTTGATCCTTTCCGGTCACACTACTTTCGGAACTTGAATGGGATTCCATTTCGAAATCCGAGGGACTTGAACTAATGACGAATTCCATTTCGTACAATTGAATAAAGAATTTTTCGATATGAAATGATTTTCCGGCTATCGGGTGGTATTCTAATTATATAGAGCAAAAGGTTTTGTAGATTACGGAGGAATTTACAGAATATGTCAGGCAAAGTTTACAGTAACAGATACGCTAAGATATGAATTAGCAGATACGCTAAGATATGAATTTTGTCTATACACTATTCATGCAATCAATGCAATAAGATGTGTCTAGACTAAGAATGATAAGCAGGTAATTTCCGACAAAAATGATGAGCAAAACTTTTGACATGTAGTCACGGTCGAAGTTCAGACTCACTAATGTATCCTAACGACTATCAGTTAGACACACTAATGCAGACCTGATTCGCTAAGACCACTGCTCCGATACCAACTGAAAGGACCCGTTCATATACATTATAAACGATTCACAATAGTTGATTACATCGAGAGGTATTTGACCTCTATATGATACATTTTACAAACATTGCATTCGTTTTTAAAAGACAAACTTTCTTTACAATGAAAGTTGATGACATGCACACCATTTCATAATACATCCAACTATAATTGGCTTAATAATAATCTTGATGAACTCAATGACTCGAATGCAACGTCTTTCAAAATATGCCATGAATGACTCCAAGTAATATCCTTAAAATGAGTTAATGCACAGCGGAAGATTTCTTTAATACCTGAGAATAAACATGCTTTAAAGTGTCAACCAAAAGGTTGGTGAGTTCATAGGTTTATCATAACAATCATTTCAATATATTAATAGACCACAAGATTTCCGTTTATAAATATATGTACACTCGCAAGTGTATAAAAGTATTCTATAAGTTGTAGGCACCCGGTAACAAGCCTTAACGTTCATGTTTTACCCTTTGAAGTACACCAGATCAGGTGTGTTTAAAATAACCTCGAAGTACTAAAGCATCCCATAGTCAGGATGAGGTTTGTCAGACCCAATAGATCTATCTTTAGGATTCGCGCCTACCGTACATAGACAAGTAGTTTAATGTTACCAAGCTAAGGGTATATTTTTGGTTTAAACCCATGTAGAATTAGTTTTAGTACTTGTGCCTATTTCGTAAAACATTTATAAAAACAGCGCATGTATTCTCAGTCCCAAAAATATATATAAAAGGGAGCAAATGAAACTCACAATACTGTATTTCGTAGTAAAAATACATATAACATCATTTAACAAGTGCAAGGTTGGCCTCAGATTCACGAACGTATCAATATTGAGATTCAATGTTGCAGGAAAGTACGTAGACGCAACGGAGATGATAAACACTATATTGACCTCACGAGCATACCCATGAACCATACCCATCACCTCCATAGCTATAATCCATAATTTCCTTAGCTTCGACTCATTCAAAAAAAAAAAACTATTTTGAAATCACTCGGACAGCACTCCGTCGTAATATTTTATGTATACTAATAATATTTTGAAATAATACAGAGCAAATATATATATATATATAAATATATATATATATATATATATATATATATATATATATATATATATATATATATATATATATATATATATATATATATATATATATCGATTGAGAGAGTTTAGAGAAATATATTTTCAAGTTTCTATGAAATAATGATACCTATTGAATTCTATTTATAATAGATTTTTGAATTATTAAAGTGAATTATTAAAGTGAATTATTAAAGTGAATTATTAAAGTATGAATTATTAAAGTAAATTATTAAAGTATGAATTATTAAAGTGAATTATTAAAGTATGAATTATTAAAGTGAATTATTAAAGTATGAATTATTAAAGTGAATTATTAAAGTATGAATTATTAAAGTGAATTATTAAAGTTAAAGTAAAGTAAAGGTAAAGTTAAAGTATAGTAAAAGTATAAAAACTATGTATGTATAATACGCGTATAAATATATATAATATTAATTTAAATCGTTATATATATTTAATGAAATAAAATATAAATATCGTAATATTTATTATACTGGTTAAGTAATGAGTTGTCAAAAGTGATTCTAGATATTTATAAAAGTTATATACATTTTAATAATAAAGTTCTTTTTAAACTGAAAACGTCTTTGTACGTTTGAAAATAGATTAATAGAATATTATGGAAACCAATTCTCCACTAACTTTTGTCTAACTTTCGTAAATGACACTTTTTGTTTTTATTTATAAATAGCTTTACAAGTTATTCTGAATATCGTTAAGAGGAATAGATTTTCTCAAATCATAGTGGACCTCTCAACAGAGACTTGTAATCATAATTCAATGTTTCTGATAATTCAATCATTTAATATATATTTTTTTAATTTCGTCGAAAATCATATTGAAACAAATACGTTCGTGTAAAGTATTATACGTTTAATACTTTATTAATATTCTCAAGTTATAATATATATATATACATATACATATCTATTTATATATAACGGTTCGTGAATCGTCGGAATTTGGTCGAGGTTATAATGAATGTATGAACACAGTTTAAAATTCTTGAGATTTAACTTAACAAACTTTGCTTATCGTGTCGGAATAATATAAAGATTAAAGTTTAAATTTGGTCGGAAATTTTCTGGTCGTCACAAGGGAGACGACTTATTTTACACTATATTTTAAACAACTATATTTGTACAAAATATATATTTTTATATATAATAATAATAATAAAAAAGGGGTTTTACCGTTTAATGACCGGTTTGTCGATTTTAAAACTTTAGTCGCAGTTAAAACCTAATGTAAAATATTAAAAATAAATACAACTTAATTTAAAGCGTAAAGAAAATAATGATAATGAAATTGCGATAAATAAAAGTGCGATGAAATAAAATACGATAATTAAAAAGTACGTTAATTAGAAGTGCAATTAAATATGAAAATAAAGGAATTATGCTTATTTAAACTTTCGTAATCATGATGTTGACGTGTTGATTTTTAGTTTATTCTCATGGGTTAATTGTCCTTTGTCCTGGATTATTTAATATGTCCGTCTGGTTTTTGTCCATAACAGTTCATCAGTCATAAATATAAAGTGCGAGTATCCTCGTCAAATTATCCTTATACCCGAAGTCAAATATTCCAACTAATTGGGGACTTAAACTGTAACAAGGTCTTAATACTTTGTTTAATAATTACACCAGGATATCGACTGCGTGTAACCCAAGGTTTTAATACTTTTTTAACAATTACGCCAAGTGTCCTTGTACATAATTTCACCCCTGTTTTAATAATTCCATAGACTATTAATCCATTCCCGTGTCCGGTTAAATAAACGATTATTCGTACATATAAATATCCCGCCCATCGTGTCCGATCGAGTGTATATGGTTATTTATAGGTACGTCCAATTGTAAATCTTTATATTAAAATTAACAAACTATCATTTAGTTAAACAAATATAAAGCCCATTAATAGCCCATAGTATAATTTCCACAAGTGTCGTTCTTTTGTCCAAACCCCAATTATAGTACAAAGCCCAATTACCCAATTTTAAATATTTTAGCCCAACATCATGATTACTTCGGCTTAAATAAGCATAATAATAACTTAGTTACAAGACATTAATTTAAAAAGGATAACATAACTTACATTGAGTATTTATCGCGTAGCTTTACATAGACAGAACTTTGACTTTAAAACCCGTAAAATAACTTTTACATAACCCAAACTAATCTAATATAAAACTAACCTATATTATATAAATATAATATATATATATATATATATATATATATATATATATATATATATATATATATATTTATTTATTATATATTACAGAGGGAGTATATATGTATATGTGTGTTTAAACTCGTCGCCCAAACTTGCAATTTATAGGAATGTGGCCTGACTTTTCGGTTCATGCGATCGCATGAGATTATAACTACCAGGCCATGCGATCGCATGGCCACCAGGATCCAGCCAAGTTGCCTTGTTTTCTAGCTTGCCGACGTTTTTATTTAATAATATAATATATAAATAATTTATATAATTATTTAAATATTATATTATATTCTTGTGCATAGTAGACTCATAATTTTTGGTCCGTTGCGTCTGGCGTTGATAGTTGGCTCAGGTCCCGGTTCCGGATTTTCGAACGTCCTTTCGTATAATTTAATATCTTGTACTTTGCGTTTTGTAACTTGTACTCTTGTCATTTTTAGACGTTTCTTATCAATAATTTGAACCTCTTGGATGGTATCTTGTACATTTGAGCTTTTTGGACGTTTGCTTCTTCAAATCTTCGTTTTCGCCTTTTGTCTTTGCACTTATTTATTTAAACGAATATTACTTGAAAATAGAACAGTTGCAACTGAAAACTTTACATATTGGAAGGATATTGATACTAAATATATGTTCATTTGGAGCACTATCAAATATCCCCACACTTGAACGTTGCTTGTCCTCAAGCAATACAGAACTTGAAATAATACATCACACGAATCACTTATTTATTCTTCACACTTTGTACATCAGTGATTTCTATACGGGCGGTATGAACAATGGTAGTAACGATGTGGTTTTCAGTCCCACATGACTATAAAAATTTAGATCCTTAAGGAAATTGGATCTTTATGAAAATATTTGATCTTTTAAAAATTCATTCTAGCTTTTACCCTAGACAGGTTTTCCGGAATAACCCTTCACCGGTGTTTGCAAATTGTTTTTGTGGGTTTGGTGGGTTTTAGATTTGAAAATTTTAGCTCAAAACTTGCAGTTTTGTGTCACCCACTTGCTAACCTTGTATTGGGAAAGCAACACGTCCAGTATACTTGCTCCGAATATTACCTTTCGGTAAACTACCGTCCGGTTGTAAAGGAAAGCGTTGAACAAGCAATTGTTAAGGCAATGTCCCATGACATGCTTTTAATTATGGTCTATAACGTGTCGGATGCAATTACTATCCTTGGTAGGAGCAATAGTAAAGCTCACCCTATAGTTTTTCGATCTGGCACAAGGTCCTGTCTTTGACCATGCTATGCAACCACCGTTCTTACGGTTGACACCCGATTTGGTTCAGGTGACCTAATGAATTCTAGGTGAATTCCTAGGATTTTACGTTCAATGGTAATGAACGCATTAAAAATGGGTTTTCAGAAAACAAATCGGTTTTAATTTGATCAAAATATTTTCTCGTTCAAGCTCGAGTTTAGATATCATTGAATTCCATGAGTTTGTAATTCTCAATCTTTAAAGTCAATCTCAAGGATTGAGTAATATCAGGCTTAAATGCTGATTTTTAATTTTTAAGGAGATTATTCTTTCTGGAGGTCTGATTCATTAGTCTTATCAAGCTAATTTGCACGGCGCCCTCTCCATTTTACGAGACATATCCTCTCATGGTTAGGATAAGTCTGACCACTTGGCGACCCTGTTTGATGCTGAGGTCCGTGGATTTCTGCTGATTTTAGAGATGACTTTTCTAGATTTTTCGTCAACCTACAGCTGGTCTGGACGACAACTTCTTGACCTAAATCAATTATCATAGTATAAGTCTTGATAATTGAACGAATTTGTAGTTTATCAAACTCAAAATATTATTTATTTCAGGAGCTATATTATATTTGAATTATCATGGCAATTAGAAATATTTTATTATTTTACATAGTTTTCCAATACTTGTAAAATCAGATTATAGTGTTTATAAAACTTTAAAACATGATAAGACAGTCAACTTTGACAATTATTCAACAAGACGAGACGTGCCTTATATAGAAATTCATTTATTCGATTAGTAATATCTAAAAATCAAATTTATCAATATCATAAATAAGTTGTTTAAATATTAATTTACAGTTTCAAACACAATTTTAATTAACGTCAAACATAATTCAGTTGACCATATCTTTTAATCCGTTCATCGAAATCACGCGATTTCTAAATGAAAAGTTAATAATTTTTCACCAGCTTTCCAAAAACATGACTATCATATACTTTATATCATTAGCATATGTATCAAATTCGTGATTCATCATAAACTATCCAACGACAAAATTAAAGCATACAAGCATGCATAAACATATATACTCGAGCACTAGACATGGATACACTATTAATATATAAAAGATAAGATGTGAATGCTCACGTATCAATATTGTGATTCAATATTGTAGGAAAGTACGTAGACGCAACAGAAATGATAAACACTAGTTTGACCTCACGAGCAATACCCCCGAATAATACCCATCACCTCCTTAGCTATAACTCATAATTTCCTTAGCTCTATCCCGCTCGAAAAGCTTGTTTTGAAAATAACTTGCTCATGACCTCGTCGTAGTATTTTATGTATAATAATACTAATAATAAGATTTATAATAATAATAATAATAATAATAATAATAATAATAATAATAATAAATATAAATATTGAGAGAAAGAAATAGAATGAATTGTAAAGGATTCATCAGAAAACTAGGCTATTTATAGAAGAATTCTGATTCCTGACCCCCATGCGATTGCATGGGTTTTATGCCTATTTTCCCATGCGATCGCATGGCCCCAAAATCCAGCTCACAATTTTTTTATTTTCTTATTTGTCGACATATTATTATATATATATATAATATATATAATTAATATTAATTATATATATATTATATTATATTCATGTACATAGTTGACTTGTAATTTTAGGTCCGTTGACTCGTACGTTGATACTCGGTTTATGTCTCAGTTCCGGATTTTCGAACGTCCTTTCGTACGCTTAGAAAACTTGTACTTTACGTTTCGTGACTCATACCTTTGTCAAAATATAGACTTAAATTATCAATAACTATGTTACCCGAAGTGTATCCTGAACGTTCGAGTGTTTTGGTCATTTGCTTCTTTAAATCAACTTCTCGTTGTTTATTAATATATATTTAATAATATTATTTAAAAATCTAAACGTTTTATAACTAGGTTAAAATATATATATTCATTTAGAAATATAAATATATATATATATATATATATATATATATATATATATATATATATATATATATATATATATATATAATATAATGTTTAGTTTCTCAAAACTAATTATATTTCAATATATATAATTTAAAATCGTTAAAATAGTAGAAATTATTATATCACCTTACGTTTACGCTCTAGAACTTAATTTGATATAATTCATTTATGCGCCAACGTTTATTTTAACTTCTTAAACGTTCTAAGTAACCTAACTAAATATTAATCGAATCAATAATCAAATGTTACTATCGTTTACTTAATTCATTTGAAATTATATATATACATTCAATATTCATAAACACGTTTTAAATACATGTTGCAAGTTATTTATATATTTAATTCTAAAAATTAATATTCCAATTTATTGTATATATATATATATTTATACACATTTCCATTAATAAATGGTTGTTCGTAAATCGTCTGGAGTAGTCGAAGGGTAATTGAATATATAAAAGTAGTTCAAAAATTTTGAGATTCAACTTTATAGACTTGCTTATTGTGTCGGAAACATTAAAGATTAAGTTTAAATTTGGTCAGAAATTTCCGGGTCGTCACATATAGATTTCAAAGGCATTTAATAAAACAGTTGTAAAAATAGCGCATGTATTCTCAGTCCCAAAAATATAGAGAGTAAAATGGAATCAAATGAACTCACAATACGATATTTTGTAGTAAAAATATGCATACGACAGAACTGAACAATGCAGGGTTGGCCTCGGATTAACGAACCTATATCATTTATATATATATATATATATATATATATATATATATATATATATATATATATATATATATATATATATATATATATATATATATATATATATATATATATATTAAAACATATAATGGTAATCGAACAAATTTATATATTATGAGTGATATGATTTATATGCTTCATTAATTCTTTTATTAATATTACTATAATAAATTTAAGGTAGTTTAATAATTTATTTGTAATTACAATATTTACCCTAATAAGAACATATTTTAAGATTTATTTGATAAAAATAAACATATATATATTAATTAATATAATTTATATATAGTTTAATTAATATCATTTTAATGATAACATATAGTATTATGTATTATAATTGTAATATATTTTTAGATAAAATATATATATTTGCAATAATAATAATAACAGTGATAATAATAATAATAATAATAATAATAATAATAATAATAATAATAATAATAATAATAATAATAGTTACAATAAAATGATACTTTTAATAATGTTAATCTTAATAATAATGATAATAATATTAATTGTATGAATGATACTAATAATTATAATTATTTTTTATATTAGTAATAACCTAATAACAATAATACTTAATAATAATAATAATAATAATAATAATAATAATAATAATAATAATAATAATAATAATAATAATAATAATAATAATAATAATAATATTAATGAGTAATAAGTAACTACCTCAAGGAAGTATCCCTTAAAAAAAATGCCCAAGTCCGGGTTTGAACCCGTGACCTCCCGCTAACCATATAACTTCCTTAACCATTCCTTCTGTCTTACTTTTTTGATTTTATATGTATCCTAATTATTTTTAACCCACTTTAATTCAGTTTCAATTTCCTTCTTAAACTTAAAACCCAATCATCATAACTACTATCTTATACCGAATCATCAAACATCATGCATCACTATATCTTCATGCTACATCCCTCATCATCATCATGTCGATTATCATCATCTAACATAATGCTATCATCATCATTGTTTCTGTAAACCTCATCATCATTTTCTTCATCGAGCATCACCCTTCATATCGTGTATTTCCATCTACGTCATCATCAATATCATTATACTCGCCATGATCACAATAAAAACCGCATCATAATCATAATCCTTAAACTAATGATCATCATGAACTTAAACTATAATAATCATAATCATATCTATATTAGTCACATCTTCCATATTCCTTGACATTACTCATTTCGTGTTTTAAACTTCAACAAATGGAAATAGGAACTCAACTTAATAATGGCCTCCACAGAAAACGATTTTTGTTGGATTTTTGGTCTAACAATCCAATTAATCATAGGCCCAAATACTCTAAAAGCCTAATAGGAAACAATCATGGATCTCGGCCCAACAACTAATTAAAGGTTCGTGGCCCAAGATCCATTAG
Organism: Rutidosis leptorrhynchoides; assembly: GCF_046630445.1. NCBI lineage: Eukaryota > Viridiplantae > Streptophyta > Magnoliopsida > Asterales > Asteraceae > Rutidosis > Rutidosis leptorrhynchoides. The sequence goes on from NC_092335.1 coordinate 598,332,164, forward strand.
CAGCCCATTTCTATATCTCCATATATATTGGATTCCTTTTTCCTTTAAATTGTTATTTAAAACACCCACATGTTACCCATGCTATACTTGTCGGCCATAACCAAAATAAACTCGAAAACAAGCATTACAAATTCGATTTATCATCATTCTTGGAAATAGTATAGAAACAGAAAGGCTGTAACGAGTAGTCGTTGCAATGTTCACATTGGTGGGTTGTTGTTCTCAATTAAATAGAAGAAAAAAAAACGATGAGTGGGTTTGTGGTTTACGATAGAAGGTGGTAAGGTGAACGTATATAGGTGACTAGGGTGATTAAAGTAATAGCGAAAGGTATACGCAGCAGTTGTTGTTGTAGTGGCCTTTAATGGCGATGAAAGTTGGCGTTGTGATTGGTAATCGAAACAGAATCCGACATCGTAGTGAGCCTTCGTGAGTTTGAGAAGAGAGAGAGAGATTAGTGAGAGATTAGTGAGATATTAGTGAGAGATAGTGTTGGAGATATGGAGAACTTTAAACAATTAGAGCGAAGTTGTTAGGAAACTCACATGTAGCTTCCACGAAGTTGTGAGGAAATTCACATGTAGCTTCCACGAAGCTATCAGGAAACTCACATGTAGCCTCCATGAAGCTGTCAGGAAACTCACATGAAGCTTCAAGGGATTGTTTTTAGCTTACTCCTTAAACCATTCTATAAATAAACCCTCTTGTAACTCATTGTAAACACACCACAAATATTCAGTAAATACATTCTCTAGTTGGTCCGTGGACTAAAGCAATCATAACGATTGCATATAACCACGTTATCCCTCGTGTCGATTTACATTTCTTGCATTTATAATCTTTCGTTCATTAAGTAGGTTAGTAATCTTGTAGAATTACTATCGGTAAGTGATCTTGTTGAATCACTTGCGTTGTTTTAGGTCCTAATATCCTTACAACTGGTATCAGAGCACAAGGTTTCGTTAAGGGAACGATGGCGGAGGACGGGAAGTTTAGAATTGACCAATTCGATGGGAGAGACTTCGACTTTTGGAAGATGCAAATCGAAGACTACTTGTATCAAAAGAAGCTACATCAACCTCTGTTAGAGACCAAACCCGAAGGCATGAACGGTGCCGATTGAACGCTTTTGGATCGCCAAGCTCTGGGTGCGAATCGTCTTTCACTTGCTAAGAACGTAGCATACAACGTTGTGAATGAGAAGACGATGTTTGCTTGCTTGAAAGCACTCTCTAACATGTATGAGAAACCTACCGCTTCTAATAAGGTTTTTCTCATGTGACAATTGTTCAATACGAAGATGAAGGAAGGTACGAGTGCAACAGATCATATCAACGAGTTCAACAACATCATATCGAGGTTAGCATCGGTAGATATTGTGTTTGATGATGAGTTAAAGGCACTAATCTTACTTTCATCATTACCGGATAGTTGGTCGGGTACGGTTACCGCGGTTAGTAGCTCTACGGGAACTACTAAGCTAGCGTTCGAAGGAATAAGGGATTTGATTCTAGGTGAAGATACTCGTAGGAGAAACTCTGGGGAATCAACATCCGGTTCTTTGTTAAGTACTGACCACCGTGGTAGGAAATTTGAACGCGGTGAGAAGAAGGGTAGAAAGAAGTCTAAGAAGAGGTATCCATCGAAAGATAGAAGTGAAGCTGTTTGTTGGGGTTGCAATCAAAAAGGACACTTTCAAAGGAATTGTAAAAATGGTCCGGCGAAAGGTGTGAACTTGATCGAGGAAGAAAGTGATGATGCACTTTTATGTAGTGTTGAAAATTCTATGAAGTCTTGGATTTTGGATTCGGGAGCTTCGTTTCATGCTACTCATGTTAAAAGCATGATGAGGAATTTTTGTTTATATCAAGGCAATATGAGATTGGCGGAAGACAAACAACTCAATATAGAGGGCATTGGAGATGTTGTATTGAAGACTACTCTTGGATCTAATTGGACCTTGAAAAACATAAGGTACATTCCTAAATTAAAAAGGAAACTTATTTCGGTTGGTCAATTAGATGATGAAGGTAACGCGATTACTTTTGAAAACCGCCAATGGAAGGTGGTTAAGGGTAGTTGTATTGTGGCCCGTGGACATAAAAGGGGAACTCTTTATATGGTTGAAGTGTTTGATGAAGACACGGTGGTTGCTACGGTGAATGTTGAATCCGAATCAAATCTATGGCACCGAAGGCTCAGACTTTTTGAGTGAAAAAGGTATGAAGATGCTCGTTTCGAGTGGGAGGATTCCGGATTTAAAAAAGGTAGAACTTGGGTTTTGCGAACCATGTGTCTATGGGAAGCAAAAGAAGGTGACTTTTGGGAAATCGGGGAATGCATCTAAGTTGGAGAAATTGTAGCTTGTTCATACGGATGTATTTGGTCCAACGAATGAAGAATCACATGGAGATTCTCACTATTATGTCACCTTCATTGACGACTCCACTCGAAAGGTATGGGTTTATTTTCTTAAAGCTAAATCTGATGTATTTAATACATTTGTGAAGTGAAAATCTATGGTAGAAAATGAGACTAACTTGAAGGTCAAGTGCTTGAAGTCGGATAATGGAGGGGAATATGGTAGTCTTGAGTTTAAAGGCCATTGTGAAAAGCTCGGTATTAGAATGTTGAAAACGGTACCGGAGACACCGCAACACAATGGGGTCGCCGAACGTATGAATCGTACGTTAAATGAAAGGGCAAAGAGTATGAGACAACATGCCAGTTTGCCTAAAATGTTTTGGGCAGATGCGGTTAACACGACGGCTTATTTAATAAATAGGGGACCCTCAACACCGTTGGGTTTCCGAATTCCCAAGGAAGAATGACATGGTAAGAAGGTGAATTATGGTCATCTTAGGATATTTGGGTGTAATGCATATGTGAAGACTAAAGATGCGAATAGAGACAAGCTTGAAGCTAAGTCAAAGAAGTATATTTTCATAGGCTACGGGTTGAATGAAATGGATTATCATTGTTGGGATAACGAGGCTAGAAAAGTAATTCGTTCTCGCGATGTTACTTTTGATGAAGATTCGGTCTATGGCAAACCGGAAATGGGGAGTCCTAAACCGGGTCATGTTACTTTTAACGATATTTCTATTGATGATCTTGCAGGTTCTAGTAGGAGTACGGGTAACAATGAATTGCCAATTAACGGTGAGGCGTTAGAAAATGCTAATGATGGAAATGATTCAGAAAGCGGTGATGATTTCGAACATAGTGCGAGTTCTAGTGATGAGGAGGACACAAATGAAACCGGTCCAACCATTCCTGTTGCTCCTACACCAAGACGCTCGACTAGAGTGCCCAAACCTAATCCTAGGTATTCTCCATCAGCAAACTACTTGCTCTATACCGAGAATGGTGAACCTGAAAGTTACTTGGAGGCAAAAAAGACAAAAGAATCCATACAATGGGAGCTTGCCATGAAAGAAGAGATGGGGTCACTTGAGAAGAATAAAACTTGGTCACTAGTGAAGTTACCTCATGATAAAAGGGCGTTGCAAAGTAAATGGGTGTATCGAATCAAGAATGAGTTGGATGGCAAGAAAAGGTACAAGGCTCGTTTGGTAGTCAAAGGCTTTCAACAAAAGGAAGGGGTTGACTAAAAAGAGATATTTTCACCAGTAGTTAAAATGACTACTATCTGTTTGGTACTTTCTATGGTTGCATCCGAAGACTTACATCTAGAGCAACTAGATGTGAAGACCGCATTCTTGCATGGTGATCTTGTTGAAGAGATCTACATGAGGCAACCCGAGGGCTTTGAGGTAAAGGGTAAAGAGAAGTGGGTTTGTAAGCTAAAGAAAAGTTTGTATGGATTGAAGCAAGTACCTCGGCAATGGTACTTGAAGTTTGATGATTTTATGAAGAAGATTGGTTTCTTAAGATGCGAAGCGGATCACTGTTGCTACTTGAAGAAACTCAAGTCTTCTTATATAATCTTATTGTTGTATGTTGATGACATGTTACTTGCAGGTTCCAACATGTCCGAAATTAACAAGTTGAAGGGATTACTTTCCCGTGAATTTGAGATGAAAGATCTTGGTGGTGCTAGGCAAATACTTGGCATGAGTATTGTGTGTGATCGTGTGAAAGGTACTCTATACTTGTCTCAATCCAAATATATTGAGAAAGTAGTAGAGAGGTTTAATATGGGGAATTCAAAGGCTCGTTCTATGCCTTTGGGTAGCACGATTAAGTTATCGAAAAGTCAATCACCGAAGACGGTAAAAGACAAAACGGATATGGAAAAGGTTCCATATGCATCGGTAGTGGGTAGTATTATGTATGTCATGGTTTGTACAAGACCCGATATTGCTCAAGCAGTGGGAGTTGTAAGTCGTTATATGTCTAATCCGAGGAAAGAGCATTGGGAAGCGGTCAAATGGTTGCTTCGTTATTTGAAAGGTACTTCTTATATGGGATTGTGTTTCTCCAAAAAAAATCTCATACTTAGGGGTTATGAGGATGCTGATTTGGGTGGATGTGATGATTCGGGAAAAAGCACTATGGGTTATGTTTTCACAATAGGGAAGACGGCAGTTAGTTGGATGTCTCGACTACAAAAGAGTGTTGCTTTATCAACCAATGAAGCCGAATATATGGCTATTGCAGAAGCTTCTAAAGAGCTTCTTTGGTTGAAAAACTTCTTAGGTGAGTCTTGAATTGTGATAATCAAAGTGCGGTTCATCTTGGAAAGAATCTGGTGTTTCATAGTCGTACGAAACACATCAAGATAAGGTATCATTTTATTCGAAAACATATAAATGATGGTACTTTATTATTGGAGAAAATCCTTGGTACGAAGAATCCTGCTGATATGTTTACTAAGGTTGTTACGACAGAGAAATTGAGGTTTTGCATTACCTCAATTGGTCTTCTAATGAATTGATGAGAGAAGACCACAACTAGAGAATTAGAGAGTTAATGTTTCAATTCTAACAAGTAGTGTTGAAGACCTTGTATCGAAAGTCTGCTCATCCGAAGTATGTGTTAAGTGTGCGTGTCCCAAATGGAGTTTGGCGGTATAATGGTGGTTTAACGTTCTTGGTTAGATCGTTGATATTTTGGGTTGACGAAGGTTGGGTTTGTTCAAAGTCTCTAACTGGGAGATTGTTGAAGATATGGAGAACTTTAAACAATTAGAGCGAAGTTGTTAGGAAACTCACATGTAGCTTCCACGAAGTTGTGAGGAAATTTACATGTAGCTTCCACGAAGCTGTCAGGAAACTTAAATGTAGCCTCCATGAAGCTGTCAGGAAACTCACATGAAGCTTCAAGGAATTGTTTTTAGCTTACTCCTTAAACCATTCTATAAATAGACCCTCTTGTAACTCATTGTAAACACACCACAAATATTCAGTAAATACATTCTCTAGTTGGTCCATGGACTAAAGCAATCACAACGATTGCATATAACCACGTTATCTCTTGTGTCGATTTACATTTCTTGCATTTATAATCTTTCGTTCATTAAGTGGGTTAGTAATCTTGTAGAATTACTATCGGTGAGTGATCTTGTTGAATCACTTGCGTTGTTTTGGGTCCTAATATCCTTACAGATGGTTAGGGTGGCTGTAGCATGTAGCATTTTTGGTGAGGGTTGTGAAGGTGGTAAGGATGATGAGAGTCTTTGGTTTGATGAGTGGTGTGTGGTTGTTTAGAAGTGGGTGATAGCCAATTTCTTTTGAAGGTGGTGAGTAAAGGTTGTTTCAACGGAGGTGGTTGGGCTGTAAAACGAAAACGAGTATCATTTATGGAAAGTAACAGTAATAAAAGCTTTAAACCAAGAGATGTCCGAGTTGGGTTTGAAATATAGAAGAGCAAAAAGTGTAGCAGCAGACCATGATTCGATGGTGGTGGGTTGATATATAATGGAATTAGAAAACAGAATGATAGTGTTTTTGATTTCGAGCTTGGGAGGAAATAAGCAACAAACTTGGGTTTGATTGATCATTAAACAAGAAAACAAATAGTAGCATTTTTATGTTTTGGGTTGTAGTCGACAGTAACATTGGTTTGATGGTAGCAAGTGGTGTGGTTGTTTATGATGATAATGGTATCGGGTTTATGTGTTTCTTGATGGTTATAATCGTCACTAGTACAAAAGCAAGTAGGATAAAGGATGGATTGAAACATAATTATATGCACTGGGTTTTGTTGATTTGAAGAGATGCATGTATCTCCATATATAGATATATAATATAGGATGGTGGCTAGTGATATTGAAAAGCAAAACAATAAAGCTTAAATCATGAATTTAAAAGGAACGTGTAACTGATTTGAAAACAGTAATGCTTAATAATAATATAGAAATAAAATATCTACTCAATCATACACACTAACACTAATTCATCAATTAACAATCACTCGTGAATATTAGTTGTCCATATACTACCGACAGTTTTATTAGGATAATAATTCGTACCCCGTTGTTAAAACAGTGGCGGATAAAAGTACTCGAAAAAATCTCAAATTTTTACATTAATTACATTTATTTATTTTAGTCATTATGGTATAAAATTTGATCATTAATTTATTAAATAAAAATTACATCAACTGTCCCTCTCAATTCTGGGTAAAGTATAAAAAGTTCTAAATTTTAACAAACAGCTCCTAAATACATTTTTAATAAGTCTATAATTTATATTTTATAGAACTCATTTTTGGCTAACCGTTTATTTTAAAATTTCATAAGTTTAATTTTAACTTGCTTAATATCAATCGAATGACAATTGAGCGTTACCGTCTTTTACTTAATAGATTCGAAATCACAATATATTATATATATATTTAATATACCTTATTTATATATATGGATACGTTTTAAATAATAATTTTAATAATATCGTATTTTTATTTTATTTTACATAATTACATTTAACAACAACAACATATAATATTTAAAGTTATATTTCCAAATTATTATATTTATATATACATATATATTTAAATACATTCAAATCTATTTACAATTATCTATTCGTGAATCGTCGAAATTGGTCGAAGGTCAATTGAACATATGAAACAGTTCAAAATTTTTGAGACACAACCTAACAGACTTTGCTTATCGTGTCAAAATTATGAAATCGTATCGTGAGTTTGGTTTAAAATTAGTCGAAATTTTTCGGGTCGTCACAACGATACCATTCGTTGGGCTAGCCATGGGATTTGAATACTAATGGATGTTGTGAACATCAATGATGTGTATTGTGTTGTAGCATGTTGTATTGTTTGCGTTATATGCTATTGTTATACTAGCTTGTGTTATCGAGGATTTAGCGTTATACATTATGAGTTGATGAATAGAGTTTTATTACCATAGAGTAATATAGATAAAATGATTCGATTATTCGAAGCATATGAGTGAAGCTATCACAAAAGAGTGAAATGAATAGATGCAGGTTTGTCTTAACCGGTGATGTAGTCACGGTTGAATTCCGGAATTCAAGGGATTTAAAGAAATCTTCTAATCCGAAAGAAAATATAATAGCACGATCTTGATTAGTTAAATTACCAGAATTCAAAAGAATATATAGGACTATCAAAAAAATATGTTCTTGATGTGTTTATAGATTAGATAGAATGTAAGAGTCGTGTAACATGGCACATGATGACGTTATGGTCTATGAATCATCACGTTCCATTGGAGACTCAGCATGACTTACTGTAATATAATCACATTGATCAAGTGTCATTATATTATACTAACTCATGCTTCAGTTCCCAACACTACTTCAATAACATTCATAATTCAAACGCTAAGTTTTTCAGAGATTTAGAAACTAAAACAGTTTTATGAAGATATCTTCAGAAATATTGAGGATACTTACAATGAAAGATACGATGATATCTTAGAATTTTAGAATCAAAGAGTGATGAAGAAATTCATTCACAATGATTTAGAACGATTAAGGAGTAAGGTATTCGCTAAAGATTTCATCAGGAACAGAATCATCAGGATTCTTTAAATACAGGGTTTGGTCCTTGTATTTGTCCTTAGTCTCCTTCATAGTTTGCTCAATCCAAATTTTTTTTTTTAATTTTCAAACTTTTTCTGAGCTTTGTCAACACACTATTCTTTATCATCAAACTTTTTACTGTTTCGGTTGTCTACAGTTCTTGCTGCTTCATTCAGCTTTTTCAAAGTTCAGTGTATTGATTCGTAGGCTGGGTGCTTTTCAGAATTTCAGAATTGAAGATCATAATTTTAGGAGATAGATGTTATATGTATACATATAACTATTGACGTAGAAATGCTGCGAGATTCTAAATACTGATTTGCTGATTCTCATTATTTGGTATGGCAATTTTCGTCATAAGTTATAATAAGACTTATTCGAATGAAAAGTCAAAATTGATTTGCTGAAGCTGTGACAAAATTGGCTACTTTGGAAAGGGATTGAAAAGTTATTTTTGGTAATAACAACGCCAAAGGAGTTAGCACAGATACGTGTTAAACGTTTACTCAGGTTCCGAGTGTTTTCAGGTGCATAACTATATGCATCAATCTTTTCTTCCGTAGATGAAGTGCGGTTGGTTCATCCTCTCGATTGAGGTGTTTTCAAGAATCATGAAAGGTTTGAACGCAGATTGTAATCGTTAAGATACAAATGAGGTTTAAGATAAAATCAAGTGGCAAACTTGAAGAAATGTTTAGTTTCATATTGTTATAATCAATATTTTAATTCATTTTAATTGTCCAATCTTAGTAGTCCACAGTTAGTAGTTCAGTAATTCATATCTAGTTTAATATATTATATTCGAATTAATTAATACGTGTCGTGACCCATTGTATACATGTCTCAGACTCGATCACAACTCAAAGCATATATATTATTTAGAATCAACTTCAACCCTGTATAGCGAACTCAAGCATTACCGCATATAGAGTGTATATGGTTATTCCAAATAATATATATAGATGACGTCGATATGATATGTCAAAACATTGTATACGTGTCCCGATATTTAAAATGCGTAAAATAAATAACAGAAATTAAATGATGATAAATAAAATTGCGAGAATTAAAATTGCGATAATTAAATTGCGATAATTAAAATTGTGATAATTAAAATGTAACAGGGAATTAGGAATAGTTAGTTGGGAACAGTTAGCTCGGAATAGTTAGCGTGGATTCTTAATAGAATTTCTCATAGTTAATTTGTTTGTTTCTAACAAATTTTATTTTGTCCGATGTTTTCTTCATTATGCCACTTGTTGGATTCTGATAGGTCAAAATCTAAATATGAAATTGAATAAAATGGTTATTCTGCGGTGAACGAATACATATATCTGTGGATGTAAGTAGGATAGTAAATGACAGTTGAATCTGATTGAAAGAATGTACAGTGTACTTATTAATGTAAAATCTAAATATTTCTCGGGTATTAACTACCCGTTAAAATATTTTCACCATTAACAGTTTGTACAAAAGAATTTTTAATTACAATCTTTATGAAAATATATATACATATATATTTTTTTCAGATGTAATATAGATTTAATGAGTTAATATGATATTAATCTCGTTTGATTTACAGTTAGAACATGAATATATAATCTCTAAAACATTAGAAATTATATAATTGTCATGTAGAACGAAGATAAATGATGTAGAACAATTCGAAGAACAATGATTATGCTCGAGGTACATAATGAGATGTTGAGGCATGTGATGTTGAAACTTGGGTTATTGGTGGTACTGGTGTTGATGTTGGTGGTATTGTTGGTGAAGCGACCCGTCCCAATCCATAAGGATGAATACAATAACATATGGATACATTATGAGGTATCTGACCTCTGTGTGATACATTTTACAAACATTGCATTCGTTTTTAAAAGACAACTTTCATTACATCGAAATATGACAGGCATGCATACCATTTCATAATATCTAAACTATAAATGACCTAATCTGTCATTTACTTATTAATAATCTTGATGAACTCAACGACTCGAATGCAACGTCTTTCGAAATATACCATGAATGACTCCAAGTAATATCCTTAAAATGAGCTAATGCACAGCGGAAGATTCCTTTAATACCTGAGAATAAACATGCTTTCAAGTGTCAACCAAAAGGTTGGTGAGTTCATTAGTTTAACATAATCATTCGTTTTCATCATTTTAATAGACCACAAGATTTCAGATATTTAATTGTACACGTAACCCGAGTACATAATAACACGCGTAACCTGCGAATTAAAAATCCATCTCATATCAGGCATTTCACATAAACTGCATAGAGATAAAAATCATTCATATGGTGAACACCTGGTAACCGACATTAACAGAATGCGTCTAGAATATCCCCATCATTCTGGGACTCTCATCGAACATGATAAAATCGAAGTACTAAAGCATCCGTAACCCGGATGGGGTTTGTTAGGCCCAATAGATCTATCTTTAGGATTCGCGTCAATTAGGGTTTCTGTTCCCTAATTCTTAGATTACCAGACTAAAAAGGGTGATATTCGATTCGATAATCCAACCATAGAATGTAGTTTTAAGTACTTGTGTCTATTTCGTAAAACATTTATAAAAACAGCGCATGTATTCTCAGTCCCAAATATATATATATATATATATATATATATATATATATATATATATATATATATATATATATATATATATATATATATATATATATATATATATATATATATATATATATATAAAGGGAGTAATGAAACTCACAATACTGTATTTCGTAGTAAAAATACATATGACGTTATTGACCAAGTGCAAGGTTGGCCTCGGATTCACGAACCTATATTAAGTATATATATTCATATATTGGTCAATATCTGTCTAATAATTTAGGTCAGGTCATAGTGTACCACAATCTTAATGCTCGAGACTAATATGCAAAAGTCAACAAAAATCAATCTGACTAAAATAATTTCCAAAATCTATACATGATTATTATATAGTTTAAATATAGTCGTTTTATATATTTAAATATTTGTAACAGATTTTTATTAGAGTAAATAATATAATCCTTTTATTAATAAATAAAATTTTATATTAAAATAAAAATATACTTTTATATATCTTAAGTAATAAAATTTATAAAGTTCATTTAATATCATAAAAATAATATGATATGTATTATTAAAGTAATTATATTACACGTAGTAAAATATCTTTGTATCACATATTTATTTGATAAAATAATATCGATAATAACAATAGTACGTAAAAATTGTGTTATTTTGTAATAATAATTATTATTTTACTAATAATAATAACAATATTTATATTTACTAAAAATGATATTAATTATGATAAAATGGTAATTCTAATCATGATAATCTTAATAATAACGATACTTTTAATATTAACTGTAATAATAATAATATTTTATAATAATTCTATTCAAAATGATAAATTTTTAATAATGATAATACTAAAATGATAATAATAATGATATTTTATATTAACAATGATATTTCTATTAAAAATGACAATTTTAATAAAAATGATGGTTTTAATATTAATGATACTTTTAACAATAATAATGACGAAAAAATAATAATAAAATGATAGTTTGATAAAAATATTAAAATTATTAATAATAATAATAATAATAATAATAATAATAATAATAATAATAATAATAATAATAATTGTAATAATAATAATAACGATAATAACGACGACAACGATAATGATAACGATAGCAATAATCATTTTAACAATAATACTTTTAAAATTATAGATAATTCAATTGACGATATCTTTTAATCCGTTCTTCAAAACCATATGATATCTAAATGAAAAGTTTATAGTTTTTCGCCAGCTTTCCAACGACATGCATATCCTATACCTTATCTGTAGTGACCCGTCCTAATCCATCCAGACGAATACATTACATTTGGTTACATCGCGAGGTACTTGACCTCTATATGATACATTTTACGAATATTGCATTCGCTTTTGAAAGACAAACTTTCATTACATCAAAAGTTGACAGCATGCATACCATTTCATAATATATCCAACTACAATTGACTTAATAATATTCTTGATGAACTCAACGACTCGAATGCAACGTCTTTTGAAATATGTCATGAATGAACATGCTTTAAAGTGTCAACCAAAAGGTTGGTGAGTTCATTAGTTTATCATAATCGATCATTTTCATCATTTTAATAGACCACAAGATTTTCATTTTCATTTCTCATAAATATACGTCCCATGCATAGAGACAAAAATCTTTCATATGGATTGAACACCTGGTAACCAACATTAACAAGATACATATAAGAATATCCCCTATCATTCCGGGACATCCATCGGATATGATAAAACAACATCGAAGTACTAAAGTATCCAGTACTTTGGATGGGGTTTGTTAGGCCCAATAGATCTATCTTTAGGATTCACGTCAATTAGTAGATCGGTTTACTAATTCTTAGGCTACCAAGCAAAAAGGGGCATATTCGGCTTCGATCATTCAACCATATAATGTAGTCTCGATTACTTGTGTCTATTTCGTAAAATATTTATAAAAGTAGCGCATGTATTCTCAGTCCCAAAAATATATATTGCAAAAGCATTTAAAAAGGGAGTAATGAAACGCACAAAACTGTATTTTGTAGCAATAATGCACATGACGGCACTGAACAAGTGCAAGGTTGGCCTCTGATTCACGAGCCTATATCATTTATATATATATATTAACACACATAATTGTAATCGAACGAATATATATTTATTAGTTATATCATTTTTATATTAATAACCTATGTGTTTCATATATATAAAAAAATATAAATCTAGTTATGTTATATGTATTAAATATATTTTTGTATATATATATATATATATATATATATATATATATATATGTATATATATATATATATGTATATATATATATATATATATCGTTTGTTTGTTAAATATATATATATATATATATATATATATATATATATATATATATATATATATATATATATATATATATATATATATATATCGTTTGTTTGTTAAATTTATAATAATACTAAAATAATATTAGTAATGATAAAAATAATAATAATGATAATAGGGTTAAAAATGATACTTTTATTATAAATGATAAAATGATAACTTTAATAAAAATGATACTTTTTAATAAAAATGTTAATTTTAATAATAATGAATATTAATAATAATAACTAAAAAAATAATGATTTTACTAATAATAATAATGATACTAATATTTATATTTATATTAATAACTATAATGATAATAATACTACTAATAATAATACTAGTACTTATGATAATAATAAAAATAATAATCTTGATAATCCTATTAATACTAATGATAATAATAATAATAATAATAATAATTTTAGTATTTTGTGTTAGTTAAATAATAATAATAATGATAATAATAATAATAATAATAATAATAATAATAATAATAATAATAATAATAATAATAATAATAATAATAATAATAATAATAATAATAATAGATGTAAAATAAGAATGTATACCCTCTAAGAAGCTTTTCTAAAAAGAATGCCCTACATAAGACTCGAACCCGCGACCTGTCGCTCAACTGCAAACACCATAAACCATTCCTCTGCCTAATTTTTTCTATTTTATATCATAGATTAAATCCATATAACCCTTACTTTTCCGTTTCCAGTCCAATATTATTCTAACCCAAAGCGTGGCCCAACAGTTCGGCCCAAGCTTTCAGCAACTTCTATTGTTAAAAAAAAAAAATTTGTAGCCAAGATTCGAACACAGGACCTTCTGTTTCCAAAGCACACTCCCATACCACTCCTCTGTTGTTTCATTTTTGTTTTAATTTAGAGATTAAATTTTATTAACCGAAATTTGTGTTTCTTCTTCCTCTCCAACAACAACCAGACTATTCATCATCATCATCAAAAATCATCATCTTCTCATCGTGCTTACTCTTTATCACCATCTTCGTTTATATTTTACATTACCATTATCATGAATACCATCATCATTGATCATAATCTTCGACATCATCCATCCTCAAATCATTTTCTTATCATTATTATACGAACATCATTATCATTTTAACATCATCATCAACTTCATCTAACATAATCATCATCATCTTTTCTTATCATCTAATCATCTTAATTATCATAATCTTCATGATAATAATCGTAAGCACCATAACTATTCATCATCATCTTCGGGTCATCACCCTCCTCGTTTCATCACCTTAATCATATCATCATCTTCATGAAAATCACGATCATCATCTTCGTTTATTATTATTGTTCACCATCTTCATCGTACAGTAGCAGCAAAACATCAGGTTTCGTGGTCTCATTGCTGAATCGAAACAGTTCGGCCAAGCGAGCTACAGTAACTGTTGCGATGGAGGTTAGTGGTTGTAACGGATAACAGACGCAGCAACAGAAATCTTTAATGGTTTTTCTATGGTGATTGTCCACGACAAGTTTTGTAGAGAGAGATGAGAGAGAGGAAAAGAGATGGAAGGTTTACGTGATGGTGGCGAGTAGTGGCAGCGACGGTTCAAGATGATGGTGGTAGCTCGTTGTTGATGATGGCGGATAGGTGAAGATGTCAATGATGGTGGTGATCGTGGTGTTCTAAATGGGTTTCACTGATGGTGGTTTTGCGATTGTTTTTGGTGGTGTTCGAAACTGCTATAGTAGAAGCAGATCAATCAGAAAAATAGCGGTAATAAGTGTCGGTTTTATTGTTGTTCAAGTGATGGTTGAACAACAAACAGAAGATAATATAGCGTAGCATCATGTTTTGGTGATTGTGGTGTTCGGTTATGTTCAAAACATCAAAACGAAAGAAAGAAGAGAAAGAATATAAAGATGAAGATGGTGGTAAGGTGTTGCTCCGGTGGTGGTGGACCGGCAGGTTGTGGATAGAGGTGAACGAATGAGGTGATGAATGGGTTACTCGATGGAGGTTGTGGTGAGTTTGCATCCTTTCTCTAACTCCAATCATATACATATATGATTAATAAAAATAAAATAATAAAATAATAATAATAATAATAATGCATCAAGTTGGAAAGAATCGTTCATCACTAGTACACAAATAGTAAATCTCAAATTAAATATCATAAGCAGTTTAGCAGCAGTGTATTATTGGTTTGATATTTCTTTCATGGACTGGGTTTTGTACCTCGTCGTTAATCAGTAGTGTATAAAAGTCTTCGAAAAAAATCCCAAATTTTTACAGTAATTATATTTATTTATTTCGGTCATTATGGTATAAAATTTGATCATTAATTATTAAATAAAAATCACATTAATTATTCACTCCCAACGCCAAGTAAAATATAAAAAGTTTTAAAATTTAACAAATAGCTCCTGAATACATTTTTACTGAGCCTATAATTTATCAAACCCATTTTCGGATCACCGTTTATTTTAAAATCACATAAGTTTAAATTTAACTTGCTTAATATCAATCGGAACATCAAACGAGTATTACAATCATTTAATATTTATTTTTAATATACTTTATTTATATATAGAGATATATTTTAAATAATAATTATTATAATATCCTATTTTTATTTTATTAATTTTTAATAACAACAACATATAATACTTCAAATTATATTTTGAATTATTATTTATATATACATACACACATATCTATTTACAATTAATTGTTTGTGAATCGTCGAGAGTAGTCGAAGGTCAATTGAATATATGAACATCGTTTCAAAATTTCTAGACTCAACATTACATACTTTGCTTATCGTATCGAAATCATTTAAAGATTAAGTTTAAATTTAGTCGGAAATTCCTAGGTCGTCACAGTACCTACCCGTTAAAGAAATTTCATCCCGAAATTTGAGTGAGGTTGTCATGGTTAACAAAAAGAATGTTAATATGGCGAATATGAGTCTATACATAGGATTTTATCATTATTACTAAATATGGATAAATCAATTCGTTTACCCGAAGCATATGGCTGAAGCTATCACAAAAGAGTGAAATGAGAAAGACAAGTTTCATCATTACTTTTGATGTTGTCTTGGTTGAATTCCGGAATTCAAGGGATTTATAGAAAATCTTCGAAATCTAAAAGATTTGATTCTTCGGCGAATAAGGAAGTTAAGATCTCTATAATTAAATACGGTGATCTACCTCGATTACTACGTCTGATTTTTCCTTTATAAATTAAACTCTTTCGTTCCATTATTCTCACCATTCCTATATTTTCTTTCTTAGTTCATACATCCAAAAGATTGTGAAAATGCTTAATCCAGTTCTAATCCTTGATATTTTGCTAATTATCATTTCTGTCATCCTTCTTTTCAATCCTCCATCAGAAAAATCTGTTTACTTCTACCATTACCTTGGGGTGATACTATTCTTAATTATACCGTGTCTTTATATTGCTATTCGTATTAATATCCACGGTTTGTAACCTCCGTGTTGTTATTAGGCTTTAAATTTTCTCTTATATTTTGGAGCTCTTTGCCTTTTTATTATCTTCTCGATCTCTAGTAAAGCGATTAACGGTCCAGAATTCGTAAGTATGGAACTTCAAATGAACTTAATATTCTAAACAAGAAGGAACGTAATCGCACGATTTGATTTGTCAAATTACCTGAATCACTGAGAATAGAACTATTAAGAATATACTTTCTTGATATGTTCAGAAGTTAAGTAGAATGAAAGAGTTATGTAACATGGCACGTGATGACGTTATGGTCTGTGAATCATCACGTTCCATTAGAAACTCAGCATGACTTACTGTAATATAATCACGTTGATCAAGTGTCATTATATTATACTAACTCATGCTTCAGCTCCCAACACTACTTCAAAAACATTCATAATTTAAACTCGAAAATTTACAGAATATAGAAACTAAACAGTTTCTTATATGATGTACTACAGATAGCATGAAAAGATAAATGATTTCAGATGACAATGGTTATGAAAATACTTTCAGAAATATTGAGGATATTTATAATGAAAGATACGATGATGTCTTAGAATTTCTAATATCGGAGAATGATGAAGAAGATTTGTCCGTAAAGGTTTAGAGTCAGGAGCAACATATTCGTTAATGACTTCAGTAAATACTGAATCATTTGAATTCTTTGAAGGCATGTTTAGTCTTTGTGATTTGTCTACAGCCTCCTTCATGGTTTGCTTAATCTGTTTTCCAATTCCAACATTTCTGTGCTTTGCCAACATACTATTCTTTATCATCAAACTTTTGACTGTTAAAGCAGTCTTCAGTTTTCACTGCTTCATCAGCTTTTTCAAAACTCAGAAAACTGATTCATGGGCTGGGTGCTTTTTAGAATTTCAGAATTGAAGATCAAAATTCTAAGAGATAAATGTTATAATTGTACATATAACTGTTGATGTAGACATGCTGCGAGATTTCAAGATACTGATTGCTAATTCCCGGTAATTAGTATGACGATTCTCGTTACAAGGTGCTGATGAGTATATGATAGAGTTTCGATAAAGATAACGATTTTTTGGAAAGTTAAAGATCAATAAAATTGTTGGTAAGTTTACTGCTAATGTGGCGGAATATAAACGGTTCCCTGATAACGATGACGAAAAGCAAACTTATATATCATGGTTATAATAAAGCTAATCCGAATGAAAATCGAAGTTGATTTGCTGGAGCTGTGACAAAATTGGCTAATTTGAAAAAGAACTGCAATGTTATTTTCGGTAATAACAATGCCAAAAGAGCTAGCACAGATATGTGTTAAACGTTTACTCAGGTTCCTAGAATTTTTTAGGTGCATAACTATATGCATCAATCTTTTCTTCCGTAGATGAAGTGCGGTGGGTTCATCCTCTCGATTGAGGGGTTTTCAAGAATCATGAAAGGTTTGAACGTAGATTGTAATCGTCAAGATACCAATGAGGTTGAAGATGAAATCAAGTGGCAAACTTGAAGAAATGTTTAGTTTCATATGTTATAATCAATATTTTAATTCATTTTAATTGTCCAATGTTAGTAGTCCATAGTTAGAAATTCAATAATTCATATATAGTTTAATATATAATATTCGAATTAATTAATACGTGTCGGGACCCGTTATATATATGTCTCAGACTCGATCACAACTCAAAGTATATATATTATTTGAGAATCAACCTCAATCCTGTATAGCTAACTCAAGCATTACTGCATATAGAGTGTCTATGGTTATTCCAAATAATATATATAGATGCGTCGATATGATATGTCAAAACCTTGTATACGTGTCCCGATTAAAGTGCGTAAAATAAATAACAGAAATTAAATGACGATAAATAAAATTGCGAGAATTAAAATTGCGAGAATTAAATTGCGATAAATAAAATGTAATAAGGAATTAAAGTTAGCTAGGAACAGTTAGCTAGGATTTTGTTAGCATGAATTCTTAACAAAATTTCTCATAGTTAATTTGTTGGTTTCTAACAAATTTTATTTTGTCCAATGTTTTCTTCTTTATGCCACTTGTTAGATTCTGATAAGTCAAAATCCAAATATGAAATTGAATAAAAATGGTTATTCTGCGGTGAACGGATACGTATATCTGTGGATGTAAGTAGGATAGTATATGACTGTTGAACCAAATTCGAAGAATGTACAATGTAACTTATTAATGTGAAATCTAAATATTCCTCCGGTATTACCTACCCGTTAAAATATTTTCACCATTAACAGTTTGTACGAAAGAATTTTTAATTACAATCTTTATGAAAATATACTTACATATATATTTTCTTCAGATGAAATCATGGATTTAATGAGTTAACATAATATTAATCTCATTTGATTTACCATTAAAACTAGAATACATAATCTCTAAAACATTAGAGATTACATAATCGCCATGAAGAACGAAGATAATTGATGTAGAATGATACGTAGAACGATGATTATACTCGAGGTACAGAATGAGATGTTGAGGCATGGATTGCTGATGGTACTGTTGGTTCCGGTGATGTTGCTGAAGCTGGTACGTTTTGCACAATATTTTTCAAGGCTACAACTCGGGCGCGAAGCTCGTTGACTTCTTCTATTACACCGGGATGGTTGTTAGTTCGGACAAGCGAATGAATAAGATCTAGAATTGTGGATAGAATATAATCGTGTCGAGCTACTCTAGAAATGAGGCTGAAAATGGTGTTTCGGATAGGTTCGCCAGTAAGTGCTTCAGGTTCTTCACCAAGAGGTGAATTCGGTTGGTGGAAAGGATCGCCTTCTTCGCGTCTCCATTGATTAAGTAGACTACGAACCCATCCCCAATTCATCCAGAATAGATGATGGCTAATTGGTTGATCTATTCCGGTGACACTGCTTTCAGAGCTTAGGTGAACATCTATGTTGGAATAGCTGTCGGATTCTGAAGATCTTGAACTAGTGGCGAGTTCCATTTCGTACGATTGAATAAAGGATTTTTCGATATGAAATGATTTTCGGCTATCGGATGGTATTCTAATTACATAGAATATCTATATATATATATATATAGAAAAAAAGATTTCATAGATTACGGAGGAATTTACGGAATATATTAGGCAAAATTTACAGTAACAGATATGCTAAGATATGGATTAGCAGATACGCTAAGATATGAATTTTGTCTATACACTAATCATGCAGTCAATGCAATAAGATGTGTCTAGACTAAGAATGATAAGCAAGTGATTTCCTAAGAATGATAAACAGGTAATTTTCGACACGAATTGATAAGAAAAAATATTGACATGCAGACACGGTCGAAGTCCAGACTCACTAATGCATCTAAACAACTATCAGTTAGACACACTAATGCAAGACCTGGTTCACTAAGACCACCGCTCTGATACCACCTGTAGTGACCCGTCCTAATCCATCTGGGCGAATACATTACATTTGGTTATATCACGAGGTACTTGACCTCTATATGATACATTTTACAAATACTGCATTCGCTTTTGAAAGATAAACTTTCATTACATCGAAAGTTGATAGCATGCATACCATTTCATAATATATCCAACTACAATTGACTTAATAATATTCTTGATGAACTCAACGACTCGAATGCAACGTCTTTTAAAATATGTCATGAATGACTCCAAGTGATATCTCTAAAATGAGCAAATGCACAACGGAAGATTTCTTTCATACCTGAGAATAAACATGCTTTAAAGTGTCAACCAAAAGTTTGGTGAGTTCATTAGTTTATCATAATCGATCATTTCCATCATTTTAATAGACCACAAGATTTTCATTTTCATTTCTCATAAATATACGTCCCATGCATAGAGACAAAAATCATTCATATGGATTGAACACCTAGTAACCGACATTAACAAGATGCATATAAGAATATCCCCTATCATTCCGGGACATCCATCGGACATGATAAAACAACATCGAAGTACTAAACCATCCGGTACTTTGGATGGGGTTTGTTAGGCCCAATAGATCTATCTTTAGGATTCACGTCAATTAGTAGATCGATTTACTAATTCTTAGGCTACTAAGCAAAAAGGGGCATATTCGACTTCGATCACTCAACCATATAATGTAGTTTCGATTACTTGTGTCTATTTCGTAAAACATTTATAAAAGTAGCGCATGTATTCTCAGTCCCAAAAATATATATTGCAAAAGCATTTAAAAAGGGAGTAATGAAACTCACAAAACTGTATTTCGTAGCAATAATGCATATGACGGCACTGAACAAGTGCAAGGTTGGCCTCGGATTCACGAACCTATATATATATATATATATATATATATATATATATATATATATATATATTAACACATAATTGTAATCGAACGAATATATATTTATTAGTTATATCATTTTTATATTAATAACCTATGTGTTTCATATATAAAAAAAATATAAATCTAGTTATGTTATATGTATTAAATATATTTTTGTATATATATATGTATATATATATATATATGTATATATATATATATATATATATATATATATATATATATATCGTTTATTTGTTAAATTTATAATAATACTAAAATAATATTAGTAATGATAAAAATAATAATAATGATAATAGGGTTAAAAATGATACTTTTATTATAAATGATAAAATGATAACTTTAATAAAAATGATACTTTTTAATAAAAATGTTAATTTTAATAATAACGAATATTAATAATAATAATAACTATAATAATAATGATTTTACTAATAATAATAATGATACTAATATTTATATTAATAACTATAATGATAATAATACTACTAATAATAATAATAGTACTTATGATAATAATAAAAATAATAATCTTGATAATCCTATTAATACTAATGATAATAATAATAATAATAATAATAATAATAATAATAATAATAATAATAATAATAATAATAATTTTAATATTTTATGTTAGTTAAATAATAATAATAATAATAATAATGATAATAATAATAATAATAATAATAATAATAATAATAATAATAATAATAATAATAATAGAAGTAAAATAAGAATGTATACCCTCTAAGAAGCTTTTCTAAAAAAAATGCCCTACACAAGAATCGAACCCGCGACCTCTCGCTCAACTACAAACAACATAAACCATTCCTCTGCCTAATCTTTTCTGTTTTATATCATAGATTAAATCCATATAACCCTTACTTTTCTGTTTCCAGTCCAATATTATTCTAACCCAAAGCGTGGCCCAACAGTTCGGCCCAAGCTTTCAGCAACTTCTATTGTTAAAAAAAAATAATTTTGTAGCCAAGATTCGAACACAGGACCTTCTGTTTCCAAAGCACACTCCCATACCACTCCTCTGTTATTTCATTTTTGTTTTAAGTTAGAGATTAAATTTTATTAACCGAAATTTGTGTTTCTTCTTCCTCTCCAACAACACCCAGACTATTCATCATCATCAAAAATCATCATCTTCTCATCGTGCTTACTCTTTATCATCATCTTCGTTTATATTTTACATTACAATTATCATGAATACCAGCATCATTGATCATAATCTTCGACATCATCCATCCTCAAATCATTTTCTTATCATTATTATACGAACATCGTCATCGTTTTAACATCATCATCAACTTCATCTAACATAATCATCATCATCTTTTCTTATCATCTAATTATCATAATCTTCATGATAATAATCATAAGTACCATAACTATTCATCATCATCTTCGGGTCATGTCATAACCCGTCCTTAACCATAAGAACGAGTTAGATAACGTATGATTTCATTGCGAGGTATTGACCTCTATATGCGACATTTTTAAAAGAACAACTGCATTTATTTTACATTACAAACCATAACTCTTATTTTAATACAAGCTTTAGACAATAAAAAGATGATTATCGTTTAGCGATAATCTTAGACTTACAAACTTTACATGTGATGATAACAATACGATTTCTAGCATATTTTACATTACAATTCCTCGGATATGCAGTTTTGTTTTTGACACAAATATGCGTACACATGATCTTGCTTAAATTCAACATGTTGCAGCGGAAGCTTTTAGTTATCACCTGAGAATAGACATGTTTAAAACGTCAACATAAAGTTGGTGAGATATAGGTTTAATGCCGGCAGCGGTATAAATATAGACCACAAGATTACATATGTAAACATTTTAATAAAAATATTCTAAGTGGTTGAGCACTTGGTAACCATACTTAACATTTAATCACGTCGCATATTCCCTTTATTATGAAATCTTACTACACCGTACCAAGTGTAGTCACCGAAACGAAGTACTGTGCAACCGTTGAATACTGGTCGTCCAGTCCGGTTGGGGTTGTCAGGCCCGATAGATCTATCAACAGGATTCGCGTTTACAATACCGCTGTAAATAGTAGTTACCAAGCTACAGGGAAGTATGCCAGTGGTACAACTCAACGTAGAATATATTTTTCAGTTACTTGTGTCCATATCGTAAAACATAAAATACATGTATTCTCATCCCGAAATATTTAGAGTTTAAAAGTGGGACTATATACTCACTTTTGCCTTGAAGATATATATATTTTGACTTGGTCTCCGGTTGATATCACGAACCTATCCATATATAATATATCAATATATTTTCATTTTAAACAATCGTCACGTATATATACTTATAATACTTTTAATGTCTTCTTAGTCCATAGTTAGCAATTCAATTTTAATGGTTCATATTTAGGTGTTTAATAAATAAATAAAACCCCCATCGAAATAAATAAAACCCCCATCGTATTCATATTGGTCGGGATTAATCTTGACCCATGGTACCTATATTGTTAAGAAGACGTATTGCGTACAATCATGGGATCTTATGATTAATCTTCTCGTATTGTTTACGGGTGATCCTGAAATATATAAAATTAAATTATGAGTACATATATATAAAATATCATGTTATTTTAGAAAGATGTGATTTATTTAATTTTTCTCCAATTATTTTCGTGGCTAAACTAGTTTTGGATATCCGATCTTGTTTTAGTCATAGTTTCTTCGTTACAACTCCGTTTTCGTTGATTCAACTTGCCACTTCCTTGGATCGAGTCCTTCTTTAAGAATATGAACTGTAAATACCTTAGTTTGTATTCAAAATCACAGGTCATAGGTCAAACTTTGGTGAAACTTATGAAGTTGATCATTTTCCATCATGTAAACAACCTTAAATGATTATTTTTCTAAAAAATACTTATACTTTGAGTTAAATCATGAAATTTTTATGTGTTAACATATTCATAGTAAATATCAATTTTCCAGAAAATAAGCCTCCAATTCAAAGTTCAAGATGGTTTTTAATTATCCAACCCAAAACAGCCCCCGGTTGTACTCCGACGACGTAAATTCAGTTTTTAAGGTGTTCTTTGAAAAACCAAGTTTTACCTTGTTAAGTTAGCATATCCTTATGATATATTACAGGTCTTGAAGTATTTTAAAAGTTAAGTTAGAAGGATCTATTTAGTTTGCAAACAAGTTTGAAAACATTCAAACTATGTTCTTGTTGTTAAAATTTTATACCATAAAATAAGATAACTATATATATATGAATCGAATAAGGTTATGAACAAAGTTACTACCTCAAGTTACTTGGACAAGGTTGCTGTAAAAGAGAAGTAAAAACCTAGAATCAAAAGAGTGATGGAGTTGGATGAAAGATTGGAAGCAACTTAAGACATAAACTTGAAATGAAAGTTGTATTTTTGTAGTGTTTTTGTTTGATCTTGTTATGGTGGTGTTTAAGGTGATTCTTGAGAGGATTTTTGCTATAGTTCTTAGAGATACATGAAGCTAGTAAGTATGTGTTCCTAACTAGAGAAGTAATGTGGTAAAAATTGAAAATGGATGGAAGTATTTAAGGTGGTGGTGGCGTGATTTATGGTATACAAGGACAAGTTCACATGTTGTAATCTTGTGTAATTAGTCATACAATCATACAAAAGTAATTACCTTATACATAAGGCATGAACAAGAGAGTTACCTTATACATAAGGCATGAACAAGGGCTGGTTAGTGGTGATTTGATGTGTATATACCAATAGTAAAGACGTATAGAAGCTAGGTTTGATACGAGTACATATACTCTAAATATACGTATAGAAATCTTGTGA
The DNA here is from genome assembly GCF_046630445.1 of Rutidosis leptorrhynchoides. Lineage (NCBI taxonomy): Eukaryota > Viridiplantae > Streptophyta > Magnoliopsida > Asterales > Asteraceae > Rutidosis > Rutidosis leptorrhynchoides. The sequence goes on from NC_092335.1 coordinate 598,356,757, forward strand.
AAACCAAACGAGGATTCAAATATAGTTATCTTTTGTGAATATACTTATATTGTTTTATGTATTTAAGTCCTTAAAAAGTGATTAAATACATTACATATACGATATATGTATAAACATTATAGGTTATAAGTATTTATATCAAAAAACGTTACTTAAAGTTATCGTTTTGAAAACTTAAGTTAGTAGTTTCAAAATATACTTATAACTTATTGTTATTAATACAAAATGAGATATTAAAACATCCTTAGATCATGTTAAATATGTATATATACATATATATACACAAATGTATAATTATCATATGTTATATAGTTCGTGATATCATCGGTCAAACTAGACGGTCAAACGTTGTGTAAATCTCTTTTCAAAAACATAAGTCTCAACAATTTGGGTTACTTATCATGTTGGTAAGGTTTAATTTATGTAAATATTAATCTTATAAGTATAGATCGATCGAAAAAATCCGGGTCATTACAGTACCTACCCGTTAAATAAATTTCGTCCCGAAATTTTAAAATCGTACCTATTTTGCGTCATCGGGAAACAAATGCGAGTATTTTTGTTTCATTTGATCCTCTCACTCCCAAGTAAACTCGGGACCTCTTCGTGCATTCCAACGAACTTTAACGATCGGTATGTTGCTCTGCTTGAGCCGTTTAACTTCACGGTCCATGATCTCGATTGGTTCTTCTATGAATTGTAGTTTCTCGTCAACTTGAATTTCTTCAAGAGGAATGGTGAGGTCTTCCTTTGCAAGACACTTTTTAAGGTTCGAGACGTGAAATGTATTATGTACTCCGGCGAGTTGTTGCGGTAACTCGAGTCGATAAGCTACCGGTCCGATGCGTTCGATAATTTTGAACGGGCCTACATACCTTGGGTTTAGTTTACCCCTTTTTCCAAAACGTATTACACCTTTCCAAGTGACACCTTTAACATAACCATGTCACCGATCTGAAACTCTAATGGTTTCCTTCGGACATCGGCGTAGCTCTTTTGGCGACTACGGGCTGTTTTCAATCTCTCCTTGATTTGTACTATCTTCTCAGTCGTTTCGTGTATGATCTCGGGACCAGTTAATTGTCGATCTCCTACTTCATTCCAACAGATAGGAGATCTACACTTCCTTCCATACAGTGCTTCGAATGGTGCAGCTTTAATGCTCGCATGATAACTATTATTATACGAGAATTCTGCTAACGGTAAATACTTATCCCATCCGTTTCCAAAATCGATCACACATGCCCTGAGCATGTCTTCAAGAGTCTGAATTGTTCTTTCACTCTGCCCGTCAGTTTGCGGATGATATGCGGTGCTCATATCTAAACGAGTTCCTAGGGCCTCTTGTAGTGATTGCCAGAACTTTGATGTAAATCTACTATCACGATCAGATATAATGGAAATAGGTATTCCATGCCTTGAAACAATTTCCTTTATGTATAATCGTAATAGTTTCTCCATTCTATCCGTTTCCTTTATAGGCAAGAAATGTGCAGATTTGGTGAGACGATCAACTATTACCCAAATGGTGTCATAACCCCAGGCAGTCTTAGGTAATTTTGTGATGAAATCCATGGTAATACCATCCCATTTCCATTCTGGGATTTCTGGTTGTTGAAGTAATCCTGACGGCTTCTGGTGTTCTGCTTTGACTTTGGAACAAGTTAAACATTCCCCAACATATGTTGCAACGTCTGTCTTCAAATTAGGCCACCAATAATGCGTCTTAAGATCTTGATACATCTTTCCAACTCCAGGATGTATCGAGTATCTTGTCTTATGTGCCTCGTTCAATATTAACTTCCTTAATCCACCCAACTTTGGTACCCAAATACGGTTTGCAAAATATCGAATTCCATCTTCCCGCATAATGTGTTGTTTCCCATACTTCTTCATTATTTCATTTCCTATGTTTTCTTTAGTAAGAGCTTCTCGTTGAGCCTCTTTGATTTGTGAGTTGAGATTCATGCGAATTTTTATGTTCATTGCTCGTACTCGAATTGGTTCTCGTTCCTTTCTGCTTAAAGCGTCGGCCACTACATTCGCTTTCCCGGGATGATAGCGAATCTCACAATCGTAGTTGTTTATCAGCTCAACCCACCTAAGTTGCCTCATGTTCAGCTGTTTCTGATCGAAAATATGTTGAAGACTTTTATGATCAGTAAACACAGTGCATCTAACCCCATATAAGTAGTGTCTCCATATCTTCAACGCAAACACGACTGCTCCCAGTTCTAGATCATGCGTTGTATAATTCCGCTCATGAATCTTCAATTGTCGGGATGCGTATGCAATAACTTTCTTTCGTTGCATAAGAACACAACCAAAACCTTGTCGCGAAGCGGCACAATATATTTCAAAATCATCGTTCCCTTCAGGTAACGATAAAATAGGCGCCGTAGTTAACTTCTTCTTCAGTAATTGAAATGCGTTCTCCTGCTCCGAGGTCCATTCGTATTTCTTCCCTTTTTGCGTTAATGCTGTCAACGGCTTAGCTATTCGGGAAAAATCTTGAATAAACCTTCTATAATAACCGGCTAAACCCAAAAATTGGCGTATCTGCATTGGTGTTTTAGGAGTCTCCCATTTTTCAATGGCCTCAATTTTAGCTGGATCAACCTGAATTCCTTTGCTACTAACAACGTGACCAAGAAATTGCACTTCTTTCAACCAGAAAGCACACTTAGAAAATTTAGCGTATAGCTGTTCTTTTCTCAACAACTCTAATATTAACCTTAAATACTGCTCATGCTCTTGCTCACTCTTGGAATAGATAAGAATGTCATCAATGAAAACAATAACAAACTTATCTAAATATGGACTACAAACTCGATTCATGAGGTCCATGAATACAGCTGGCGCATTCGTCAATCCAAACGGCATGACCAAAAATTCGTAATGACCGTAACGTGTCCGAAAAGCAGTTTTCGGTATATCTTCTTCTTTGACGCGTAATTGATGATAGCCCGATCTTAGGTCAATTTTCGAGTACACACATGATCCTTGGAGTTGATCAAATAAGTCGTCAATTCTCGGTAGTGGATACCGATTTTTGATAGTTAACTTATTTAATTCACGATAATCTATACACATCCTAAAAGATCCATCTTTCTTTTTAACAAATAGAATCGGAGCTCCCCACGGTGAAGTACTTGGTTGTATGAATCCACGATCCAGTAATTCTTTTAACTGACTCTGAAGTTCTTTTAACTCGGACGGTGCAAGTCTATATGGAGCACGGGCAACTGGTGCAGCTCCTGGTACTAAATCTATTTGAAATTCTACAGATCTAAATGGAGGTAATCCCGGCAACTCTTCCGGAAAAACTTCAGGAAAATCTCTTGCCACAGGCACGTCGTTGATGCACTTCTCTTTTTCTTTCTTTTCGACTTTATTAACATGTGCTAGAATAGCATAACATCCCTTTTCTAAACACTTCTTGGCTTTCAAACAGCTAATGAGTTTTAGCTTTGAGTTACCCTTCTCTCCATAAATCATCACCGGCATTTTATCCTTACAAGGAATGCGAATTGCCTTCTTGGCACACACAACTTCAGCTCCTACTTTGGACATCCAGTCCATGCCGACTATTACAGCAAAACTTCCTAATTCTACGGGTATCAAGTCAATTTTAAACGTTTCTCCGGCTAAATTTATTTAACAATCACGACAAATTTTATTGGCTTTAATTAGTTTACCATTAGCTAACTCAATCATGTACTTAGCATCTAGAGGTAATGATGAACAATTCAATTTAGTGTAAAAATTTCTACACACGTAACTTCTATCGGCACCAGTATCAAATATAATAGATGCTGATAAGTTATTAATGGTAAACGTACCCGTAACAAGCTCCGGGTCTTCACATGCCTCTCTAGCATTAATAATAAATGCTCTCCCACGTGCAGGTCCGATATTCTTCTCAGGATTCGGGCACTGGCTCTTATAGTGACCTTGTTTTCCACACCCATAACAAGTAATGGTAGCCAAAGCAGTTCTATTTGCATTGGTGGCAGGAGTCTTGGTACCATTTGTATTTGTAACGAGAGCCCTACAATCTTCAGCAAGATGACCCTTTCGATTACATTTGTTGCATACCACATTACAGTAGCCAGAGTGATGTTTATGGCATCGGTTACATAAAGGATTTTGTCCTTTGTAACCAAAGCTTAAACCACTACCCGCACCTTGCGTGATTTCTTGTTTCCTAAAAGATTGTTGTTGGTTACCTCGATCATAATTTCCATTCCACTTTCTTTTGTTACCTGATACCTTCACATCAGTATTGGATACTTTCTTATCCATGATGACCTGATCCATTATCTCGTTTGCCATGGTTATAGCTTCATGAATTGTCTTAGGTTTAGATGCTGTAACATTTGCCTTGACCTTTTTGGGCAAACCATCTTTGTACATTTCAATCTTCCGTTCTTCGGTTGGAACCAATTCAGGACATAGCAAAACTAATTCCATGAATCGCTGATTGTAGTTGGTGATTTCAGTACCAACAACCTTCAGGCTTCGTAATTCATCTTCCAACTTCCTAACCTCGTTCCTTGGACAATACTCGTTGATTAACATTATTTTGAATTCTTCCCATGGAGTATCATAAGCTACATCTCCTCCTACAGCCTTCACATAATTTTTCCACCACGTGAGTGCACTATCTTGTAAAGTGCACGATGCATACTTGGTCATGTCCTTTTCAACACAACCACTGATTTTAAACACAGTCTCCATCTTTTCTATCCACCGGGTTAAACCGATCGGTCCTTCTGTTCCACTGAATGATGAGGCCTTGCAAGCTTGAAAAGTTTTGTGGGTGCATCCTACACGAGGATTTGGGTTAACTGCAGCAGCTCTTGCAGCCTCGACCCATAACATTCTATCGTTCACTCGCTGGTTGATGAATTCCTCAACTTCTTGTTCCGTCATTCGATTCAATCGCGCCATATTCTTCTATAAGAATGAAAAGAAAATAATTATTCACATGGAATATTATAGATGTAGTGTATATTTACAGTACATTATAGCTTATTAATAATATGAACCAGGTATTATTATAAAAGCCTTTTCTTCTTATTAGCGTTTTATAATTATATCTAGGGTAGTACCTACCCGTTAATGTCCATACTTAATAGCTTAGTACAGAACCAATTACTACCATCAAAATAATACTTAACCATGGAAAATTATTGCATTTCATACTTCACTATTTTACATATGCTTATCTTACATCGAACATTAAGCAAACCACACTAATAATATTATACAAAACATTATATGATCCCATGGTTTAATACGGCAGCGCATCGTTTGGTCTATTTTCTAGGACGTTTAGGTTCAAAGAATCGCTTAACGCTTATCCTGGCTGTCTGCCTAAATTTTGGCGGTGTCTCCCTATATTTTGGCTGTGGGGCTGAAGAACTGGATGCCGGGATAGAACGAATAGGAATAGCGGGAATAGGGGTGGTAGTGTCTAGTGGAGTTGGTGCCACATCATCCTCACTAAACTCGGGATTTGAATTTTCTAATTCATTAGCCTTTCGTTTCTTTCCTAGTTCGAACTTGTCTTTTGTAATTTCCTGTATTTCTTCCTCGGGTTCACTTTCCTCCTCGGGTTCACTTTCCTCCTCGGGTTCACTTTCCTCCTCGGGTTCACTTTCCTCCTCGGGTTCACTTTCCGGGTTCTCTATAGTTGGTTCATCTGGAATTTGTGAGTCTTCCCCAAAGATATTATTTTCGTCATCGGATAAGTTAATGACTGGAACACCATCTGAAGATTCTGGTTCGGATTCGCTGAATGTGATAACAAGTTTTGAGCCCGACATCTATCACACAACAACTAACCCATTAGTACTACATAATATTTACATATAAATTTTAACCAACAATGATAAGCAATGGTTTTTAAATCAGACCCGGTCAAAGTCCAGACTTACTAATGTATCCTAACGACTTATCAGTTAGACACACTAATGCAAACCTGGTTCGCTAAGACCACCGCTCTGATACCACATGTCATAACCCGTCCTTAACCATAAGAACGAGTTAGATAACGTATGATTTCATTGCGAGGTATTGACCTCTATATGCGACATTTTTAAAAGAACAACTGCATTTATTTTACATTACAAACCATAACTCTTATTTTAATACAAGCTTTAGACAATAAAAAGATGATTATCGTTTAGCGATAATCTTAGACTTACAAACTTTACATGTGATGATAACAATACGATTTCTAGCATATTTTACATTACAATTCCTCGGATATGCAGTTTTGTTTTTGACACAAATATGCGTACACATGATCTTGCTTAAATTCAACATGTTGCAGCGGAAGCTTTTACTTATCACCTGAGAATAGACATGTTTAAAACGTCAACATAAAGTTGGTGAGATATAGGTTTAATGCCGGCAGCGGTATAAATATAGACCACAAGATTTCATATGTAAACATTTTAATAAAAATATTCTAAGTGGTTGAGCACTTGGTAACCATAATTAACATTTAATCACGTCGCATATTCCCTTTATTATGAAATCTTACTACACCGTACCAAGTGTAGTCACCGAAACGAAGTACTGTGCAACCGTTGAATACTGGTCGTCCAGTCCGGTTGGGGTTGTCAGGCCCGATAGATCTATCAACAGGATTCGCGTTTATAATACCGCTGTAAATAGTAGTTACCAAGCTACAGGGAAGTATGCCAGTGGTACAACTCAACGTAGAATATATTTTTCAGTTACTTGTGTCCATATCGTAAAACATAAAATACATGTATTCTCATCCCGAAATATTTAGAGTTTAAAAGTGGGACTATATACTCACTTTTGCCTTGAAGATATATATATTTTGACTTGGTCTCCGGTTGATATCACGAACCTATCCATATATAATATATCAATATATTTTCATTTTAAACAATCGTCACGTATATATACTTATAATACTTTTAATGTCTTCTTAGTCCGTAGTTAGCAATTCAATTTTAATGGTTCATATTTAGGTGTTTAATAAATAAATAAAACCCCCATCGAAATAAATAAAACCCCCATCGTATTCGTATTGGTCGGGATTAATCTTGACCCATGGTACCTATATTGTCAAGAAGACGTATTGCGTACAATCATGGGATCTTATGATTAATCTTCTCGTATTGTTTACGGGTGATCCTGAAATATATAAAATTAAATTATGAGTACATATATATAAAATATCATGTTATTTTAGAAAGATGTGATTTATTTAATTTTTCTCCAATTATTTTCGTGGCTAAACTAGTTTTGGATATCCGATCTTGTTTTAGTCATAGTTTCTTCGTTACAACTCCGTTTTCGTTGATTCAACTTGCCACTTCCTTGGATCGAGTCCTTCTTTAAGAATATGAACTGTAAATACCTTAGTTTGTATTCGAAATCACAGGTCATAGGTCAAACTTTGGTGAAACTTATGAAGTTGATCATTTTCCATCATGTAAACAACCTTAAATGATTATTTTTCTAAAAAATACTTATACTTTGAGTTAAATCATGAAATTTTTATGTGTTAACATATTCATAGTAAATATCAATTTTCCAGAAAATAAGCCTCCAATTCAAAGTTCAAGATGGTTTTTAATTATCCAACCCAAAACAGCCCCCGGTTGTACTCCGACGACGTAAATTCAGTTTTTAAGGTGTTCTTTGAAAAACCAAGTTTTACCTTGTTAAGTTAGCATATCCTTATGATATATTACAGGTCTTGAAGTATTTTAAAAGTTAAGTTAGAAGGATCTATTTAGTTTGCAAACAAGTTTGAAAACATTCAAACTATGTTCTTGTTGTTAAAATTTTATACCATAAAATAAGATAACTATATATATATATGAATCGAATAAGGTTATGAACAAAGTTACTACCTCAAGTTACTTGGACAAGGTTGCTGTAAAAGAGAAGTAAAAACCTAGAATCAAAAGAGTGATGGAGTTGGATGAAAGATTGGAAGCAACTTAAGACATAAACTTGAAATGAAAGTTGTATTTTTGTAGTGTTTTTGTTTGATCTTGTTATGGTGGTGTTTAAGGTGATTCTTGAGAGGATTTTTGCTGTAGTTCTTAGAGATACATGAAGCTAGTAAGTATGTGTTCCTAACTAGAGAAGTAATGTGGTAAAAATTGAAAATGGATGGAAGTATTTAAGGTGGTGGTGGCGTGATTTATGGTATACAAGGACAAGTTCACATGTTGTAATCTTGTGTAATTAGTCATACAATCATACAAAAGTAATTACCTTATACATAAGGCATGAACAAGAGAGTTATCTTATACATAAGGCATGAACAAGGGCTGATTGGTGGTGATTTGATGTGTATATACCAATAGTAAATACGTATAGAAGCTAGGTATGATACGAGTACATATACTCTAAATATACGTATAGAAATCTTGTGAAAACGGAACGAGGATTCAAATATAGTTATCTTTTGTGAATATACTTATATTGTTTTATGTATTTAAGTCCTTAAAAAGTGATTAAATACATTACATATACGATATATGTATAAACATTATAGGTTATAAGTATTTATATCAAAAAACGTTACTTAAAGTTATCGTTTTGAAAACTTAAGTTAGTAGTTTCAAAATATACTTATAACTTATTGTTATTAATACAAAATGAGATATTAAAACATCCTTAGATCATGTTAAATATGTATATATACATATATATACACAAACGTATAATTATCATATGTTATATAGTTCGTGATATCATCGGTCAAACTAGACGGTCAAACGTTGTGTAAATCTCTTTTCAAAAACATAAGTCTCAACAATTTGGGTTGCTTATCATGTTGGTAAGGTTTAATTTATGTAAATATTAATCTTATAAGTATAGATCGATCGAAAAAATCCGGGTCATTACATCACCATCCTCGTTTCATCACCTTAATCGTATCATCATCTTCATGAAAATCACGATCATCATCTTCGTTTATTATTATTGTTCACCATCTTCATCGTACAGTAGTAGCAAAACATCAGGTTTCGTGGTCTCATAGCTGAATCGAAACAGTTCGGCCAAGCGAGCTACAGTGACTATTGTGATGGAGGTTAGTGGTTGTAACGGATAACAGATGTAGCAGCAGAAATCTTTAATGGTTTTTCTATGGTGATTGTCCACGACAAGTTTTGTAGAGAGAGAGATGAGAGAGAGGAAAAGAGATGGAAGGTTTACGTGATGGTGGCGAGTAGTGGTAGCGACGGTTCAAGACGATGGTGGTAGCTCGTTGTTCATGATGGTGGATAGGTGAAGATGTCAATGTTGGTGGTGATCGTAGTATTCTAAATGGGTTTCACTGATGGTGGTTTTGTAATTGTTTTTGGTGGTGTTTGAAACTGCTATAGTAGAAGCAGATCAATCAGAAAAATAGCGGTAATAAGTGTCGGTTTTATTGTTGTTCAAGTGATGGTTGAACAACAAACAGAAGATAATATAGTGTAGCATCATTTTTTGGTGATTGTGGTGTTCGGTTATGTCCAAAACATCAAAACGAAAGAAAGAAGAAAAAGAATATAAAGATGAAGATGGTGGTAAGGTGTTGCTCCGGTGGTGGTGGTTCGGCAGGTGGTGGATAGAGGTGAACGAACGAGGTGATGAATGGGTTACTCGATGGAAGTTGTGGTGAGTTTGCATCCTTTCTCTAACTCCAATCATATACATATATGATTAATAAAAATAAAATAATAATATAATAATAATAATAATACATCAAGTTGGAAAGAATCGTTCATCACTAGTACACAAATATTAAATCTCAAATTAAATATCATAAGCAGTTTAGCAACCGTGTATTATTTGTTTACTATTTCTTTCATGGACTGGGTTTTGTACCTCGTCGTTAATCAGTAGTGTATAAAAGTCTTCGAAAAAAAATTCCAAATTTTTACAGTAATTATATTTATTTATTTCGGTCATTATGGTATAAAATTCGATCATTAATTATTAAATAAAAATCACATTAATTATTCACTCCCAACCCCAAGTAAAATATAAAAAGTTTTAAAATTTAACAAATAGCTCCTGAATATATTTTTACTGAGCCTATAATTTATCAAACCCATTTTCGGATCACCGTTTATTTTAAAATCACATAAGTTTAAATTTAACTTGCTTAATATCAATCGGAACATCAAACGAGTATTACAATCATTTAATATTTATTTTTAATATACTTTATTTATATATAGAGATATATTTTAAATAATAATTATTATAATATCCTATTTTTATTTTATTAATTTTTAATAACAACAACATATAATACTTCAAATTATATTTCAAATTATTATTTATATATACATACACACATATCTATTTACAATTAATTGTTCGTGAATCGTCGAGAGCAGTCGAAGGTCAATTGAATATATGAACATCATTTCAAAATTTCTAGACTCAACATTACATACTTTGCTTATCGTATCGAAATCATGTAAAGATTAAGTTTAAATTTAGTCGGAAATTCCCGGGTCGTCACATTATCTCAGTAGCATATATATCAAACTTATGATTTATCAAAACTATCTAATGACTAAATTAAACATACATGCATGCATAATCATATTTACTCGAGCACTAGTAAGGGATACACTAATAATATATAAAAGTTAAGTTATGAGTGCTAACGTATCAATATTGTGATTCAATATTGCAGGAAAGTACGTAGACGCAACGGAGATGATAAACACTAGATTGACCTCACGAGCATACCCTTGAACCATACCATCATCTCCATAGTTATAACCCATAATTTCCTTAGTCCTATCCAACTCGAAAACCAGTTTTGAAAACTCATTTTAGATTACTCGAGCAGCACTCCGTCGTAGTATTTTATGTATAATACTAAAAATATCGCTCCTAATAATACTAATAATAATAATAATAATAAGATTAATATTAATAATCTTAATATTAATATTAATAATAATAATAATAATAATAATAATAATAATAATAATTATTATTATTATTATATAATATATAGAGAGAGTACGAGAGGGATAAGAGAATGGATCAGAAATAAAAACACGTCGAGCTTTATACACTTTTTTACCAACCACACCCCATACGATCGCATGGGGTTTGTGGTGTTACTTCATGCAGTCGCATGTCCACTTCCACCAGCTGGTATCCATCTTTAAATCTTGCCGACACTCGTTTATATATTTATTTATATATATAATATATTTAATTTATATAATTAATTATATATTATATTATATTTATGTGCGTAGTAAAAATGTAATTTTTACTCAACTGACATGGGCGTTGTCACCCGACTTATGTCTCGCTTCCGGTTTCTCGAACTCATTCTCGTATGCTTAGAAAACTAGTCTTTTACGTTACACGACGTGTACTCTTATTAATAATTTGACTTACTCATCAATAGATTATCTTATAATAAATGTAACTTATAAAATTTAGTGTTGTGGTCATTTGCTTCTATAAATCAGTGGCTCATTGTTTGTTAAAATATATTAGTTTAAATCAGGACGTTTTATGACTAAGTTAAAATATATATATATATATATATATATATATATACATATATATATATATACATATATATATATATATATATATATACATATATATACATATACATATATATATATATATATATATATATATATATATATATATATATATATATATATATATATATATATATATTTTATTTATTTATTTAAAATTGTAAATTTATACATAATGTATATGTTTGAAATATTTATCTAATGATATAATATTTAGTCTTTCAAAACTAATTATATTTCAAAGTTCGTTTTAAAATCGTTTAGAAAAATATTATAACTCGTAACATTTTCATTTGAAAACTTAAATAGATACAATTCAATTATGTACTAACTTTTTAAATATCAATCGCATCACTAAACGAGAGTTACTATCGTGTACTAAACTAATTTGAAAACATATATATTTAATGAACACGTTTTAAATACACGTTGCAAGTTATATATATATATATATATATATATATATATATATATATATATATATATAACAACCAATATTCCAACCTAGGTTTATTTAATCAAAGACATTTTAAATAAACAAGTTCTATTATATCGAAAAGCTTTTTCGTACAATAGATCAATCGAGTATTATGAAATTCAATCTTCCACTAACCTTTGTCTAACTCTCGAAACTTGATAATTTGTTCTTACTTGTAAATCACTTTACCATTTTCCGAATATTGTTAAAATGGGAAGATTTCTTAAATCAATGTGGACCTCTCAACATAGACTCGTAATCATAATTCAATGTATCTGATAATTCGATCATTTAATATTATCTTTTAATTCCGTCGATAATTATTTTAATTATATTTTGAAACAAATACGATCATGTAAAGTATTATACGTCTAATACTTTGTTAATGTTTTCAAGTTATAATATATACCCATATACATATATAATCATATCTGTTCATATAATGGTTCGTGAATCATTGGAATTTGGTCGAGGTTAAATGAATGTATGAATATATTTTAAAATCGTTGAGATTCAACTTAACAAACTTTGCTTATCGTGTCGGAAACATATAAAGATCAAGTTTAAATTTGGTCGGAAATTTCCGGGTCGTCACAGTTGGTGCTGGTGATGTTGCTGAAGCTGGTAAGTTTTGTACCATATCCTCCAAATTGATTACTCGAGTGTGAAGCTCGTTGACTTCTTCCATTATTCCGGGATGATTGTCGATCGGAACGAGTGGATGAATAAGGTTCAGAATTTGGGATATCATATAATCATTGCGAGATATCCTGGGAATGAAGGTGAATATGGTGTTTCGGACAGGTTCGCCGGTAAGTGTTTCAGGTTCTTCACCAAGAGGTGAATTCGGTTGGTGAAAAGGATCGCCTTCTACTCGTCTCCATTGATTAAGTCGACTACGAACCCATTCCCAATTCATCCAGAATAGATGATGGCTAATTAGTTGATCCATTCCTATCACACTGCTTTCAGAGCTCGAGTGAAACTCCATATCGGAATCCGAGGGACTTGAACTAGTGGAGAGTTCCATTTCGTACGATTGAATAAAGGATTTTTCGATATGAAATGATTTCCGACTATCGGGTGGTATTCTAATTATATTAAATATATATATATATATAGAACAAAAGATTTCGTATATTACGGAGGAATTTACGGAATATGCTAGGCAAAGTTTACAGTAACAGATACGCTAAGATATAAATTATCAGATACGCTAAGATATGAATTTTGTCTATACACTATTCATGCAATCCAGGCAGTAAGATATGTCCAGATTAAGAATGATAAGCAAGTGATTCTCTAAGAATGATAAGCAGAAAATTTTCGACACAAAATGATAAGCAAAACTTTTGACATGCAGACACGGTCGAAGTCCAGACTTACTAATGCATCCTAAAAACTATCAGTTAGACACACTAATGTAAGACCTGGTTCGCTAAGACCACCACTCTAATACACCTGTAAAGACCCGTCCTAATCCATAAGGACGAATACAATAACATGTGGTTACATTGCGAGGTATTGGACCTCTATATGATACATTTTACAAATATTGCATTCGTTTTTAAAAGACAAATTTTCTTTACATCGAAAGTTGACAGGCATGCATACCATTTCTTAATATATCATACTATCAATGACCTAATAATAATCTTGTTGAACTCACGACTCGAATGCAACGTCTTTTGAAAGATGTCATGAATGACTCCAAGTAATATCTCTAAAATGAGCAAATGCACAGCAGAATATTTCTTTCATACCTGAAAAATAAACATGCTTTAAAGTATCAACCAAAAGGTTGGTGAGTTCATAGGTTTATCATAAACAATAAAATTCATCATTTTGATAGACCACAAGATTTAAATGCAGCACACCTATCTCGTGTACAAAACCATTTTTCATAATGCTTAGCAGAGTAGGTTCGTATCCTTTTCTCACCCGTAGGTTGCCTCGCGATTTTTAAATAACTGTACACATATCTTGTGCACAAAAATAATACACATAACCTGTGTATAAAAATCATTCTCTCGATACATAATATTCAATTTGATTTCATTGCTCAACATGGTAACCGACCTTAACATATAATGCGCATCAGTAATATCCCCAAAACAGAACATCTCGTATGTATAATATATAAACTTCGAAGTACTAAACACCACACCCACTAGCTCTTCCGTCAAGTAAACATTCTGGGTGGGGGTGTTAAACCCGGTAGCTACCTTTAGGATTCGCGTGAATTAGGGCCATACCCGTTTCTAATTCTTAGGTTACCGAGCAATAATAATCAGGGGAAATATTCACAACAATTAGTGGCAATTATAACGTCCAACTAATTCAATAATAAACCACAGAACTTCTGTCTGCATAATAATTCATTCGAGGAATGTTTTGCTTGTGTCTATCTTGTCAAACATTTATAAAAGCATCTCATGTATTCTCAGTTCAAAAATATAGATTTCAAAGTCATTTAATAAAACAGTTGTAAAAATAGCACATGTATTCTCAGTCCCAAAAATATAGAGAGTAAAAAGGAATCAAATGAACTCACAATACGATATTTTGTAGTATATATATATATATATATATATATATATATATATATATATATATATATATATATATATATATATATATATATATATATATATATATATATATATATATATTAAAACATATAATGGTAATTGAACAAATTTATATATTATGAGTGATATGATTTATATGCTTCATTAATTCTTTTATTAATATTACTATAATAAATTTAAGGTAGTTTAATAATTTATTTGTAATTACAATATTTACCCTAATAAGAACTTATTTTAAGATTTATTTGATAAAAATAAACATATATATATATATATATAGCATTTTTGGTGAGGGTTGCGAAGGTGGTAAGGATGATGAGAGTCTTTGGTTTGATGAGTGGTGTGTGGTTGTTTAGAAGTGGGTGTGTAACACCCCATTTTTCTAAACATGACGCTCGGGGCATCATTTGAAGTCCAAGAATGATTATTTAATAGTTTGGATGTAATGCATTGACCACGATTGACTTTGGGATGTTTTAAAAGTGAAATTGGAGTACATCAGGTATCCTGTCGAGTTTGAGTGCAGTTTGTCGCGTTCTGGTGCGTCGCGTTCCGTGACAAACATGCTTGAAACGAGACAACTTCTGATGGTGATTTCTGTCCACTTTATCGCGTTTAAGTGTTGTGTGTCGTGTATTGGTGTCGCGAAACGCGACAAGGTGTCGCGAAACGCGACAAAAGTCGCTGTAAGGACATTATTAACCCATTTTAATGGAATCTTTTAAGGGTGTTTTGGTAAATTCACTTATGTCCTGTTCTAGAGCCATAAGACTGATTCAAGGCTCATATTATCCTCATTTTCACTTAAAAACACTTTCACCTTCAAACCCTAGAGAGAGAGGAGAGTTTTAGAGAGAGAACTCCATTTGGAGAAGAAGGAGGTTGTTTCGGGTCAAACCTCAAGTGTTAAAGTTGTTCATCTCGTCAACGGCATCATTTTGGTGGTATTGGTAAGTCTCAACTCCGAATTTCATCTTTGTAATTTGATATTCAAGTTTAGGGTTTTGAGCTAGTTATTTGTAAAACCCATTTAGGAGGTGAAATGGGTAATTGTAACTAGTTATTGTTGACGTTGGTGGGTTTTAGGTTGGTTAATGATTTAACCATGTTTCAGGCTTTTATGTAGCTTGTAATCACTAGTATTAGTGATTATAGAAGTGTTGGAACCACTTTGGGTGTATTTTGGTTAACTAATTTTGAAATGAGTCAAATTAGGGTTAAGGTGTCATATTGGGCAAGATTGGTATTTAACGCCTATGCTTGGGTTTAATTGGTATATTAGGACCATTGTCACTTGTGTTAGTGATCATTGGCTAGTTTTGGCGCGGTTTGAGCTTGGAAGTGCATTTGGGTCGAAATTGCACTATTTGACAATTTGGGTCGATTTGTAAATCCACCCTAATTGTGTTGTTGTATTTGTGTTAATGGAATAGGTACTTTCCATTGGCATGTTGCGGATTACTTGGTTACATTCATCAAGGCTTAAGGTAAGTGTTAATATCCTATATGCATATGTATGTGTAGGATGGGTGCAGGTCGGGTGAAGTGGTTCTCGATTATAGAGCTCACTTCACATATAGGTGGATTGATGGACTTGTGTATAGGTCCAATTGGCACGGTTGTGTGTTTTGGTTAACCACCTTTAACGAGGTGTACGCCTTGTGTGTACGTTATCACATGGGCGTGTGATGTGGATTATATAACCCCAATGGCGAAGGGTTAATATTATGAGTGGAATAATTATACGTATGTGTATATGGCGTATTTATTTGTGAATGTTATGGTATGAACCATCGAGCCGGTAGTGCCATAATGTGTGTGTGTGATAGGATGTGAACCACGAGCCGGTAGCATCAAGTGTGAACCACGAGCCGGTAGCACTATAAAATAATTGATGTGAACCACGTGCCGGTAGCATCGAATGTGAACTACGAGCTGGTAGCACTATAAAATAATTGATGTGAACCACGTGCCGGTAGCATCGAGTGTGAACGACGTGCCGGTAGCACTATAAAATAATTGATGTGAACCACGTGCCGGTAGCATCGAGTGTGAACCACGAGCCGGTAGCACTATAAAAGAGTATGACTCAAATGCGTATGGTGTGAACCACGAGCCGGTAGCACTATAGCGTTATGGTTAACCTTGGGTGTTTTACGCGTTGTTATATATATATATATATATATATATATATATATATATATATATATATATATATATATATATATATATATATATATATATATTGTGTACGTATAATGTTGTATTGACGTGATGTAGCTAACCTTCTGGTTGTAGCTTATTGGCATTGTTCACAACGTTGTTTGCGAACTTACTATATTGTTGGTGTTGTTAGCTTGTGCTTAGTGAACGTACGGTATGCTAGGTTTAGCTTGCCTTATACTTTGATGCTTCGGTATGCTCTATTTGATTATTATTGTGGCGTGTCCATTTTATGCATATATATGTATGTAGTATATTTTCACTCACTAAGCGTTAGCTTACCCTCTCGTTGTTGATATTTTTATAGGTTCGCATGCTTGGCGGCTCGGGTAAGCTTGAGGATTAGAGATCTTGGCTAGGTTGCTTTAGAAGATCTTGCTTTTGGACTCGATTAGGATTTGGGTAGCGTAGTCCCAAATCACCATGCTCGGTTTTGTGAAAACGTAACTAGTCGGGTCATAATGATTACAACTAGATTACGATTTAATTAATGAACCATTGTATTAGGGAGTTTAAATTATTGATTTATGTTTTAAGTTCGTTGAACTTACTTTGGTAACAAATATGTTTTGGAATTAGTGTAATGGGACCTAAAGTATTATTTAACGCGTATTAAAAGGAAAATTTTTTATGGGCCAGTTTTAATACGGGTTGGGTTGTTACAAGTGGTATCAGAGCATGGTCTAAGGGATTTAGGTGACTTGAGATAGGTGCCTAGACTTAGACTTTTGTGTGTGCTTAATTGTTGCGGGACTTGTAGGATTACGGGTCGGAATGGGGTATAGTTAGTGCCTTGTTTATAGGTTGACTAACGTTTATATTAGTAATGCGGATATTATTAATATATTATTGTGTTGTGTTAATAATTCTCGCGTGTGTTTATATCGCGTAGAATTTTGTTTATGTTTGTTTATATCATCGAGCGAGGCGGTCGTTGTACTAACGAGCAGATACGGCGTGTATGCGTAATAAGGACTTGCAAACCTTATTACGGGTGCAAATTGTGTCTAGCAAGTGATGTATGACGAGTGTTTAGCAAGATGGAGCGGTGTTGTGTGTGTGGTTTTATACGTTCGTGATCTAATCGCTTTGCATTCATAAGAATGGCGACGGGAAACGGGAATCGAGACGAATGATTTGGAATTTAACGCTAGAGTTGCGGCCGCCGTTGTAGAGCAAATGAGTGCGTTTCGGGAAGAAATGGATAGGAAGTATTCCGAATCTCGGAGTAGTGGTGAAATGGGGCGTTGTCTTAAGAGCTTCATGAGGACTAAACCCCCGATGTATGACAGGAAACCGGATCCTTTAGTGAGCACAACTTGGATCTCGGATGTCGAAGGGTGTTTTCGCACTATTGAATGCCCTCCTGAGAAAAAGACGAGACTCGCTACTAGTTTGTTACGGGGTAGGGCAAAGGATTGGTTGGATGGTAAGATTGATCTTGTCGGTGGTGAACCGGTTATGGCTTTATCGTGGGACGAGTTTAAGAAGGAATTATTCGAGGAGTTTTGGACTTCAGCCGAATTGTCGGAAATGCATAATGAGTTACGAAATTTGCAACAAGGTTCTATGGATTTGAATACTCTCAAGACGACCTTCATGGCGAAGGCTCGTTTTTGCCCAGAGTATTTGGGAAATGATCGTTTGTTGATGGGGGATTTCTATCGGACCTTGAATGATGACTTGAAGAGTAAAATTAGCCGGGGTCAAGCGAAATCGTTTTCGGAATTATTCGACTTGGCTAGAGGTTTCGAGTCGTATCCACGATCGAAGAAGGGTGAACCTTCAAGGGAGAGAAGGGTGTTTCTTATGGTGCTTCGAGTAAGAGGACTAAGGGTCCGAGTGTGAGCACGGGTGGTACGCGAATGGGTATACCGGATTCTAGTGCAGCTAGATGTTATAATTGTGGCGTGAGGGGTCACAAGTCTTGGGAATGTTCGGTACCAAAGGGTGATTGCATGGTGTGCTTTAATTGCCAAGAAGAAGGACATCGTAAGTCGGAATGTCCCAAGCTAGCGGGGACGGGTGCGGCAAGGAGACGTTAATGTACGTTTCGTTTTAACAAATATGTCCTTTGATTATTTATTATGAGCTGTTGTGTTTGAGTTGATTAAATGCCTTGTATTGTGCATATTGTTGTTATGGGTGACGTTCCTAATGGAAGTACCCTATGGTGACGTTGATTGTTGGGCGAAGGGCGTAAGACTTGGTGCAACCAAGCATTCCTTAGTATTTGGTAGATGTTTCTACCAAGCCATAGAAATGGGTTTTGGTGATCGATTGTTAAGCGCGTGTTCGCTTGTGTGTTGAAGTTGATGAACCATGAGGTTCGACGGGTGGGATGAAACCCGAGAGAT
The DNA here is from genome assembly GCF_046630445.1 of Rutidosis leptorrhynchoides. Lineage (NCBI taxonomy): Eukaryota > Viridiplantae > Streptophyta > Magnoliopsida > Asterales > Asteraceae > Rutidosis > Rutidosis leptorrhynchoides. The sequence goes on from NC_092335.1 coordinate 598,375,988, forward strand.
CGAGTGTTTTAAATCTCGATGTATGTGGGTAAAGGAGTCAAAGTGATGCGACATTAGGTGCCTCTTTTTATACCTACTAGTGTGGTGTTCGACTCCGATTGTGTTGTGGTTACATTGCACTTAGGGTACCGAAGTGAAACCCTTAGGTGCATGAGTGATCGGGTGAAGTTCGACAAACTAAAGCAATTGGATGATTGCGAGTGTATAGTTCGTGTAATTTGTGGTACACTTTTCGTTCGAAGTATTTAAGGATAGGTTAGGATCCTTGGTATGCTCAAAGTTGGAGCAGGATATGGTGATGTAACACCTCGTTTTTCCCCGTACATGATTTATAGGTGAATTGGGTATGTACGATAGGCGTATGAAGGGTTCGGGACATTTTCTAGTATTAAAGCTTTGAGTGCGAAAGGTTATGTCAGATCACGCCTTGGGTCACGGCGCGACACAGAAGGTTGCGGCGCGGCATTACTCTAGAATCAGGATCAGAAAGCTTGTAAACAAAGCCACCAGTTCGAGGCAATCGTCGCGGCGCGACGAATAGGGTCGCGGCGCGACCATGCTGGTAAACTGATTCCGGATTTTGTAATTTTAAGAGAATAATAAGGGCATTTTGGTCTTTTCGCGTTTGAACCAGATTGAGATCTTAAATCTCATCCACTCCTTTCATTTCCTAATTTCTTTTCCCTTTTCATTTCATTTTCCTCTCAAAAACTCAAACACCCAATTGGATTTAAACGGATTTTTGGAAAGGAAGAATCGGGAATTGATCTTTGGCGTAGTTGACAAGTGTGTTCTCCTCGTTCTTAGCTACACGGTGATACTAGTGGTAAGCTCTAACTCCGAAATTCATTTTCGTGTTCATCATTCAAATTTGGGGCTTTTGATTGTATGATTCATAGGTGAAACCCATTTAGTTGCTAATTGGAGATTAACACCAAGATTCGGGTATATAAGTGTTAAAGGCGGGTTTTGGGTTGGTTAATGATTTAACCATGTTTAAGACTTGAGAATGGTGTATAATCATTAGCATTAGTGATTATTGGTGTTTTGAAGACTTTTAGGGTTTTCATGGTTGACTAATTTTGACTAGAGTCAAAATTAGGGTTTGTTGAGGATTATGACCCGATTGTTGATTTATTAAGATTTATAAACTTAAAATGGATTAAGTTGAAGTATAAAACCGAGTTAAACATGTTTTGGTGTCAAAACTTGTAAATGGTGAGATTTTGACCTTATGGGTCAAAATTAGGGTTTGTGGGCGATTTTGAGAACGATAAGTGTTTAACACTTGTATTCAGGTTTAATTGGCATATTAGGACCATTATCACTTGTGTTAGTCATTATTGGTTAGTTTGGACGCGGTTTGTCCTTGGAAGTGCATTTGGGTCGAATTTGCACTAAGTGTCAAATTGGGTTGGTTTGTAAATCCAATCTAAGTGTGTTGTTGAATTTGTGATAATGGATTAGGTACTTTCCATTGAAGAGTTGCGGATTACTTGGAAGCATTTCTTCAAGGCGACAAGGTGAGTGTTAATATCCTATATGCATATGTATGTGTAGGATGGGTGCGGGTCGGGTGAAGGGGTTATCGGTTATAGAGCTCACTTCTCATATAGGTGGAATTGTTGGACTTGTGTATAGGTCCAATTGGCACGGTTGTGCGTTTTGGTTGACTACCTTTGATGAGGTGCACACTTTGGGTGTACGTTATCACATGGGCGTGTGATGTGGATTATATAACCCCAATGGCGAAGGGTTAATTTTGTGAGTGGAATAATTATGCGTGAACGTATATAATGTATTTATTTGTGTGGTATGAATGTGGAAGTGTCACGGTGTTCAAGACACCACATTCTAAGTAACGAGTAGTAGTGTCGCGTGTTTAAGACACTACTCATTGTTTGATTGGCATGTGGTATTGTCGCGGTGGTTAAGACACCACATTGTCATGGGAGTGGAATTGTCGCGGTGTTCAAGACACCACTCATTATTTTGATTGGCGTGTGGATTCGTCGCGGTGTTTAAGACGCCACATTGTCATGGGGGTGAATTAGTCGCGGTGTTTAAGACATCACCCGGGGGATTAGTGATTACGCGGTGTTTAAGTAACGCTAATGGATGTTACGAACTCCGACGGTCTCTTACGAGTATCGTTCCCTTGTACGATTGGTTAACCATAGTTATTGTGTTGTAAGCGTAAGCAAATTATGTTATTCGAGAGATATATACGTATATATACATATATATTGTATACATATAATGTTGTATTGTCGTGTTGTAGCTAACCCTCCGGGTGTAGCTTATTGGCATTGTTCACATCGTTGTTGGCGAACTTATATTTTGTTGATGTATCTTAAGCTCATTGCTTAATGATCTTACGGTATGCTTAGACTAGCTTGCCTTTATGCTTGGATGCTCCGGTATGCGGTATTTGCTATTTTGTGGCGTGTTCATTTTATGCATATATATGTATGTAGTATATTCTCACTCACTAAGCGTTAGCTTACCCTCTCGTTGTTGATATTTTTATAGGTTCGCATGCTTGGCGGCTCGGGTAAGCTTGGGAATTAGAGATCTCGGCTAGGTTGCTTTAGAAGATCTTGCTTTTGGACTCGATTAGGATTTGGGTAGCGCAGTCCCAAATCACCATGCTCGGTTTTGTGTAAACGTAACTAGTCGGGTCATAATGATTATAACCGGTTTACGATTTAATTAATGAACCATTGTATTAAGGAGTTTAAATCATTAATGTATGTTTTAAGTTCGATGAACTTACTTTGATAACAAATACGTTTTGGAATATGTGTAACGGGACCTAAAGTATTATTTAAAGCATATTAAAAGGAAAATTTTTATGGGCCGGTTTTAATACGGGTTGGGTTGTTTCAAGTGGTATCAGAGCATGGTCTAAGGGATTTAGGTGACTTGAGATAGGTGCCTAGACTTAGACTTTTGTGTGTGCTTAATTTGTTGCGGGACTTGTAGGAGTACGGGTCGGAATAGGTTATAGTTAGTGCTTTGTTTGTAGGTGGACTAACGTTTATATTAGTAATGCGGATATTATTAATATATTATTGTGTTGTGATAATAATTCTTGCGGGTGCTTATATCGCGTAGAATTTGCGTTGTGTTGGTTTATATCATCGAGCGAAGCGGTCGTTGTACTAACGAGTCGATACGGCGTGTGTGCGTAATAAGAACTTGCAAACCTTATTACGGGTGCAAATCGTGTCTAACAAGTGATGTACGACGAGTGTTTAGCAAGATGGGGTGGTGTTGTGCGTGTCGTTTTATACGTGCGTGGACTAATCGTTTTGCATTCCTTAGAATGACGATGCGAAACGAGATCGAGACGAATGACGCGGAGTTTAACGCTAGAATTGTGGCCTCCGTTGCGGAGCAAGTGGGTGCGTTACGAGAAGAAATGGATAGGAAGTATTCCGAATTCCAAAATAGGGGTGAAATGGAGCGTTGTCTTAAGAGCTTCATGAGGACTAGACCCCGATGTATGATGGGAAACCGGATCCTTTGGTAAGCATAACTTGGTTCTCGGATGTCGAAGGGTGTTTTCGTACTATGGAATGCCCTCCCGAGAAAAAGACGAGACTCGCTACTAGTTTGTTGCGGGGTAGGGCGAAGGATTGGTTGGATGGCAAGATTGATCTTGTCGGTGGTGAGACGTTTATGGCGTTACCATGGGACGAATTTAAGGAAGAATTCTTCGAGGAGTTCCGGACTTCGGCCGATTTATCGGAAATGCGTAATGAGTTGCGAAATTTGCAACAGGGTTCTATGGATTTGAATACTCTCAAGACGACCTTTATGGCGAAGGCTCGTTTTTGCCCGGAGTATTTGGGGAATGATAATTTGTTGATGCAAGATTTCTATCGAACCTTGAATGATGACTTGAAGAATAAGATTAGCCGGGGTCACGCGAAATCGTTTGCGGAATTATTCGCCGTGGCTAGAGGTTTCGAGTCGTATTCACGATCAAAGAAGGGTGAACCTTCGAGCGAGAGAAGGGTTGTTTCGCATGGTGCTCCGAGTAAGAGGACTTAGGGTCCGAGTGTGAGCACGGGTGGTACACGGACTGGTATATTGGATTCTAGTGCGTCTAGATGTTACAATTATGGCATAAGGGGTCACAAGTCGTGGGAATGTTCGGTACCAAAAGGCGATGGCATGGTGTGCTTCAATTGCCAAGAAGAAGGACATCTTAAGTCGGAATGTCCCAAGTTAGCGGGGACGGGGCCGGCAAGGAGACGTTAAGGTACGTTTCGTTTTAATAAATATGTCTTTTGATTATTTATTAAGTGCCGTTTGAAGTTGAGTTTATTAAATGCATTGTGTTGTGCATGTTATTGATATGGGTGACGTTCCTAATGGAAGTACCCTATGACGACGTTTTGATTGACGGGCGAAGGGCGTAAGACTTGGTGTAACCAAGCATTCCTTGATATTTGTAAAATGTTTCTACCAAGCCATGGAAATGGGTTGGTGTTCGGTTGTTAAGCGCGTGTTCGCTTTTGTGTTGAGGTCGATGAACCGTGAGGTTCGACGGGTGGGCTGAAACCCTTGAGATCGAGTGTTTTGAATCTCGATGTATGTTGGTAATGGAGTCTTTATGACGCGACATTAGGTGCCTCTTTTATACCTACTAGCGTGGTGTTCAACTCCGATTATGTTGCGGTTACATTGTACTTAGGGTACCGAAGTGAAATCCTTAGGTACATGAGTGACTAGGTGTAATTTGACAAACTAAAGCAATTGGATGATTGCGAAGGTATGGTTTGTGTAATCGTGGTACACTTTTTGCTCGAAGTGTTTAAGGATTGATTGAAATCCTTTGTGTGCTCAAGGCTGGAGCAAGATATGGTGACGGGTCGTGTGAGCCCAATCTTTGTAAAGTCTACCTTAGGTAGCATTGTACGGTTGTACGAGTTGTGGATATGGGACGTAGTTCCAAATGGGGGAGTTACACTCCCGCACGAGGAAGTTTTAGTGTGAGATTTCGGATGATGCTTTTGGTAGATCCGGAAAATGTTGTCGAGACCTGATTTTGGTCGATTTGTGGTAGATTACAATTTCGGATAAATTGTACTTATGGTTTGGATTTGAATTATCACCGAGGTGGTAATGTGGTAAATCTCGATTGAGAGATAATGGACGTGTTTGGCGAGCAAGGTGAAATCCTTCGGTTAAGGGAGGTGTGTGTCGGATTCTCTTCTAGAGAATAATTGTTTTGTGCCTATGTTTGATATAGGTGGTTCTTGCTCGTGTATGTGAATGGTTAGTGGTATCCGTTAGGATTCACTATGGCGTAGCAGAGTGCGATGTTACGCTACTCGTCGTTCGAGGCCAAAAGGGCGTTGATTGATGAAGCATGACTTTCGGGTCCGCTGACTTCATCATGGTATTGGTGATTGATGAAGCATGACCTTTAGGGTCCGCTGACTTCATCATGGGAGTATGCGATTGGTGGAGCATGACCTTCGGGGTCCGCTGATTTCATCATGAGCGAGGTGTTATATCGGTGAAGCATGACTTTCGGAGTCCGCTGACTTCATCCGGTGTTGAGATTGGTGAAGCATGACCTTCGGGGTCCGCTGACTTCATCATGGGATTATTGATTGGTGAAGCATGATATTCGGGTTCGCTGACTTCATCATGGTAGTGATTCGCGTGTAGTTCGGATTCACTAAGGCGCATGTGTTTTCGGCCAGCCTTCATGTTGTGTGATCTGTCGGTTGTTTTATACACCGATGGTGGGGTCGTAAGGACCGTGATGTTGATCTGTTGGTTGTTTTATACACCAATGGTGGGGTCGTAAGGACCGTGTTGTGTGATCGATCGGGTGTTTTTATACGCCGATGGTGGGGTCCCGAGGACCATGTGGTATGATTAGTGATGCGATAGCCGTGTTTCGCTCACGTGTTGTTACGGGTGTGACGATAGTCGATTTTGTACACCTTTGGATTTGGCGTTTTCATAGTCGTTTTGGGCGCTATCGGTTTTAGCCTTTTGATTATGATGTTACGGTAGTTGCGTATTGATCGTATTGCGCACTACAAGGGATGTTTAGTGATTGGTGTTACCCGTCAGGATTCGTTGGTTCGGTCTTCATCGTTTCGGATTGTTGACCTTAGGTTGAGATTTGGTTGCTTTTAGCGTTGTACTCGGTAAGGGTACGCTAAGGGGTTGATATCTCTGTACGAGATTGGTTGAGTTTTCCCGATGTTAGGGAATGAGCATGGTTTTAGCGCTCGGATTGTGGATTTGATAAATCGCGGGTGACGATTTAGTTGTTAAAGGAAATTCAGTGGGAAGAATTGCTTAGGAAAGTCGGTTTGGACTTATGTTTGAGGACCGTGAAGTGTGGTCCGTTTGGTTAAATGACAAGGATCACGAGGACGTGATCGAGTCTAAGTGGGGGAGAGTTGTAACACCCCGTTTTTCCCCGTACATGATTTATAGGTGAATTGGGTATGTACGATAGGCGTATGAAGGGTTCGGGACATTTTCTAGTATTAAAGCTTTGAGTGCGAAAGGTTATGTCAGATCACGCCTTGGGGCGCGGCGCGACACAGAAGGTCGCGGCGCGGCATTACACTAGAATCAGGATCAGAAAGCTTGTAAACAAAGCCACCAGTTCGAGGCAATCGTCGCGGCGCGACGAATAGGGTCGCGGCGCGACCATGCTGGCAAACTGATTCCGGATTTTGTAATTTTAAGAGAATAATAAGGGCATTTTGGTCTTTTCGCGTTTGAACCAGATTGAGATCTTAAATCTCATCCACTCCTTTCATTTCCTAATTTCTTTTCCCTTTTCATTTCATTTTCCTCTCAAAAACTCAAACACCCAATTGGATTCAAACAGATTTTTGGAAAGGAAGAATCGGGAATTGATCTTTGGCGTAGTTGACAAGTGTGTTCTCCTCGTTGTTAGCTACACGGTGATACTAGTGGTAAGCTCTAACTCTGAAATTCATTTTCGTGTTCATCATTCAAATTTGGGGCTTTTGATTGTATGATTCATAGGTGAAACCCATTTAGTTGCTAATTGGAGATTAACACCAAGATTCGGGTATATAAGTGTTAAAGGCGGGTTTTGGGTTGGTTAATGATTTAACCATGTTTAAGACTTGAGAATGGTGTATAATCATTAGCATTAGTGATTATTGGTGTTTTGAAGACTTTTAGGGTTTTCATGGTTGACTAATTTTGACTAGAGTCAAAATTAGGGTTTGTTGAGGATTATGACCCGATTGTTGATTTATTAAGGTTTATAAACTTAAAATGGATTAAGTTGAAGTATAAAACCGAGTTAAACATGTTTTGGTGTCAAAACTTGTAAATGGTGAGATTTTGACCTTATGGGTCAAAATTAGGGTTTGTGGGCGATTTTGAGAACGATAAGTGTTTAACACTTGTATTCGGGTTTAATTGGCATATTAGGACCATTATCACTTGTGTTAGTCATTATTGGTTAGTTTGGACGCGGTTTGTCCTTGGAAGTGCATTTGGGTCGAATTTGCACTAAGTGTCAAATTGGGTTGGTTTGTAAATCCAATCTAAGTGTGTTGTTGAATTTGTGATAATGGATTAGGTACTTTCCATTGAAGAGTTGCGGATTACTTGGAAGCATTTCTTCAAGGCGACAAGGTGAGTGTTAATATCCTATATGCATATGTATGTGTAGGATGGGTGCGGGTCGGGTGAAGGGGTTCTCGGTTATAGAGCTCACTTCTCATATAGGTGGAATTGTTGGACTTGTGTATAGGTCCAATTGGCACGGTTGTGCGTTTTGGTTGACTACCTTTGACGAGGTGCACACTTTGGGTGTACGTTATCACATGGGCGTGTGATGTGGATTATATAACCCCAATGGCGAAGGGTTAATTTTGTGAGTGGAATAATTATGCGTGAACGTATATAATGTATTTATTTGTGTGGTATGAATGTGGAAGTGTCGCGGTGTTCAAGACACCACATTCTAAGTAACGAGTAGTAGTGTCACGGTGTTTAAGACACTACTCATTGTTTGATTGGCATGTGGTATTGTCGCGGTGGTTAAGACACCACATTGTCATGGGAGTGGAATTGTCGCGGTGTTCAAGACACCACTCATTATTTTGATTGGCGTGTGGATTCGTCGCGGTGTTTAAGACGCCACATTGTCATGGGGGTGAATTAGTCGCGGTGTTTAAGACATCACCCGGGGGATTAGTGATTACGCGGTGTTTAAGTAACGCTAATGGATGTTACGAACTCCGACGGTCTCTTACGAGTATCGTTCCCTTGTACGATTGGTTAACCATGGTTATTGTGTTGTAAGCGTAAGCAAATTATGTTATTCGAGAGATATATACGTATATATACATATATATTGTATACATATAATGTTGTATTGTCGTGTTGTAGCTAACCCTCCGGGTGTAGCTTATTGGCATTGTTCACATCGTTGTTGGCGAACTTATATTTTGTTGATGTATCTTAAGCTCATTGCTTAGTGATCTTACGGTATGCTTAGACTAGCTTGCCTTTATGCTTGGATGCTCCGGTATGCGGTATTTGCTATTTTGTGGCGTGTTCATTTTATGCATATATATGTATGTAGTATATTCTCACTCACTAAGCGTTAGCTTACCCTCTCGTTGTTGATATTTTTATAGGTTCGCATGCTTGGCGGCTCGGGTAAGCTTGGGAATTAGAGATCTCGGCTAGGTTGCTTTAGAAGATCTTGCTTTTGGACTCGATTAGGATTTGGGTAGCGCAGTCCCAAATCACCATGCTCGGTTTTGTGTAAACGTAACTAGTCGGGTCATAATGATTATAATCGGTTTACGATTTAATTAATGAACCATTGTATTAAGGAGTTTAAATCATTAATGTATGTTTTAAGTTCGATGAACTTACTTTGATAACAAATACGTTTTGGAATATGTGTAACGGGACCTAAAGTATTATTTAAAGCATATTAAAAGGAAAATTTTTATGGGCCGGTTTTAATACGGGTTGGGTTGTTTCAGGTGATGGGCCGTGTGAACCCAATTATTGGTAAAGTCTACCTTTGGTAGCGTGGTATAGGTGTACGAGATGCGGTTATGGAACATAGTTCCAAGTGGGGGAGTTATACTCCCGCACGAGGAGGTTAGCATGAGATTTCGGACAATGCTTATGGTAGATCCGAAATGTGTGTCGGGACCTAGTTTTGGTCGATTTTTAGTAGAGTACAATTTCTGGTTAAATTGTACTTATGATTTTGGATTTGAATCATCACCGAGGTGGTAATGTGGTGAATCTCTTTGGGAGATAATGGGCGTGTTTGGCGAGCAAAGTGAAATCCCTCGGTTAAGGGATATGTGTGTCGGGTTCTTTTTTTTAGAGAATTTTTGTTTTGTGCCTATGTTCGATATAGGTGGTTCTTGCTCGATTGTGTGAATGGTTAGTGGTATCCGTTAGGATTCACTATGGCGTAGCAGAGCGCGATGTTACGCTACTCGTTGTTCGAGGCCCAGAGGGCGTTGATTGGTGAAGCATGACCTTCGGGGTCCGCTGACTTCATCATGGTATTGTTGATCAGTGAAGCATGACCGTTCGGGGTCTGCTGACTTCATCATGAGAGTAGTGATATATCGGTAAAGCATGACCGTTGACGGGGTCCGCTGACTTCATCCGGTGTTGAGTGATCTATCGGTTGTTTTATACATCGATGGTGGGGTCGTAAGGACCGTGTGGTGTGATCTATCGGTTGTTTTATACAACGATGGTGGGATCGTGAGGACCATGTTGTGTGATTAGTGATGCGATAGCAGTGTTTCGCTCACATGTTGTTACGGGTGTGACAATAGTCAATTTTGTACACCTTAGGATTTATGTTGCCATAGTCGTTTTGGGCGCTTTTGGTTTTAGCCGTTGCTTATGATGTTAGGATAGTGGCATATTGGTTGTATTGCGCACTACAAAGGATGTTTAGTGGTAAGTGTAATCCGTAAGGATTCATGTGGTTCGACCTTCAACGTTAGGATTGTTGACCTTAGTTTGAGACTTGGTCGCTTTTAGCGTTGTCCTTGGTAAAGGTACGCTAAGGGATTGATATCTCGGTTCGAGATTGGTTGAGTTTTTCCCGATGTAAGGGATTGAGCATGTTTTTAGTGCTCGAATTGTGATTTGATAAATCTCGTGTGACAATTTAGTTGTTAAAGGGTAACTCTTTGAGAAGAATTGCCTAGAGGAGTTGGAAGAATACGTGGTGATTTTGCGTATTCTAAGTGATTGTTGTAGACTTCAGTTGTTGCGTGTATTTCACGGCTCAGAATGCGTTCAAGTGTGTGTCTTAGTTAATGGATTAGTCCTGGGGTTAATGAGTAATGTGATGAAAGTCAGATTGAAACATTTGTTGAGAACCGTAGTGTGTCGGTTTGGATTGATTAAGTGATTAGGATCACGAGGACGTGATCGAATCTAAGTGGGGGAGAGTTGTAACACCCCGTTTTTCTAAACATGACGCTCGGGGCGTCATTTGAAGTCCAAGAATGATTATTTAATAGTTTGGATGTAATGCATTGACCACGATTGACTTTGGAATGCTTTAAAAGTGAAATTGGAGTACATCAGGTAAACTGTCGAGTTTGAGTGCAGTTTGTCGCGTTCTGGTGCGTCGCGTTCCGTGACAAACCATGTTTGAAACGAGACAACTTCTGATGGTGATTTCTGTCCACTTTGTCGCTTTTGAGTGTTGTGTGTCGCGTATTGGTGTCGCGAAACGCGACAAGGTGTCGTGAAACGCGACAAATGTCGCTGTAATGACATTATTAACCCATTTTAATGGAATCTTTTGAGGGTGTTTTGGTAAATTCACTTATGGCCGGTTCTAGAGCCATAAGACTGATTCAAGGCTCATATTTTCCTCATTTTCACTCAAAAACACTTTCACCTTCAAACCCTAGAGAGAGAGAGGAGAGTTTTAGAGAGAGAGAACTCCATTTGGAGAAGAAGGAGGTTGTTTCGGGTCAAACCTCAAGTGTTAAAGTTGTTCATCTCGTCAACAGCATCATTTTGGTGGTATTGGTAAGTCTCAACTCCGAATTTCATCTTTGTAATTTGATATTCAAGTTTAGGGTTTTGAGCTAGTTATTTGTAAAACCCATTTAGGAGGTGAAATGGGTAATTGTAACTAGTTATTGTTGATGTTGGTGGGTTTTGGGTTGGTTAATGATTTAACCATGTTTAAGGCTTGTATGTAGCTTGTAATCACTAGTATTAGTGATTATAGAAGTGTTGGAACCACTTTGGGTGTATTTTGGTTAACTAATTTTGAAATGGGTCAAATTAGGGTTAAGGTGTCATATTGGGCAAGATTGGTATTTAACGCCTATGCTTGGGTTTAATTGGTATATTAGGACCATTGTCACTTGTGTTAGTGATCATTGGCTAGTTTTGGTGCGGTTTGAGCTTGGAAGTGCATTTGGGTCGAAATTGCACTATTTGACAATTTGGGTCGATTTGTAAATCTACCCTAATTGTGTTGTTGTATTTGTGTGAATGGAATAGGTACTTTCCATTGGCGTGTTGCGGATTACTTGGTTGCATTCATCAAGGCTTAAGGTGAGTGTTAATATCCTATATGCATATGTATGTGTAGGATGGGTGCGGGTCGGGTGAAGTGGTTCTCGGTTATAGAGCTCACTTCACATATAGGTGGATTGATGGACTTGTGTATAGGTCTAATTGGCACGGTTGTGCGTATTGGTTAACCACCTTTGACGAGGTGTATGCCTTGTGTGTACGTTATCACATGGGCGTGTGATGTGGATTATATAACCCCAATGGCGAAGGGTTAATATTATGAGTGGAATAATTATACGTATGTGTATATGGCGTATTTATTTGTGAATGTTATGGTATGAACCATCGAGCCAGTAGTGCCATAATGTGTGTGTGTGATAGGATGTGAACCACGAGCCGGTAGCATCGAGTGTGAACCACAAGCCGGTAGCACTATAAAATAATTGATGTGAACCACGTGCCGGTAGCATCGAGTGTGAACCACGTGCCGGTAGCACTATAAAATAATTGATGTGAACCACATGCCGGTAGCGTCGAGTGTGAACCACGAGCCGGTAGCACTATAAAAGAGTATGACTCAAATGCGTATGGTGTGAACCACGAGCCGGTAGCACCATAGCGTTATGGTTAACCTTGGGTGTTTTAAGCGTTGTTATATATATATATTGTATACGTATAATGTTGTATTGACGTGATGTAGCTAACCTTCTGGTTGTAGCTTATTGGCATTGTTCACAACATTGTTTGCGAACTTACTATATTGTTGGTGTTGTTAGCTTGTGCTTAGTGAACGTACGGTATGCTAGGTTTAGCTTGCCTTATACTTTGATGCTTCGGTTTGCGCTATTTGATTATTATTGTGGCGTGTCCATTTTATGCATATATATGTAGGTAGTATATTTTCACTCACTAAGCGTTAGCTTACCCTCTCGTTGTTGATATTTTTATAGGTTCGCATGCTTGGCGGCTCGGGTAAGCTTGGGGATTAGAGATCTTGGCTAGGTTGCTTTAGAAGATCTTGCTTTTGGACTCGATTAGGATTTGGGTAGCGTAGTCCCAAATCACCATGCTCGGTTTTGTGAAAACGTAACTAGTCGGGTCATAATGATTACAACCGGATTACGATTTAATTAATGAACCATTGTATTAGGGAGTTTAAATTATTGATGTATGTTTTAAGTTCGTTGAACTTACTTTGGTAACAAATATGTTTTGGAATTAGTGTAATGGGACCTAAAGTATTATTTAACGCGTATTAAAAGGAAAATTTTTTATGGGCCGGTTTTAATACGGGTTGGGTTGTTACAGGGTGATAGCCAATTTCTTTTGATGGTGGTGAGTAAAGGTTGTTTCAACGGAGGTGGTTTGGCTGTAAAACGAAAACGAGTATCATTTATGGAACGTAACAGTAATAAAAGCTTTAAACCAAGAGATGTTCGAGTTGGGTTTGAACTATAGAAGAGCAAAAAGTGTAGCAGCAGACCATGGTTCGATGGTGGTGGGTTGATATATAATGGAATTAGAAAACAGAATGATAGTGTTTTTGATTTCGAGCTTGGGAGGAAATAAGCAACAAAATTAGGTTTGATTGATCATTAAACAAGAAAACAAACAGTAGCATTTTTATATTTTGGGTTGTAGTCGACAGGAACATTGGTTTGATGGAGGCTAGTGATATTGAAAAGCAAAACAATAAAGTTTAAATCATGAATTTAAAAGGAACGTGTAACTGATTTGAAAACAGTAATGCTTAATAATAATATAGAAATAAAATATCTACTCAATCATACATACTAATTCATCAATTAACAATCATTCGTGAATAAGTGTTGTCCATATACTACCGACAGTTTTATTAGGATAATAATTCGTACCCCGTTGTTAAATCAGTGGCGGATAAAAGTACTCGGAAAAATCCCAAATTTTTACATTAATTATATTTATTTATTTTAGTCATTATGGTATAAAATTTGATCATTAATTTATTATATAAAAATTACATCAACTGTCCCTCTCAATTCTGGGTAAAGTATAAAAAGTTCTAAATTTTAACAAACAGCTCCTAAATACATTTTTAATAAGTCTATAATTTATAGAACTCATTTTCGGCTAACCGTTTATTTTAAAATTTCATAAGTTTAATTTTAACTTGCTTAATATCAATTGAATGACAATTGAGCGTTACCGTCGTTTACTTAATAGATTCGAAATCACAATATATTATATATATATTTAATATACCTTATTTATATATGTAGATACGTTTTAAATAATAATTTTCATAATATCGTATTTTTATTTTATTTTACATAATTACATTTAACAACAACAACATATAATATTTAAAGTTATATTTCCAAATTATTATATTTATATATCCATATATATTTAAATACATTCAAATCTATTTACAATTATCTATTTTTTGAATCGTCGGAATTGGTCGAAGGTCAATTGAACATATGAAACAGTTCAAAATTTTTGAGACGCCACCTAACAGACTTTGCTTATCGTGTCAAAATTATGAAATCGTATCGTGAGTTTGGTTTAAAATTAGTCAAAATTTTTTGGGTCGTCACAACGATACCATTCGTTGGGCTAGCCTTGGGATTTGAATACTAATGGATGTTGTGAACATCAATGATGTGTATTGTGTTGTAGCATGTTGTATTGTTTACGTTATATGCTATTGTTATACTAGCTTGTGTTATCGAGGATTTAGCGTTATACATTATGGAGATATGCTAATTATATTGCTAGTATGTATGCGGATTTGGTATAAGTGTTTGCAAGTAAGTAAGTTATATATGTATATGTATAATTATTGCATTCACTAAGCGTTTTGCTTACCATCTCGTTGTTTACTCTTTTTAAGTTCCGGCGTGGACAAGGGTAAGGGTATTCGTTTGGATTAGAGGCCTCCCGCTTTGATTTGGATAGGGGACGCTTTTGGGAAGATTAGTTTTCGAAGTTTGACCAAGATGTGGGTAGTTTAAATCCAAACACCATGCTCTAGGTGTCGTTTGGAATTTAAAATCTTATGGTCAAAACTTGTATTTTGAACGAAATTCGTAAAACGGCCGATGTGGGCTCGATGTCGTAAAACTTGGTTTTATTGTGGAAACTTCTTAGTTTTAATTATATTATCATGATGTGAAAAGCGTTTCGTTTAAAAGTGTCGGGAAGTGAGTTTTCCGCTCATGTAATTTGGACACCTTGATCAGAATCTGGCAGTTCATTTGGACGCCGTCCAGATCTTCTGGACGCCGTCCAAGTCTTCTTTGCTGGACGCCGTCCAGATAACTGGACGCCGTCCAGATGTGTTGAAACAGAATTTTTTTTTGGGTCGTATTTTGGTATAACGAGATTTGGGTCGTTATAAGTGGTATCAGAGCATGGTCTAAGGGATTTAGGCGACTTGAGATAGGTGCCTAGACTTAGACTTTATTGTGTATGTGCTGTATACAGGACTTGTAGGAGACGGGTCGGACCGGGAATTGGTTAGTTCCTAGGTTTAGGTAAACTAACTATGCGCTAATTGTTTTGTATTGTGCTTTGCAATCATCAAGCGAGATAGACATTGTACTAGCGAGTTAATGCGACGTGCTCGTGTAACAATGATTAGCTACCATTGTTACCGGTTCAAATCGTGTCAAACAAGCGATGTACAACGATTGTTGAGCAAGATGGGGCGGTGAGGTGTACATGAATATTATGTTGTATCCTTTCGTTTCATTGTTTAATATATTTCCATTTAATAGTATGAAGACGAGAAACGGACCCGAGAACCATGAAGGAGGTACGAGCGAGGACCTCGAGTTTACGGCCAAAGTTGAGGCCATCATTAAAAAGCAAAGAGCGGAATTTCTTGAGGATGTCCGAAAGGTTTTCTAAGAATCGGTTGATGGGCAAGTAACCGAGTTAATAAACGAACGAATGAATGCCGCGATCGAAGAGGCATTAGAAGCTAGAAATATTTATCCTCGTGGTGAAGGGGGTGATGGTAACGGTGGACATGGAAGGCGAGACTTCCATTACAAAAATTTCAAGGATGCTCAACCTCCTATGTTTAATGGAGTAAGGGATCCGTTGAAAAGCACATGTTGGATCTCTGACATCGAGGGGGCTTTCCACACCGCAGAGTGTCCTCTCGAGAAGAAGACGAGGTACGGTTCTAGTATGTTGCGTGAAGAGGCCAAGTTGTGGTGGGACGATAAAATCCAATTATATGGGGAAGAGCAATGCATGAGCTTGAAGTGAGAAGAGTTTAAAAAGGAATTTTTCAAAGAATACCAAACTCCTTCCGACCTTGATAGAATCCGGGACGAGTTGCACAATTTGCGACAAGGTTCGTTGGACTTGGTTACTCTCAAGTCTACCTTCTTGGCAAAGACTCGTTTTTGTCCGGAGTACGTTGGTGATGATCACAATTTGATGCTAGATTTTTATCGTACACTAAGCGATGAGTTGAAGGGTAAGATTAGTCGGGGAATGGCTAAGTCTTTTGACGAGTTATTTGAATTGGCTCGGGGTTTCGAGCCGGAGGTTCCAAAAAGAAGCGATTTCTCTTTTTCTAAGAGAAAATTTGAAGGGTCGAGTCATTCGAACTTTTCCAATAAGAAAAACAAGAAGGATTCCGAAAGTATGAATAGTGTGAAGAATGGAGGTTTCGGGAACTTTATCCCTACTTGCTACAATTGTGGGGTACGAGGTCATTTGGCTCGAGATTGTGCGAAGCCTTCTACGACAAACAAACTCACTTGTTTTAAACGGTTGGAGAAAGTGGTGGGCACGGCTAGGGGTCGCAATTATTTGATGACGAATGATGAGGCCAAGCAATCCAACGAAGTTGTCTTAGGTACTTTCATGGTTAACTCTAATCCGGCAAGGATACTATTTGATAGCGGTGCTAATTTATCGTTTGTATCTCCGAGATTTGTTTCTAAGCTTGATAAACTGCTAGCTAAGTTAAGTCATCCGGTAGAAGTCGAAATAGTGGATGGTAAGACAGTGCTAGGGTTGATGTTTATAATAATTGTGATATTGTGTTTGGTTTCGAAACGTTTAAAATTGATCTTATCCCGATGACCTTGGGTGAATTTGATATTGTTGTTGGTATGGATTGGCTCGATCGTTATAGAGCCGATATTGCATGCCATGAAAAATCTATTCGTGTGAAGACCCCAAGTGGGGGAGAGTTAATTATTCATGGCGAGAGACAGAGAAGACTTGTGCCATTATGCACTTATGCACGAGCACATCGTTTTCTTGTTAGTGGTGGCATGGCTTTTCTTGCTCATGTAGTTGATACTCGTGAAGAGCCACCATCCATTCGTAAAATTCCGGTGGTTAGTGAATTCGAAGACTTTTTTTCGGATGAATTACCGGGTGTTCCGGCGGAAAGACAAGTCGAATTTCGCATCGAGTTGGTTCCGGGTGCTATTCCCATTGCTAAAACTTCTTATCGTTTAGCACCAACGGAGATGCAAGAGTTGTTAAATCAAACCCAAGAGTAGCTTGAAAAGGGTTTTATTCGACCGAGTGCTTCACCATGGGGCGCTCCGGTTTTATTCGTGAAGAAGAAAGATGGTAGTATGCGGATGTGCATCGATTATCGGGAGTTGAATAAAGTGACGATCACGAATCGCTATCCATTACCTCAGATTGACGATTTGTTTGATCAACTTCAAGGCGAGACTTATTTTTCTAAAATTGACTTACGGTCCGGCTATCACTAAATGCGGGTCCGTGAGGAAGATATTGAGAAAACGGCCTTTCGAACGCTTTATGGGTATTTTGAGTTTGTAGTTATGCCTTTTGGTCTTACGAATGCACCGGTGGCATTCATGGACCTTATGAACCGAGTGTGCCAACCTATGTTGAACAAGTTGATTATTGTGTTCATTGACGACATACTTGTCTATTCGAAGAGTATGAAGGAACATGAACATCATTTGCGTGGTGTGTTGAAGACATTGCGGAAGGAGAAGTTATATGCAAAATTCTCCAAATGTGAATTTTGGCTAAGGGAAGTTCAATTCCTTGGCCATGTTGTGAACAAGGATGGTATTCAAGTAGATCTGGAGAAGATTGAGACGGTGAAGAGTTGGGGACGACTGACTACGCCTACGGAAATCCGAAGTTTTCTTGGATTGGCTGGTTATTATCGTCGGTTTATCCAAGACTTTTCTAAAATCGCTTCTCCTTTGACAAAGTTGACGAGAAAGGGGTAGAAGACATGATGGTTTATTGTGATGCGTCTTTAAATGGGCTCAGGTGTGTTCTAATGCAAAAAGGTAAAGTCATCGCTTACGCCTCTCGACAATTAAAGGAACACGAAACGAGATATCCGACTCATGATCTTGAGTTGGCGGCGGTTGTTCATGCGTTGAAAATTTGGCGCCATTATTTGTACGGTGTCAGATGTACGATATATTCGAACCACAAAAGCTTAAAACATCTTTTTGACCAACGAGATTTGAATTATCGTCAACGTAGATGGATGGATGTGGTAAAAGATTACGATTGTGAAATAATTTATCATCCGGGTAAGGCGAATGTGGTCGCGGATGCGTTAAGTCGGAAGAGTCAACATCCGGCTATACGAGTAGGATCGTTACGCATGATTATTACTAACGATTTTCTTGTAAAGCTCAGTGAGATTCAAATTGAAGCTTTTGTTAACAATAAGCATGAGAAACGAATTATGGGCCAAACGGAGTCTATTACCTTGGGCCCGCATGGTTTGTTGTCCTTTCAAGGACGAGTGTGGGTGCCTAGAATGGGAGATTTCTGATGAGTGCTACTTAATGAAGCACATAAGTCAAAGTATTCCATTCATCCGGGCGCGACGAAAATGTATCTTGATTTGAAGAAAGAGTATTGGTGGCCGGGCATGAAACGTGATGTTGTAAAGTATGTTGAACAATGTGTCACGTGTTTGCAAGTTAAGGCCGAGCACCAAAATCCGTATGGTAAGTTACAACCATTGGAAGTCCCGAAATGGAAATGGGAGCACATCACCATGGACTTCATTACAAAGTTACCAAAGACGGTGAGAACCCAATTTGATTCGATTTGGGTGATAGTTGATCAGTTGACGAAAAGTGCCTTGTTTCTTCCCATTCGGGAAACGATATCGGTGAAGGCTTTGTCAAAGTTGTTTATCAAGGAGGTGATATCGAGACACGGGGTTCCTATATCTATTATTTCGGATCGAGATACTCGTTTCACATCTAGGTTTTGGAATAAGTTTCATGAAGATATGGGTACACAATTGAGAATGAGCACGGCGTAACATCCTCAAACGGAAGGCCAAACCGAGCGTACAAATCAAACTTTGGAGGATATGTTACGGGCGTGTATTATTGATTTTGGTGGTAGTTGGGATGAGCACTTAACTTTGGTGGAGTTCTCGTACAACAATAGTTACCACTCTAGTATTGAAATGCCACTGTATGAGATGCTCTATGGGCGGAGGTGTCGAACTCTGATTTGTTGGGGCGAAGTGGGACAAAGGGAAATCGGGAGTACCGATTTGGTTTTAGAGACCAATAGCAAGATTGAGGCGATTCGGGCTCATTTAAAAGTGGCTCAAGATAGACAAAATTCGTATGCTGATAAACGAAGGCGATATGGTGATGCTTAAAGTTTCGCCATGGAAGGGTATTATTCGGTTTTGAAAATGGGAAAAGTTAGCTCCTCGGTTTATTGGGCCATTTAAGATTTTAGCTCGTGTTGGTGAAGTTGCATATCATTTAGAATTACCCAAAAAGCTTGCGGGGATCCATAACACATTTCATGTTTCCCATCTCCGTAAGTGTCTTGCGGATGATTCTTCATGGATGCCATTAGACGAAATTGAACTAAACAACAAATTAGAGTATGTTGAGGAGCCGATTGCGATACTCGACAAAAAGGTAAAAAGGTTGAGGAATAAAGAGGTGAGAACTTATAAAGTTCAATGGCTTCGTAGTAAAGGTTTCGAGTTTACTTGGGAGCTCGAAGAGTTTGTTTTGGTATATCTTCCTGCTTGTCATGCAGCTTGGATCGCGAGGACGCAATCCGGTTCAAGTGGGGGAGAGTTGTAACATCCTGTTTTCCCAGATGGTTGGGACGCCATCCAAAGTGTGGGACGCCGTCCTGTATTGTAGGACTGGACGCCGTCCAGTATTCTGGACGCTGTCCAGATGTACTGGCGGGCCAGCTGTCTTACTTTGGATATATTAAAGGGACTTTTTGGTAATTTCACTTATGGAACGAATTTAAGGCCCCTAGATCAGTTCATTGAGTGTCATCACTCCATTTCAACCACCACTTCTTATCCACTTAAATTCTAGAGAGAGAGAAAAAAGTTTTAGTGTGAGAAAGCTCAATCCAAAGAGGAAGAAGCTAGTTTCGGGTCAAAGTGCGTGTTTTAAAGTTGTTCATCTACTCCCTAGCTACGTTTTGATTGTAGTGGTAAGTCTTAACCTTGAATTCCTTACTTTAATTGTTTAAGGGTTAAGGTTTAGGTAGGTGATGAACTTAAAACCCATTTGCTTGTAATTTGGGGGTTTTGGGTAAGTTTGGGTCATGAGGACTCAAAGATGACTAACCTAGGGTTTCTAAAATGATAAATGTGTTTAAGAGTCTTAATTGGTTAGTTGAGTACACCTAGATATTGAGTAAGTAAGTGCTATTTGGGTATGGTGGTGACCCAAATGGGTGTGTTAACTTTGAAATGGGTCAAGGGAGTCATTGATGACCTAAGTTATTTAATGGGTGTGAAAATGCGATGACCTTGTGTTAAAAGGTATATTAAGACCGAAATGGCTAGTATTAGGGTTAAGTCTGCAAATGGGTCAAAATTTGCACTGTGGGTCAATGTGTCACTTGAATGGGGAGTAAGTTGGTTGACCAACTCGATTGTATGATTGATTATATGAATGATGTAATAGGTACGCCGCGTTGAAGGTTGCGAGCTTGATTAACTCACCAAAGACGTTAAGGTGAGTGGAATAATTATATATGTATGTATATGATTTATTTTCTTGTGGGGTATGGGTTAAAGTTCGATGTTAACGATACCATATCCTAGAGTATATTGTTTGTTCTTTTTGATGAGGGTTTAAGTTCGTTGTTGACGATACCTCATGTATGGATTTAAAGTTCGATGTTGACGAAGCCATACCACTATTGTAGTGACATTCGATGAGGGTTTAAGTTCGATGTTGACGATACCTCATATGTGGGTTTAAGTTCGATGTTGACGATACCACATTAATTAGGACGAATGGGGAATAAGTTTGATGTTGACGATACCATTCGTTGGGCTAGCCTTGGGATTTGAATACTAATGGATGTTGTGAACATCAATGATGTGTATTGTGTTGTAGCATGTTGTATTGTTTGCGTTATATGCTATTGTTATACTAGCTTGTGTTATCGAGGATTTAGCGTTATACATTATGGAGGTATGCTAATTATATTGCTAGTATGTATGCGGATTTGGTATAAGTGTTTGCAAGTAAGTAAGTAAGTTATATATGTATATGTATAATTATTGCATTCACTATGCATTTTGCTTACCCTCTCGTTGTTTACTCTTTTTAGGTTCCGGCGTGGACAAGGGTAAGGATGTTCGTATGGATTAGAGGCCTCTCGCTTTGATTTGGATAGGGATGTGACGACCCGGAAATTTTCGACCAAATTTAAACTTAATCTCTATATGATCTCGACACGATAAGCAAAGTCTGTTAGGTTGAGTCTCAAAAATTTTGAACTGTTTCATATATTCATTTGACCTTCGACCATTCCCAACGATTCATGAACCACTATTTGTAAATAGTTATATGTGAATATATATATATATATATATATATATATATATATATATATATATATATATATATATATATATATATATATATAATTGGAAATATAATTCGAAACATTATATGTTGTTGTTATTAAAACGAATTATGTAAAATAAAATAAAAATAGAATATTATAATAATAATTATAATTTACAACATAACTATATATAAATAAAGTATAGTAAAAATAAATATTAAATGATTGTAATACTCGTTTGATATCCCGATTGATATTAGAGAAGTTTAATTCGAACTTATATGATTTTAAAATAAACGGTGATCCGAAAATGAGTTTTATAAATTTTAGGTTTATTAACAATATATTTAGAAGATGTTTGTTAAATTTTTGAACTTTTTATATTTTACTTGGGGGTTGGGAGTGAATAATTAATGTAATTTTTATTTAATAATTTATGATTGAATTTTATACCATAATGACCAAAATAAATAAATACAGTTAATTTAAAAATATGAGATTTTTCTGTGTCTTTTAGTCAGCCATTGATTTATCAACGGAGCACGAATTTAAGTCCATGACTAAAATATTAAACCAATAGTAGACGACGGCTAACTTAATTACATGTTTTAAATTTATATTATATTATAATTATTATTATATTATATATTTCAATTCTTAAATCGTTAAATGAATACGTGAATGTGAATTATTATTAAGATTATTGTGCTTGTTTGATTATGCTTGTTTAAATTCGATTTGTTCACTTTCCTATCTATCAAATATCTCTATTATATAATATAATATGCCTATGTATACAAGCATGAGGCAGGGAGAATCAACCATCATTTTTTTTTTCGTTTCTTATTTCCTGAGAGTTATATGTACATATACATTACATACATATTAATCACACACCCACTTGAATCCATCTTTTCCCTATCTTTCTTCTCTATTCTTTCTTTCTTTCTTTTGCACAACCACCTTCTCTTCCATTCTCAAAGCCACCATCACCGAGAATAAATCATCACCACAAGCACCCCCACTGCAACTACTAGACCATCACCAAGTTATTACTATCCATTACCTACTGCTAGACCTTGTAACTTACCATAACCATCACCTTTTGTTTTCTTACCAACTACTCGGTTTACCAAACCAAACCATTGATCATCACCATACTATTAGTTCTTTTCCTGCTTTCTGTTTTCTCGGTTGACAAAACCAAACACACCAACTCACCATTTTGTTTATGTTTCAAATGAAACCCACAAAGAAATACTTCTGTTTATATCTGTCTGCTATCCAATCTATCACGCCACCATTGAACCCTTCGTTACTGATAATTGAGCTGCTACAGCTGCAAGACCAACAAACCCAATAACCTACTATTGCTACGCTATATTGTTCTATTTTATGGTTACAACCGAAGCTCAGACCACTCTCTTCAATCATCACCTCCACCTTGAAGCCACCTTATTGTTTTATTATTTTGTTTTTGTTGTAACATCACACACCATCCTACAAACCCCATGAACACACTATCAACCACCACCATAATCAACAATCATCCATCACCTCCTGCACCTGCTTGATTCATTATTTCCTGACAACAAAAGCACCCCAATAAATCGCTAAATGCTTCTACTCCTCTCTACTTCTTCTACTACTGTTTTGGGCCATCACAAAACACCACCATTATCATCGAATACCACCACTTGCTTTATATAAAATATGCTACAAATACATATTCACTTAACACACCTTCATCTACAAATCACCATCATCCTACCACCTCATCACCCAAAATATCGCCTACAGCCATAGTTACTGCTACTGCTTATCCAACGAACCCATTAAATTAAATGGCAATGAAATTAAAGTGAAGATGGGGAACGGATATATTAGAAATAAAATAAAGTAATGATTGGGAATTAGAGGTGAGTGGGGAGAGGGGTCGGATTGGGGACATCATTCAAGTTAAATACTTTTATTTTCACCCACCATCGAATAAATTAAAGAAGGAACTGTTTCTGTTTTCTTCATTCGATAGTAACCTGCAGCTCAATGATTTTCTGTTTCTAAACCACAAATGCATTGATCAGGTAATCAACTTGGACTGGGCTAGTGGAAATAATTATTTACATTAATGGACTTCTGTACTTGGGCTTCTTTAACATATAAATGGGCCATGAATTGCAAAAACCCACCGTTCGGTTTTCTGGTTCATTATCAACACAGACACCCGTTTCAAACAATGATAATATTAGATATATACGTAAGCAAACTGAATGATGATGAATGGAGTGAAACGTTTGATAAATGGTGGAAATAAAAATAAACATAGCATATGTGATAATATTATGAAAATCGAAAAGAGGATGATGACATATGATTATGTATATATCACTTTTCGATTTATGCAAAGCCGGTTTTAAATGAGATATAGTTGTCAAATTGGGTTATTATACAAATCTGGATGTTGAGTTTGACCAAATAGAACGTTGGCTAACAGAAAAGTTCATGGAGTGTTACTAATAATCGAAGTATTAGGGATGTAGGTAATGATGATGATTTAGACTATGATAATATTAAGAAGATGAATGAATAGGTTATGATTTTAATAATGATAGAAGTTAGGATGATGATGATCATGAAATGGGTTTGATTATGATTAAGATGATGAAGAAGAAGAAAACAGAATTAATGGTTAAAAGAATTTAATCTGCGAGTTACTTAAGAAAAACAAAACAGTTTAGATAGTTTAGGGTGTGGTTCTTAAGCGAGAGGTCACGGGTTCGAGCCCGGGCAAGGGCAGTCATTTCTTTTTGGAGCTTTTTCATGTGAGGTAGTATTATTATTACTCCTATTGTTATTGTTATTATTATTATTATTATTATTATTATTATTATTATTATTATTATTATTATTATTATTATTATTATTATTATTATTATTATTATTATTATCATCCTTATTATCATTGTTAATAAAAGTATTATTATTATTATTATAGATATTATAGTTATTGTTATTATTACTATTATTATTATCATTATTATTTTTATTAAAAGTATCATCAATATTAAGGATTATCATTTTTATTAAAGTTATCATTATTACTAAAACTATCATTAAGATTATTATTATTATTATTATTATCATTATTATTATTATTTTCATATTAACAATATTATTATTACAAATAAATATTTTCTATATGAGAGTGATGTTAAAGCGAAGGGGTACAAAATAGTTATATTTTTATTAGGAAATACTATTAAATACGATACAATTTTACACAAGTTATTTATTTATTTATAGAGTGGATATACCTAAACCTTGCTACAACACTTATAGGCAGTGTACCTAATCGTACAGTAGTGTAGTTTTTAGTAAGTCCGGTTCGTCCACAGGGAACTAGCCAAGTTTAACGCTATACGCTATATTTTTAAAACTATATTTGTATAAATATAAATATATATAAATATAAGTAGTATTATTATTATAAAAGGGGGGGGTTTTTAGCGTTTAATGACCGGTTTGTCGATTTCAAAACTTTAGTCGCAGTTAAAACCTAATGTAAAAATATTAAAAATAAATATAACTTAATTTAAAGCGTAAAGTAAATTGTAGTGACCCGAACTTTTCCATGTTTATATATATTAATTGAGATTGATATTTACATGACTAAATGTTTCCAACTTGTTAAGCAATCAAACTTGTTAAGACTTGATTAAATGAAATAAGTTTCATATAGACAATTGATCACCCATGTTGACCGGCGATTCACGAACGTTACAAAATTGTAAAAACTACATGTTGTGGTATATATATAGACATATATATATGGTTGACATAAAATTATGATGAGTAAGTATCACACTAAGTATATTAACAATGTGTGATATACATAAGAAATGAGATTACTAAGTTAAGAAACTCGAAATGATATATATAACGATTATCGTTATGATAACGTCTACTAAATACATATGTATCATATTAAGATATTGATACACTATATTTAACATGATAAAATGATATTTAAATATATCATTAAGTGTGTTAACAATGAACTACATATGTAAAAACAAGACTACTAACCCAAGAATTACGAAACGAGACTTATATATAATGATTATCGTTGTAACGATATTTTAATGTATATATCATATTAAGAGATATTCATACATCATAATATCATGATAATATAATAATTTAACATCATATTTGATATAATAAACATTGGGTTAACAACATTAATTGAGATCGTTAACTTAAAGGTTTCAAAACAACACTTACATGTAACGACTAACGAAGACTTAACGACTCCATTAGAATGTATATACATGTTGTGTTTTGATATGTATTCTTACACTTTTGAAAGACTTCAAGACACATATCAAAATACTTCTACTTAACAAAAATGCTTACAATTACATCCTCATTCAGTTTCATCAACAATTCTACTCGTATGCACCCGTATTCGTACTCGTACAATACACAGCTTTTAAATGTATGTACTATTGGTATATACACTCCAATGATCAGCTCTTAGCAGCCCATGTGAGTCACCTAACACCTGTGGGAACCATCATTTGGCAACTAGCATGAAATATCTCATAAAATTATAAAAATATGAGTAATCATTCATGACTTATTTACATGAAAACAAAATTACACATCCTTTATATCTAATCCATATACCAACGACCAAAAACACCTACAAACACTTTCATTCTTCAATTTTCTTCATCTAAGTGATCTCTCTCAAGTTCTATCTTCAAGTTCTAAGTGTTCTTCATAAATTCCATAAGTATAGTTTCATAAAAATCAAGAATACTTCTAAGTTTGCAAGTATACTTCCAAGCTTTCTAATCCATTCCAAGTAATCATCTAAGATCAAGGAACCTTTGTTATTTACAGTAGGTTATCTTTCTAATTCAAGGTAATATTCATATTCAAACTTTGATTCAATTTCTACAACTATAACAATCTTATTTCGAGTGAAAATCTTACTTGAACTGTTTTCGTGTCATGATTCTGTTTCAAGAACTTTCAAGCCATCCAAGGATCCTTTGATGCTAGATCCATTTTTCTCAATTCCAGTGGTTTTATACAGAAAACTTGAGGTAGTAATGATGTTCATAACATCATCTGATTCATACATATAAAGCTATCTTATTCGAAGGTTTAAACTTGTAATCACTAGAACATAGTTTAGTTAATTCTAAACTTGTTCGCAAACAAAAGTTAATCCTTCTAACTTGACTTTTAAAATCAACTAAACACATGTTATATATCTATATGATATGCTAACTTAATGATTTAAAACCTGGAAACACGATGAACACCATAAAATCGGATATACGCCGTCGTAGTGAAATCGGGGGCTGTTTTGGTTTGGATAATTAAAAACTATGATAAACTTTGATTTAAAAGTTGTTCTTCTGGGAAAATTATTTTTCTTATGAACATGAAACTATATCCAAAAATCATGGTTAAACTCAAAGTGGAAGTATGTTTTCCAAAATGGTCATCTAGACGTCGTTCTTTCGACTGAAATGACTACCTTTACAAAAATGACTTGTAACCTGTAATTACGACTATAAACTTATACTTTTTCTGTATATATTCATAAAGTTAAGTTCAATATGAAACCTTAGCAATTTCATTCACTGATAGGTCAGATCATGTTGAGATTGAGAGAAATGATAAGATAAAGAGAGATTCGGTATGTAAGAATGAGACTCGCATTAGAGAGAATCGGTAAAATTACATTCCACAACTTCTAGAACTCGGTTACAATGCAATGGCTATCTAATTAGGACTACTTAGGTTCCTTATATAGCCCTCTTCTAAGGAACCTTCATTTAAGCTTATTTCACATTAACACTATACAACTTTGGGGTCCTAACAATCTCCCCCTTAGTGTTAAATGTGAACTTTACAACATAATCCTATTTAAAACATCTAAAGGAACTTTGTTCCTCTGAAGTGAACTTTGGATTTGAAACCCTTGAGATTCTCATATCTTCGTATGTTCACTCTTGTTTTGAGACGACTTTTTAATCTTGTGAGAATGTATTTGACAATCTCAATATCTTCAGTTGAATAGCAGTTATTGATCAATCTCCATCTCATGTACTTGAAAGCATACATCAACGTTTCGTCTGAGTATCTTCTGAAATCTGAGACTCTGATGAAGATCTTTGTATAGTGAGAATTGACAAATGCAAACCCATATGGACAGTCGCTCACTTCAAGTAAGGACATGTATCTTAGCTCTTCAATCACTTGATTTGGTGGTTTGATTCCGAGCTTTTTGTGTCCAGATTCCAACCCCAACTGAAAATCATGAACTGACATCCATCTCATCAAATCAAGAATAAATCTGTAGACTACCTTCGTTGCAGTAGCATGATAAATTGTTGCAGATTCATTCAAGTTAATCAGATAGTTGTAAATGAAAATAATGTCATCCATCTTCAGTTTATCAAAATCCGCTTCTGAGAATTGGTAATCCTCATCATCCATTCTTGTAACTTGAAACAATGGCATCTTCACTCCATCCTTATTAATCATCAAAGCCTTATTTATTCTTTTAATCTCTGAACTCCGCTGAATTTGAAGTTTCTCTTCATTCTTCAATTTGAATTTGTCACGAACACTCAGATAATTTTTGAGATATTCTGGTTTCTTATGATATTTCCATGCACCCAGAACACTCATTGATGCAGAAAGGACGAGATCAGAATCACCATAAATTCTATATGCTTGTTGTTCAATGAATGGTGAACGAATAATATCTTTCTCTTCATCCTCACTCAGTTGGTAATTAGCATCACGTTCAAGAACAATCTCTGCAATTTGAAAAAGAACATTCAAATCGGGAGGAGTCGTGGTATCTTCTTTGCCATTAGAGAAAATCTCCTTTTCGAAAATTATTCCAAATTCGTCAGTTGGAGATGTCAAATTAACAAATTGATGATCATTGAATTCATTGGCGACACTCGATGACCCCTTCAAAATATCTTCAATGTTGTCAAAGTTTTGATTGTCCTCTTGAGTTAACTTTTTCTCTGATTGATCAGCGGAATCCATAATCATTAACATCCCTGAGTCACCCTCTCTCTGACTTTCCTATTCATCTAGAAAACTTTCACACTGAATTTCTTCAATTTCATAACTGGAATCAGATATATCAACAACATCTTTATCCTTCTTTTGACTAGATGTACCAGCTTCATACGTTGATCTTTGAAAAACACTGGACCGATAACCACCTTGTCTATTCTCCCCCTCATGAAGATTGTCAGAATTGAAATCATCATGATCAGGCATGTGAATTGGTCCAGGTGACTTGCATGGAGATAAAGGATACACTATCCTTGCTTGCTCAAGATAAATCATCATAGTTTCGCGAACTTCATCAAGATCAGTTCATTTAGCAAACTCAGCAAGATAGAGCTCCTCCACCTCATTGTCAGAGAGATACTGTAATCCATATCTATTTGAACTTCGAGAAGGTGACCCAGTTGGTGAAACAACAGTGTAACCATGAACAAAAGCAGCATCAGCAGCAACTGTTGAAGGCGATGTTGGTGGAAGTGTTTGAGTTGCCATGAGGGCAGGTAATTCTTATATGTAGGGCTATACATACTACTAGTCAGATTCGTGATATCCCCTTCTGATGGAGGTTGGGTAACAACCAGAGTTGTCACCGGCAAAGTTTCTTTCGAAGCATCTGTCTCCATGACTTTGGTCTCATGGGACTCTGACAGAGTAGTAGAACTACCCGTCTGTTTAGTTCTCGTAGAGATATTGCTATCCCCGACTCCTGAAATGATTGATATACCATGAGGTGGCACATCTCTTTCAGTTAAAGATTCTTCCTCCAGACCCTGAGATTCAGAATCCGAAAGAGAAGTGGTTTGAACCAATGGATCACTTTCATGAACCAAGGGAACAGTCTGCTGGAAGTCTGATACATATCCCGAAGGATTGTCATGTTGACTCGTTTCCATGGGATGCGGCAGATCTTCCTCATCAAGATAAGCCAGACCTCGAGACCCTGTTGTACGTTGAGGCACATGAGGATTTCCAGCCGATACGCAGGGTGCCTTTTCAAGATTTTTCGGCTCCCCTTCGGCCGTTCTGGACTTCAATGATTGAGTGTCCTCAATTGATTGAGTCAACGCAGACTTTACTGCAGAGGGAGACTTTACTTCCTTAGATGCCAAAGCACCTTGCTTTGTAGGATTTATTATTAAGTCCTGTTTAGATTGGATGGGCTTAGTGGTCTTTTTACCATCCGTGCATTTAGATCTCTTACCTACCGAAGCTTGCGCTTCATTTAGTGTAGGGCTTACTGTTATTCTTGGATGTGATACGGAGATGGGTGAAGGTGACCTAATTGGCTCTAGGTCTTGGTCCGTATCACCAATGGTTGGAGTAACTGTTTAGTGGACGATGGGTGTCGAAGTCCTAGATCTAGTTACTCATTGGGTTGGCGGAGTCTAAATCATCTCATCAGGCATGTATCGAGTTCCTTAGGAGAATGTTCAGGAGATGATTCAGATGCTGTTGCTGAAGTGTCACTGCTTACTTCGGGGGTTGTGGAAAGGGTTGGTTCAATCCTAGGTTCCCTGATCCTCACGGGTTGAGCTTGGTGTGCTACCCTAGATCATTTGAGGTTCACCCTAAGTGGAGGATTCGCTGGCTCGGGTGGTTGAACTACAGGTTCCTCTACAACCTTTGGGGCTGGAACCACGGCAGGTTCAACTTGTTCTTGTTGTACCAGGTTCGGAAGAGGTATTCCTACAACCTGAAAATAAGAATGCATACGAGCGTCTTGGGGTTCAGCTTGCCTCACTAGCCAATTTGGAATTGGCGCAGTGAATTAATTATCAGACACCATAGGGGTATTCATCTTCAGCTCTCCAAACCTTTTCATCTGTAATCCATGTGTACCTGGTACAAATATATTTGCATTTCTGCAAGCATTTATAGCATCATGGATAAAGATACAGAAAAACCTTTCGCAAGGGATGTATGAACCCCTTGGCTTTTCAACCTGTGCCTGAACCAAATCCCATATAAGTTCTGCATAATCAGGATTCTCTACTCTTGTGAATGAGTAGAAAAGTTTGAGCATCGGCACATTTAAGCTATCAGATCCACTTCTTGTCATCAACAAGCATCTGTTGATGATTGAGAATATCACATACCACCTGGAGTGCAGATACTTCTTTTGAAACTTAGCAGGTGGAACATTAGTTGCTCCAACATATCCAAGAGAAAAGATTGAAGACATCATCTGCTGTGTGGCAGGAAAAGCAAGAGCATTTTGTACAAGAGGAAGTCTGAATATCCTCCTGAAGTCTGCTTTTGTGATACTCCTGAATCCTTGTACTCCCCTCGGCCTAAATTCAAATCTGGCTGGTTCACCCTGTGGATTAGTAGCATTTGGTTGTGTGGCCTCCACAAATCTGATTGATCTGTTAAGAATATCCAAGTTTGTTTCTGGCACACTAACTGTGGAGCTCAGAGCAGGCCATAAAGTATGCCTCTCTAGAATTGCAGTCCAATAATTGCAGGGAATATTGGTTTCAGAATTGATAAAGTGATTATTCGCCATTTAGCTGTATACATAAGAAATAGAAGACCACAAAATGTTATCATAAAGCACATTTCTCTATTCTTATTTCCTTTGAAATCCTTTTTATATTTTTCAAATTTTATAATTTTTATGACTTTTCTAAGATATAAAAATCATTTATTCCAAATATGAATAAATAATTGACAACCATGACATTCATATGATATTCATCTTAGTACAAAATCATCATGCAAAGTCAATTATATAACACAAGGAATCAGAACAACACTTAGTCAATTTTCAGCACAATTCAAGCAGATTCGGTATTTATGAAAACTTTAGATTCTGTAACCAAATAAGCTTGAGTTTTCATATCAGAAAGATATAGAATAAACATGTTAAGTGTTTGAAGATAAAAATCAGAAAATTTCAAGGTACCAAATTTCAGACTCGGTATCAAGAAAGAAAACCAGATTCGGTATCTTCAACAATTAACAGAAAGTCACTCAAACATGCATATTATATCACATATCATGTAATTTCACAACCATGATCAATTAACCATTTAATTACAAGCATATTAACATGTTAATTATATGAACAAACTCGATATCAGGATAAGAACACATTCGGTAGATACAGAATTCATCAAATAAGCAATTAAACATGTAATCAGGCTCGGTCAAATGATAGATCAGTCAATTTAACTCAGATTAGACAAGATTTCATGTTGATTTTCCAAATCAATTGAGTTTAATCAAAGATTAATTGAAATCGACTCAGACTCGGTATAATCAACAAGATTTCAAAAATTAAAGGTCATAATCCAGTTATTTTTGATCTTTTCTGGTTGATAAAAACTTAATTATCTCAGATCTACAATTATATATCTTAAACATTGATTAAAATGAACAATTACCAAGAATTTGAAGAAACAGAATGACAGACTCGGTAGAATTAGGCAGATTCGGTATAATCAACAGACTCGGTAGGTAATTAATAACAGTAAGAGAGTAATGTTTGACTTTGACTCTCCTTTTATAGATACCGAAGGTAAAATACCGAATGGGCTTTACCGAATGGGCCTAATATACCGAATACAGTCCAATTTTTCAAAACTTTAACAATTTAACTCCAAATCTTGACAAATTGATTTTTTCTCTTGAAATCCATTTCAATCTTTTCATGAAAAACAATTCTGAGATAATTTTTGAAAACTTTGAACTTACCGAATCTGTACTGTTGGTTGTCAGACTCGGTAAAATGCTAAAAATAGCATTTATTCAGTAAAATTTAAATATTTTTTGGATTTTATCTTTTCCAATTTTTATGAATTTTTTAAAATAAGATTTGTACTTAAAAGAACTTTGAATTTTATACAAAGTACAAATCTTCAGTGATACCAATTGTTGACACGGGTTGCATACTGAGATGTATACAAGCCATAGTGAATTATTTCAGATAAAAACAAAGAAATTTTGAATTCACTTTTGAAAAACAATATTTTTGAATAATTTTCTCATTTTCTCCCTTTTTCTCCCCCCTCAAATTGTGATATACAAGAAAGTAAATCAGCATTTTGATTATGTTCCCAAGAAAATGAATTAACTCCCCCTTGAAATAGGATATCAATGAGTTACCTCCCCCTTGCGTAACCATTGAATAAATATATCTAGGAAGTTATCAGTAATCTAAAGGCAGTCCCTTAAAGAAAAATTATCTAAAGCACTGAAACTTAGTTGCTCCCCCTAGAAAGTATCTACTCCCCCTAAACACAAGATCCCAAAAATAAGTCCCAACAGATCTAAGGAATATCAAGCACTATACTCTACCATGTCAATCTCTTTGATCAAGAATTTTAGCCTAAGTTCATCTAAAGGTTTAGTGAACATATCAGCTAATTGCACTTTAGTAGGCACAAAGTATAACTCTACATCCCCTTTCTCTACATAATCCTTAATGAAATGATAACGAATATCTTTGTGTTTAGTTTTAGAATGCTGAACCGGGTTGCTTGTTATTGCAATAGCACTTTGTGAATCAAAATAGATCGGGGTCTTAGAAATCTTAAAGCCATAGTCCAAGAGTTGAGTTTGCATCCACAAAACTTGTGAACAACAGTGAGCTGCAGCAATGTACTCAGACTCAGCTGTTGATAAAGACACATAGTTCTGCTTTTTGGATGACCAACCAACTAGCCTATTCCCCAACATCTGAATTGATCCAGATGTGCTCTTTCTATCAACATGGCAACCACCATGATCCGCATCAGTATAAGCAGTGAGATTGAAATCGGATCCATGAGGATACCAGATCCCAAGGTTAGGTGTACCTTTAAGGTATTGAAAAATCCTAACAACCGCTTTGGAGTGAGATTTCTTAGGGTTGGACTGAAAGCGGGCACAGACAGTAACGACAAGTGTAATTTCTGGTCGACTTGCAGTCAGATACATTAAAGAACCAACCATGCTTCGATAAAGCGTAATATCAAAGGGTTCCCCATTAGTATCAGCATCCAGTAAAGTCCTCATTGGGGTTGTCAATGGTATTAAAGCAGTCATTTTAAAACATTTTAGCATATCATTGGTATACTTTGTTTGACTGATAAAAATCCCATTTGGTAATTGTTTTACTTGTAACCCCAAGAAGAAAGTTAACTGGTTAAGCATGCTCATTTCGAATTTGCTGGCCATAAGGTCACCAAATTCTTTGCATAAGGCCTAGGACGTGGAACCAAAAATAATATCATCAACGTAAATTTGAACCAAGAGAATGTGACCGTGGTTTTTATGGATGAATAGCGTTGTATTAATCGTTCCACGAGAGAAGTCATTGTCCAGCAAATACTTTGTTAAGGTCTCGTACCATGCACGCGGTGCTTGCTTCAGACCGTATAAAGCTTTCTCCAAGTAGTAAACGTGGTTTGGATGAATGGGATCGACAAAGCCTTCTGGTTGATCAACATAGACTTCCTCTTGAAGATAACCATTCAGAAAAGCAGTTTTGACATCCATTTGAAACACCGTGAACTTCATATGAGAAGCAAATGCAAGGAAAAGACGAATTGCCTCAATCCTAGCAACCGAAGCAAACGTTTCATCATAATCAATGCCCTCTTGTTGTCGATATCCTTTGGCCACAAGACGTGCCTTATTTCGAACCACAATTCCATCAGAATCCTTCTTGTTCTTGAAAATCCACTTAACCCCTATTTGTCGTTGACCCGTTGGTCTTGGAACTAATCGCCATACTTTCAATCGTTCAAATTGATTGATCTCGTTTTGCATCGCAACTACCCAGTATGGATCTAGTAAATCTTGAGCAACCGTTGTTGGTTCAATCTTACTAAGAAAGGATGTGAATAGACACATATTCTGAGTAGCCCTTCGAGTTGAAACTGGAGCAGATGCGTCACCAATAATAAGATCTATTGGATGACTTTTAGTCCATCGGGTGTGGGGAAGAGGTTGAACATCAATTGTATCCATCGGAACATCAACCGTTGTTGACGTTGAGCCTGGATCTGCTTGATCTGATGTAACATTATTTAATGGATTCAATAGAGTATCTGGAGAAACAGCTGGAGTTGTATCAAATGATGAATCTTGATCTTGTTCAAGATTATCAGTAACAGGAGGTTGGAGGGAGGATGAAGAAGCAACAGGTGAATCAGTTGGTGTTGAATCTTCATCAAAAAGACTTTGAAGAGTCTCCACAGTAGTTGACTGTGATGGTGTAACCGGTACGGCTTGAACATTTGAATCACGTTGAGGAGTATAAAAACTATCAAACAAGATATCCAGTTCCTCTGATGTAACCATAGGAACACCCTTCTTCGAGAAAATTGAATTTTGCGCGGAAGAAGTAGTAGCCAGGTTAGGATCGGGTTTTGAACTGAGTTGTTCAAAAGCCATTCCCGAAAATTCATCGAACTTGACGTTAATGCTCTCTTTAATCATCTTTGTCCGCTTATGATAAACACGATAAGCAACTTTGTTCGAGGAATAACCAAGAAATATGGCCTGATCGCCATGAGGATCAAACTTTCCGAGGCTGTAAAAATCGTTAAGCACATAGCATATACAACCCAAAACAGGAAATATTTGACATTCGGGCGTCTACCATATAATAACTCATATGGAGTTTTATCAAAACGTTTGTTTACAATACAATGATTTTGGGTATAGCATGCAGTTGAAATGGCCTCCCCCCACATTTTTGGAGGTAATTTGGAGTAGGCAAGCATCGTTCGTGCTGCTTCGCACAACGTACGATTACGTCGTTCGACTACTCCATTTTGTTGGGGGGGTCCGAGCTGCAGAGAACTGATGTTCAATGCCTTGGTCTTTCAAATAACTATCAAGCGGGTCATTCTTAAATTCCGTCCCATTATCAGTTCTGATGCTCTTAACATGTTTGTTAAAAGAGCGTTGAATCTTTTTAATGAACTCAATGATAATGGCGGGGGTTTCTGACTTAGTTCTCAAAAGAAAAATCCATGTAAATCGGATATAGTCATCAACAATGACAAGCACATGTTTCTTGCCATCGAGGCTAGAAACACGCATGGGTCCACATAAGTCCATATGCAATAATTGCAAAGACGATGAAGTACTGGGGTTTTGCTTAAGCAGATGATTGGTCCGTTTCAGCTTACCCATCACACATGATGGACACACATGATGCTTATCATATTGAAAGGTTGGAATACCATCAACTAAATCTTTAGAGACTAGTCGATTGATACCCTTGTAATTCAGGTGTGACATCCGATGATGCCATAACCAGGAATTTTCTTTGGTAGAACGAGTGGCCAAACACATGGTTTCATGTGATGGTGCATCATTGAGGTCAATAGTATATAGTGAAGCACAACGTTTACCAACAAGAAGATCATTCCCTTCGGTGGATTGCACCGAGCATTGTCGACGTTCAAACATAACTTTGAGATCTCCATCGCAGAATTGGCTCACACTAAATAAACTGTACCCCAAACCCTCAACATATGAACCCGTTTGATTATTATGCCATTTTGCACAAAATCTCCGTAACCCATTATTGCTGCAATCTCATCATTTTTTAATGTAACCGTTCCTAAGAATTTGTCAATGAAGTTGACAAGCAAGGATTTATCGCCCGTCATGTGTCGAGAACAACCGGAATCGATATACCAAACACAGATGTCGAAACCCTGTAAATGTGAGTTTCCTAGAGTTTAGGTACCCAAAGTTTCTTGGGTCCTTTTAGGTTAGTACCAGCAATAAACTTTGGATTAACAACAAACTTTGGATCAATGATGAAATAATCACGTAAAGCATCATGCAGTTTAGACAATAAAGCATCATTTAAAACCACATTACATGAAGCATCATACGCAATATCAATCTTTACATCATTATCAGAAGTCTTAACACACAATTTATTCCAAGTAGATGTTTTGTTCACAGACGAAAATTGAAAAACATGAGATGATTTCCTAGGCCGACTAGCAGATTGCTTTGGTTTAGTTGCTACTTTCTTAGTCGTGGACTTAGGAACCCATACAGATTTGTAATTCAAGTTTGGATTATGACATGTGACACGAAAAACACCTTTGTTAGTTAGACGTCCAAACTTTTCAGTTGACACATGAGATGACTGATTTTGCAGAATTTCCAATTTGATTGTACGTTCTTTTGCATCATACTCACTTAAATCAGGTTTAGAACTTGTGTGTGTTGTGGACTTAACTGATTTCTTTAAAAGACTCGCTTTTGAAGTTTTTGTCATAGGAATCTTTTCAGTTAACACAGAACCATTTGGAGAATGAACCTTTTTAACAATATACTGAGTTGTAGAAACAACGTTCGAACCATGATTGCCAAATTGAGAATGTAGAGGATTTTTAAGAATAGTAATGGGTTTTACATCCTTAGATGTTGTTGTTCCCTTCCCCTTCTTAGTAATCCCACCAGTACATTCAAGCACATTGGTTGCAACATTAGACGTTTGCTTAAGTGTGTTAGCCTGTTTCAGTTGAATTATCTTTTGTTTTAAGCTTTTAATCTCAAGACATGATTCTTCGGCAGAAACTATCACTTCACCCTCCTTAAAAGCATAAGTACATTCTTTCTGAGGCAGTGAAGGCAATTTATCACACAAAGCAAGCATTTGTTCTAATGATTGGCACTTAAGTTGCAAGTCAATATTCTCCTGTTCAAGTTGAGCTACTATACGATTCAAATCAGGTACAGCAGGCAAATGCAAGTAATAATCATGCAAAGGATCAAGTTGACTTTCAAAATCTATCAAAGGTTCAATGTTCGGTTCATTCTAAGGTTCTACTTTTTCATCTAAAGAATTTTGACCTAGAGAATCTGTCTCAAAGAAGACAGTTAGTTCATGTGCTAGGTCTTCATGGAAAACATCATCTGGACATGCAAGTAAAGTTGGTAGAATTGGTTTCACATAAAAAATTGGTTCATCAAACACCTCATCTATTGCAGTAATGCTAGAACTAGGTTTGTTAAACACTTCATTCTCAAGCATTAAAATGTATTTCTCTAGCATGAGTGTTGGGATATAAACCAGTCTACGCTTAGGCACATAATCTTCACGTTGCATGTTCTTTTCAGTTTCAACAAGATTTTTCAAGAAATCAGGATTCGATTTACCTATCTTAGCATTGATTTTTTCATACATTAAGCTATTTTGATGGTATTTCCTAGATTTACGATTCACAATAATATCATCAAAATCAGCATCAGAAGCATGTACAAAATGCGATGGTAAACCGGCTTGAAAATAATCAGAATGATATAATCCTGGAATCTTTTTGGAAGCATCTTCCAAAATTTTCGGATCTTCATAACCCAACCCCCACTTTTCACCATGAATCGTTTTTGGTCTATTCATGAAAATCGTTTGTTTTGAAAGTTTCATATCCATGATAGCTTTGGATTGCTCTGTTCGATAGAGTTTTTCCTCATATCGAGCAAGTTGTGCTTTTATTTGAAAAGATTCTTTTGACAATAAAGAAATTTCAGTGTTCTTTTCAATTATGGTGTTTTCCAATTGAACGATTTTCTTGTTTAGTTTTGAAAGTGTGGGTTCATGTTGGTTTTTCAAATCAGAAAGATATTTTTCTAAAAATTGAACTTTTTCTGCAAGTCGTTCCAATTTTAAACGATAATCAGTTCTTTCAACTTTAATCGGATGAATTGTCTTTTTCAGATCTTCCAACTCAGTTTCCGTAGAGTTGAGTTAGAGAGTCAATCGTTGCACATCCATTTGCAATTTGGATGAGGAAGGTCTGGTCTCATTCATTTTGATTTTATCTTTTAAAACCTTGTTTTCAGATTTTAAGCCTTTGACTTCTTTTGACATTGAGACCAGATTCTTCATCAAGTCATTTTGCATTTTTATAAAATCAGGTGAGAATTCAGTTGATTGTACCTCATCATCATCGGATGTTGAGTCAGAATTCTCCATTGCTTCCTTAGCTTTGATGAGCTTTGTCACCTTGCAAACATTTACATGTTCCACCTCTGAATCTGAATCGTCAGTCCAGTTAAACCAAGTATCATCAACCGGTTTTAGCTCTCCCCTAGTTTCCACAATCTTAGCCATCAACATTTTCTTCTTGTAGTAAGCTGTGTCCTTCTTCTTAGGCATCTTGCACTCACGAGAGTAATGACTAGCTTTGCCATAATTGAAACAAATTGAATCTTCCTTCTTGGAATCATCAGCACGTTGTTGTTTAGATTGATCAGCTTTCTTGTAGTACGAGGAAGATGACGAGTTTTTGCGTTGATTGCTTGATTTGCCTTTAAACTTGTGTTTGTTCAAGGCTTTTGTGAACATGGCTGCCATCTTGACTAATTCAAGGTGAGAATCATCAACATCAGAAAGATTCAAATCTTCTGAATCAGTTGATTCTTCTACAAGCACTTTCTTGGACAAGCTTTTGGAAGACGTCAACGATTTGCTCTTCTTTTTGGCAACTAGGGCAAGTGGATTGCCCGGAGAAGACTCTTTC
The DNA here is from genome assembly GCF_046630445.1 of Rutidosis leptorrhynchoides. Lineage (NCBI taxonomy): Eukaryota > Viridiplantae > Streptophyta > Magnoliopsida > Asterales > Asteraceae > Rutidosis > Rutidosis leptorrhynchoides. Next base: position 598,414,990 of record NC_092335.1, read on the forward strand.
CTTCTTTCTTGAAGTTTAGACACTTCAGGTTGGTAATGCATAAGAACTCCAACAAACTCATGAATAGTCAACTTGTCAATCTCTTTAGTAGATCGAACAATGGTTCCATAAGGAAGCCAATCAGCATTGAGCTTTTTGAGAAACTTCATGTTGACTTCAGCATTTACTTTTATGATCTTGCACCTTTTCAACTCATTGAGAAAACCATTGAAACGACGATAGGTATCCTTGAGTGGTTCATCAGTTTCCTGCTTGAAATCTTCATAGAATCCCAGAGCCTTATTCAATTTAGTAACGTCTGACATGTAATAACCTTCTTCCTGTCGTTTGATCTCATCCCATATATCTTTTGTTGTTGTGTTGCTATCAACATTTTCAAACAATTCATACGGGATAGCTTTCATAACAATATTCTTTACCTCTATGTCACCCTGAGCTCTCTCACGCTTATCACCAGAAAGTTCATAGACTGGAATTGGCATACCAGTATCCGGATGATAATCAACAACTGGACCATCTCTCAGAGAAGCCCAAATGTACTTTGCTTTCTCACCCTTATAGTCTATGTACTGAGTGATACGGTGAAGCCACTGAGTGTACTTGCCATCAAACAACACTGGAGGACGAGAATCTGATCCAATGATCAGAGTATCTTGAGTAGACATCTTGAAAATGAGGTAGATTCGGTAAAGATTCTGTATTACACAAATCTAAGATGAAAAATCACAACAATCTGATCAGAATGTCAGATTCTGTATCAGATTCGGTACTGTAGCAGATTCGGTAAAGATTCTGTATATCAGATTCTGTATAAGAAACTGATCAGAAATACAGGTAACACACCCAGATTCAGTATAGATTCGGTAATCACAAGAATTGTAGCCTGTAACCACTTAAAACAATGGATTAAGTGATACAGAAACTCAGATTCTGTATCTGACTCGATAGTCAGATTCTGTATGAATTTGAAGTTCAAACTCAATTCAATCCTTTTGAATTAGATTCTGTAACCTTGCTGCACAAGGAAACAAGTTAGTATCACATAAAATATCAAAGATACCGAAAGTATAGGATACCGAATGTCAACTGTAGCAGTTGACAATACTGAGTCTAAGTTTAAAACTTAAAAATATGACAGAATCCTTTCTTAAACCACACCAATTAGCTACGTATAATCAAACCGAATGTGATAGAATCATGATCACCCCACAATTTACAATACTTAAGATGAATTTAAGTAATGAAGCAGACTCGGTATGACAGTTACGATACCGAGTGTTGATCAAATATTCAAAACTTGATGAATTGAAGAAATTGAACCGTCAGAAATATGATTTAACACCTCACAAACACAACTGAATCCTTAAATCTTCACAAAAATCCAGAATCAAGCTTGAATTAAGCAATAGCGAGAGTTTTAGCCACAAACTCTAAAAATCAACTTGATTCTCTATAATTGAAGTTAAAAAGCTGTAATGATGATCGAAACTCTTTCTAAAAGACCTAATGCACCTTCGCTGAACTTATCACAAGAATCTGAACGTCAGATTATCAAATTCGATAATACCGAATGTGATTCAAAATACCGAGAGTATTCAGATTCTGTAATCTACAATCTCTGGATCGATATAGTGATGTAGAATCACTTCCTGGAAGCTCTGATACCAAATGATAGGTCAGATCATGTTGAGATTGAGAGAAATGATAAGATAAAGAGAGATTCGGTATGTAAGAATGAGACTCAGTATTAGAGAGAATCGGTAAAATTACATTTCACAGCTTCTAGAACTCGGTTACAATGCAATGGCTATCTAATTAGGACTACTTAGGTTCCTTATATAGCCCTCTTCTAAGGAACCTTCATTTAAGCTTATTTCACATTAACACTATACAACTTCGAGGTCCTAACATTCACTCAAAATGGATTTAAAATGAAGAAGTTATGGGTAAAACAAGATTGGTTATTTTTGCTTGTTGTAACTACGTGAAAATTGGTAACAAATCTATATTAATCATATCCTAGCTAACTTATATTGTATTATACATGTATTCTAATATATTATGTAATCTTGGGATACCATAGACACGTATGCAAATGTTTTGACATATCATATCGACCCATCTATATATATTATTTGGAACAACCATAGACACTCTATATGCAGTAATGTTGGAGTTAGCTATACAGTGTTGAGGTTGATTCCAAAAATATATATAGTTTGAGTTATGATCTAGCCTGAGACGTGTATACACTGGGTCGTGGATTGATTCAAGATAATATATATCGATTTATTTCTGTACATCTAATTATGGACAACTAGTTGTTGGTTACTAACAAGGACAGCTGACTTAATAAACTTAAAACAGTAAAACGTATTAAAAATGTTGTAAATATATTTTGAACATACTTTGATATATATGTACATATTTGTTATAGGTTCGTCAATCGACCAGTGGCCAAGTCTTACTTCCCGACGAAGTAAAAATCTGTGAAAGTGAGTTATAGTCCCACTTTTAAAATCTAATATTTTTGGGATGAGAATACATGCAGGTTTTATAAAAGATTTACAAAATAGACACAAGTACGTGAAACTACATTCTATGGTTGAATTATCGAAATCGAATATGCCCCTTTTTATTAAGTCTGGTAATCTAAGAATTAGGGAACAGACACCCTAATTGACGCGAATCCTAAAGATAGATCTATTGGGCCTAACAAACCCCATCCAAAGTACCGGATGCTTTAGTACTTCGAAATTTATATCATATCCGAAGGGTGTCCCGGAATGATGGGGATATTCTTATATATGCATCTTGTTAATGTCGGTTATCAGGTGTTCACCATATGAATGATTTTTATCTCTATGTATGGGATGTATATTGAAATATGAAATCTTGTGGTCTATTATTATGATTTGATAATATATAGGTTAAACCGATGACTCACCAACATTTTTGTTGACATTTTAAGCATGTTTATTCTCAGGTGATTATTAAGAGCTTCCGCTGTTGCATACTAAAATAAGGACAAGATTTGGAGTCCATGCTTGTATGATATTATGTAAAAACTGCATTCAAGAAACTTATTTTTGATGTAATATATTCTTATTGTAAACCATTATGTAATGGTCGTGTGTAAACGGTATATTTTAGATTATCATTATTTGATAATCTACGTAATGCTTTTAAACCTTTATCGATAAAATAAAGGTTATGGTTGTTTTAAAAATGAATGCAGTCTTTGAAAAACGTCTCATATAGAGGTCAAAACCTCGCGACGAAATCAATTAATATGGAACGTTTATAATCAATATGAACGGGACATTTCAGTTGGTATCCGAGCGTTGGTCTTAGAGAACCAGAAAATTGCATTAGTGTGTCTTACCGAGTTTGTTAGGATGCATTAGTGAGTCTGGACTTCGACCATGTTTTTCTTCAAAAACGATTGCTTAACATTTTTTTTGTTGGAAACTATATATTATTAACATGTAAATATTATGTGATATATTAATCTCTTAACGTGTTTGATATTGTGTGATAGATGTCTACCTCTAGTACAAATCCCATTGATTCACCTAATAATAATGAAGAGTAGAATATATTTTGGGAAGATTCACAAATTCCCGAAGAGGAACTGGAAGAGGAGGAACCGGAAGAGGAGGAACCGGAAGAAGAGGAACCAGAAGAGGATGAATCGGAAGAGGAGGAACCAGAAGAAGAAGAGGTTATGGAGGAAGAAATATTGATACCTATAGTAAATCAATTAAATAAAAGAAAATCCTCAACCAACGGACCAAAGTTAATAATGGTCAATGGTGTTTCCGCCGAGGAAGCAAAATATTGGGAAGATTACCAATTTTCTGATGAATCGGATCCCGATGAGGATTCCGATGATGTTATAGAAATTACCTCGACCCAATTTAATAAAGCGAAAGAAAATAATAAGGGAAAAGGTATAAAAATAAAGAAACCCGATTCCAACCCCGATGAACTTTATATGTATCGACAACATCCGTATTTCCTAAAATGTAACAATGACCCAGGAACCTCTAAACCACCAGGTTTTTCTAAACCATTATGGAAAACGACGGCTCGTATTAGAGGAACACCATATATTCCTAGAAAATTAGGAAAACGAACCAAGTCCGAAGAAGAAGAAACCAGTGATTCAGATTAGAAGGTTGTAATCATGTTGTGTATTATATGTATTGTAGTGTGCTTGTACGTTTATGTTCTATGTAAAAATTACTTTTATTGTTTGTTAATTATCTTTTACGAATCTAATGCTTGTCTATTTTACAGTATAAAAACAAAATGGACGTTAAGGGTAGACAACCGAATATTTTAGAAGACCTACCAGAGGATATGATTGATGAAATCTTGTCTAGAGTCGGTCAGAATTCATCAGCACATTTAGTTATGGCGAAATTAACTTGTCAAACATTTGAAAGACTTTCCAGAAATGCCTTAGTTTATAAAAGGATTTCCTTTGATAGGTGGGGTATATCACATTGGGGAGACCGTAAGTTACACCGTGTTTTCTTTAAAGCGTTAAATGCGGGGAACCCAAATACAATTTTACGCTACGGGTTAAGAACCTATTTTGACTCAACATATCCCAACATAGGATTTTGTGAATTAGAAAGAGCTTCTAACATGCAACATAAAGAAGCATGTTATGCTTACGGGTTAGTGATGTTCGCTTCTTACCAAATTGAGAAAAAGAACATCGGATTGCAACTTTTAAATAAAACCTTCCCACAAGTGACGGATTCAGTAGTTGGGGTGAGAAACAAGGTTTTTAGATTATTACGGGGCTGTTGGACATTACAAAACCCTCATCCTTTTGACGACATTACAACATGCCGCCTAGCTAATGGTCATAACAGTTATTTTCCACAAGACCAAGGATGGGAAGTCGTCTTAGTAAAACCAGAATGCATGACTTGTTTCTGGACTTATGAATTACGTGTCTTTATATCCTTTGCTGAACAACTTGCGTATTAACTAGATTTATCTTCAAAATTGTCCTGTATCATAGTGTACTATATTTCATGTTAGTCAAAAGAAAGTGGGAGGAAAACGGTAATAAGAGTCACCAAAATAACAACAACTATCCCAACAATCGCAACATCAATCGCAACTATAACAAACGGCACAACAACAACAACAACAACAACAATCATCCCAACAACAATAACAACCGCAACAAAAACAACAATCAGAAGCAGCTATGCCAAAGGTGTGAAAAGTATCACTCGGGGTTTTGCACCAAATTTTACAACAAGTGTAAAAGAAATGGTCATAGCTGTGAGGTCTACGGACCAGGGGTTAACAGAACGACAGGAACAAATGGTGTCGGAACGAGTAATGGCGGAGCAAGTAGTGTCGGAGCAAGTTATGCCAATGTAGTTTGTTATAAATGTGGAAAACCGGGCCACATTATTAGAAATTGCCCGAACCAGGAGAACACGAATAGACAAGGCCACGGAAGAGTTTTCAATATCAATGCGGCAGAGGCACAGGAAGACCCGGAGCTTGTTACGGGTACATTTCTTATTGACAATAAATCTACTTACGTTTTATTTGATTCGGGTGTGAATAGAAGCTATATGAGTAGAGATTTTTGTGCTAAATTAAGTTGTCCATTTACGCTGTTGGATAGTAAATTTTTACTCGAATTAGCAAACGGTAAATTAATTTCAGCAGATTATATATGCCGGAATCGAGAAATTAAACTGGGTAGCGAAATATTTAAGATTGATTTGATACCAGTAGAGTTAGGGAGTTTTGATGTAATAGTTGGCATGGACTGGCTGAAGGAGATGAAAGCAGAGATCGTATGTTACAAAAATGCAATTCGCATTGTACAAGAAGAAGGAGAACCCTTAATGGTGTACGGAGAAAAGGGCAACACGAAGCTACATCTTATTAGTAATTTGAAGGCACAAAAACTAATAAGAAAAGGTTGCTATGCTGTTCTAGCACACGTCGAGAAAGTACAAACTGAAGAAAAGAGCATCAGTGATGTTCCCGTCGCAAAAGAATTTCCCGATGTATTTCCGAAAGAATTACCGGGATTACCCCCACATCGATCCGTTGAATTTCAAATAGTCCTTGTACCAGGAGCTGCACCAATAGCTCGTGCTCCATACATACTCGCACTCAGCGAAATGAAAGAATTACAAAGTCAGTTACAGGAACTTTTAGAGCGTGGTTTCATTCGACCAAGTACATCACCATGGGGAGCTTCTATTCTGTTTGTGAAGAAGAAAGATGGTACATTCAGGTTGTGTATCGACTACTGAGGGTTGAACAAACTTACCATCAAGAATCGCTACCCACTACCGAGAATCGACGACTTATTTGATCAACTACAAGGCTCGTCTGTTTATTCGAAGATCAATTTACGTTCTGGATATCATCAAATGCGAGTAAAGGAGGATGATATTCCAAAAACTGCTTTTAGGACGCGTTATGGTCATTACGAGTTTATGGTTATGCCATTTGGATTGACTAACGCACCAGCTGTGTTCATGGACCTTATGAATAGAGTGTGTGGGCCATATCTTGACAAGTTTATCATTGTTTTCATCGATGACATACTTATTTACTCAAAGAATGATCAAGAGCACGAAGAACATTTGAGAAAAGTGCTAGAAGTATTGAGGAAAGAAAAACTGTACGCTAAGTTTTCAAAGTGTGCATTTTGGTTGGAAGAAGTTCAATTCCTCGGTCACATAGTGAACAAAGAAGGTATCCAGGTGGACCCGGCAAAGATCGAAACCCTTGAAAAGTGGGAAACCCCAAAAACTCCAAAACACATACGCCAGTTTTTAGGACTAGCTGGTTACTACAGAAGGTTCATCCTAGACTTTTCCAGAATAGCAAAACCCTTAACTGCATTAACGCATAAAGGGAAGAAATTTGAATGGAAAAATGAGCAAGAGAAAGCGTTTCAATTGTTAAATAAAAAGTTAACTACGGCACCTATATTGTCATTACCTGAAGGGAATGATGATTTTGTGATATATTGTGACGCCTCAAAGCAAGGTCTCGATTGTGTATTAATGCAATGAACGAAAGTAATTCCTTATGCGTCTAGACAATTGAAGATTCACGAACAGAATTATACGACGCATGATTTGGAATTAGGCGCGGTTGTTTTTGCATTAAAGACTTGGAGGCACTACTTATATGGGGTCAAAAGTATTATATATACCGACCACAAAAGTCTTCAACACATATTTAATCAGAAACAACTGAATATGAGGCAGCGTAGGTGGATTGAATTGTTGAATGATTACGACTTTGAGATTCGTTACTACCCGGGGAAGGCAAATGTGGTAGCTGACGCCTTGAGCAGAAAGGACAGAGAACCCGTTCAAGTAAAAGCTATGAATATAATGATTCACGCTAACCTTACTACTCAAATAAAGGAGGCGCAACAAGGAGTTTTAAAAGAGGGAAATTTAAAGGATGAAATACCCAAAGGATCGGAGAAGCATCTTAATATTCGGGAAGATGGAACCCGGTATAGGGCTGAAAGAATTTGAGTACCAAAATTTGGAGATATGAGAGAAATGGTACTTAGAGAAGCTCATAAAACCAGATACTCAATACATCCTGGAACGGGGAAGATGTACAAGGATCTCAAGAAACATTTTTGGTGGCCAGGTATGAAAGCCGATGTTGCTAAATACGTAGGGGAATGTGTGACGTGTTCTAAGGTCAAAGCAAAGCATCAGAAACCATCAGGTTTACTTCAACAACCGAAATCCCGGAATGGAAATGGAAAAACATTACCATGAATTTCATCACTAAATTGCCAAGGACTGCAAGTGGTTTTGATACTATTTGGGTAATAGTTGATCGTCTCACCAAATCAGCACACTTCCTGCCAATAAGAAAAGATGACAAGATAGAGAAGTTAGCACGACTGTATTTGAAGGAAGTCATCTCCAGACATGGAATACCAATCTCTATTATCTCTGATAGGGATGGCAGATTTATTTCAAGATTCTGGCAGACATTACATCAAGCATTAGGAACTCGTCTAGACATGAGTACTGCCTATCATCCACAAAGTGATGGGCAGAGCGAAAGGATGACACAAACGCTTGAAGACATGCTACGAGCATGTGTTATTGATTTCGGAAACAGTTGGGATCGACACCTACCGTTAGCAGAATTTTCCTACAACAACAGTTATCATTCTAGTATTGAGATGACGCCGTTTGAGGCACTTTAGGGTAGAAAGTGCAGGTCTCCGATTTGTTGGAATGAAGTGGGGGATAGACAGATTACGGGTCCGGAGATAATACAAGAAACTACCGAAAAAATCATCCAAATTCAACAACGATTGAAAACCGCCCAGAGTCGACAAAAGAGCTACACGGATAGTAAAAGAAAAGATATAGAGTTTGAAATTAGAGAAATGGTCATGCTTAAGGTTTCACCTTGGAAAGGCGTTGTTCGATTTGGTAAACGGGGGAAACTAAATCCAAGGTACATTGGACCATTCAAGATTATAGATCGTGTCGGACCAATAGCTTACCAACTGGAGCTACCTCAACAACTCGCGACTGTACATAACACTTCCTACGTCTCGAATTTGAAGAAATGTTTTGCTAAAGAAGATCTCACTATTCCGTTGGACGAAATCCAAATCAACGAAAAACTTCAATTCATTGAAGAACCCGTCGAAATAATGGATCGTGAGGTTAAGAGACTTAAGCAAAACAAGATACCGATTGTTAAGATTTGATGGAATGCTCGTAGAGGACCCGAGTTCACCTGGGAGCATGAAGATTAGATGAAGAAGAAATACCCGCATCTATTTTCAGAAGATTCATCAACACCTTCAACAGCTTAAAATTTCGGGATGAAATTTATTTAACGGGTAGGTACTGTAGTGACCCAAACTATTCCATGTTTATATATATTAATTGAGATTGATATTTACATGACTAAATGTTTCCAACGTGTTAACAATCAAACTTGTTAAGACTTGATTAAATGAAATAATTTTCATATAGACAATTGATCACCCATGTTGAATGGCGATTCACGAACGTTACAAAATTGTAAAAACTACATGTTGTGGTATATGTATAGACATATATATATGGTTGACATAAGATTATGATGAGTAAGTATCACACTAAGTATAATAACAATGTGTGATATACATAAGAAATGAGATTACTAAGTTAAGAAACTCGAAATGATATATATAACGATTATCGTTATGATAAAATCTACTAAATACATATGTATCATATTAAGATATTGATACACTATATTTAACATGATAAAATGATATTTAAATATATCATTAAGTGTGTTAATAATGAACTACATATGTAAAAACAAGACTACTAACCCAAGAATTACGAAACGAGACTTATATGTAACGATTATCGTTGTAACGATATTTTAATGTATATATCTTATTAAGAGATATTCATACATCATAATATCATGATAATATAATAATTTAACATCTCATTTGATATAATAAACATTAGGTTAACAACATTAATTGAGATCGTTAACTTAAAGGTTTCAAAACAACACTTACATGTAACGACTAACGAAGACTTAACGACTCCATTAGAATGTATATACATGTTGTGTTTTGATATGTATTTTTACACTTTTGAAAGACTTCAATACACATATCAAAATACTTCTACTTAACAAAAATGCTTACAATTACATCCTCGTTCAGTTTCATCAACAATTCTACTCGTATGCACCAGTATTCGTACTCGTACAATACACAGCTTTTAGATGTATGTACTATTGGTATATACACTCCAATGATCAGCTCTTAGCAGCCCATGTGCATCACCTAACACATTTGGGAACCATCATTTGGCAACTAGCATGAAATATCTCATAAAATTACAAAAATATGAGTAATCATTCATGACTTATTTACATGAAAACAAAATTACACATCCTTTATATCTAATCCATATACCAACGACCAAAAACACCTACAAACACTTTCATTCTTCAATTTTCTTCATATAAGTGATCTCTCTCAAGTTCTATCTTCAAGTTCTAACAACAACAACAAGTTCTATCTTCAAGTTCTATCTTCAAGTTCTAAGTGTTCTTCATAAATTCCATAAGTATAGTTTCATAAAAATCAAGAATACTTCCAAGTTTGCAAGTCTACTTCCAAGCTTTCTAATCCATTCCAAGTTATCATCTAAGATCAAGGAAAATTTGTTATTTACAGTAGGTTATCTTTCTAATTCAAGGTAATATTCATATTCAAACTTTGATTCAATTTCTACAACTATAACAATCTTATTTCGAGTGAAAATCTTACTTGAACTGTTTTCGTGTCATGATTATGTTTCAAGAACTTTCAAGCCATCCAAGGATCCTTTGAAGCTAGATCCATTTTTCTTAATTTCAGAGGTTTTATCCAGAAAACTTGAGGTAGTAATGATGTTCATAACATCATTCGATTCATACATATAAAGCTATCTTATTCGAAGGTTTAAACTTGTAATCACTAGAACATAGTTTAGTTAATTCTAAACTTGTTCGCAAACAAAAGTTAATCCTTATAACTTGACTTTTAAAATCAACTAAACACATGTTATATATCTATATGATATGCTAACTTAATGATTTAAAACCTGGAAACACGATGAACACCATAAAATCGGATATACGCCGTCGTAGTGAAACCGGGGGCTGTTTTGGTTTGGATAATTAAAAACTATGATAAACTTTGATTTAAAAGTTGTTCTTATGGGAAAATGGTTTTTCTTATGAACATGAAACTATATCCAAAAATCATGGTTAAGCTCAAAGTGGAAGTATGTTTTCCAAAATGGTCATCTAGACGTCGTTCTTTCGACTGAAATGACTACCTTTACAAAAATGACTTGTAACCTGTAATTTTGACTATAAAATTATACTTTTTCTGTATAGATTCATAAATTTAAGTTCAATATGAAACCATAGCAATTTGATTCACTCAAAACAGATTTAAAATGAAGAAGTTATGGGTAAAACAAGATTGGTTATTTTTGCTTGTTGTAACCACGTGAAAATTGGTAACAAATCTATATTAATCATATCCTAGCTAACTTACATTGTATTATACATGTATTCTAATATATTATGTAATATTGGGATACCATAGACACATATGCAAATATTTTGACATATCATATCGACCCATCTATATATATTATTTGGAACAACCATAGACACTCTATATGCAGTAATGTTGGAGTTAGCTATACATGGTTGAGGTTGATTCCAAAAATATATATAGTTTGAGTTGTGATCTAGCCTGAGATGTGTATACACTGGGTCGTGGATTGATTCAAGATAATATATATCGATTTATTTCTGTACATCTAATTATGGACAACTAGTTGTAGGTTACTAACAAGGACAGCTGACTTAATAAACTTAAAACAGTAAAACGTATTAAAAATGTTGTAAATATATTTTGAACATACTTTGATATATATGTACATATTTGTTATAGGTTCGTGAATCGACCAGTGGCCAAGTCTTACTTCCCGACGAAGTAAAAATCTGTGAAAGTGAGTTATAGTCCCACTTTTAAAATCTAATATTTTTGAGATGAGAATACATGCAGGTTTTATAAATGATTTACAAAATAGACACAAGTACGTGAAACTACATTCTATGGTTGAATTATCGAAATCGAATATGCCCCTTTTTATTAAGTCTGGTAATTTAAGAATTAGGGAACAGACACCCTAATTGACGCGAATCCTAAAGATAGATCTATTGGGCCTAACAAACCCCATCCAAAGTACCGGATGCTTTAGTACTTCTAAATTTATATCATATCCGAAGGGTGTCCCGGAATGATGGGGATATTCTTATATATGCATCTTGTTAATGTCGGTTACCAGGTGTTCACCATATGAATGATTTTTATCTCTATGTATGGGAGGTATATTGAAATATGAAATCTTGTGGTCTATTATTATGATTTGATAATATATAGGTTAAACCGATGACTCACCAACATTTTTGTTCACATTTTAAGCATGTTTATTCTCAGGTGATTATTAAGAGCTTCCGATGTTGCATACTAAAATAAGGACAAGATTTGGAGTCCATGCTTGTTTGATATTATGTAAAAACTACATTCAAGAAACTTATTTTTGATATAATATATTCTTATTGTAAACCATTATGTAATGGTCGTGTGTAAACGGTATATTTTAGATTATCATTATTTGATAATCTACGTAATGCTTTTAAACCTTTATCGATTAAATAAAGGTTATGGTTGTTTTAAAAATGAATGCAGTCTTTGAAAAACGTCTCATATAGAGGTCAAAACCTCGCGACGAAATCAATTAATATGGAACGTTTATAATCAATATGAACGGGACATTTCATAAATGACAATAATTAAAGTGTGATAAATAAAAGTGCGATAATTAAAATGACAATAAATTAAAGTGCGATAATTAAAAGTGCAATTAAATATGAAATAAAAGAATTATACTTATTTAAACTTCTGTAATCATGATGTTCGACGTGTTGTTTTTAGTTTAGTACCATGGGTTAATTGTCCTTTGTCCTGGATTATTTGATATGTGCATACGGTTTTGTCCATAATAGTCCATCAGTCATAAATATAAAGTGTGAGAGTCTTCGTCAAATTATCCTAATACCCGAAGTCAAATATTCCAACTAATTGGGGATTCGAATTGTAACAAGGTCTTAATACTTTGTTTAATGAATACACCAGGTTATCGACTGTGTGTAATCCAAGGTTTTATTACTTTGTTAACAATTACACCAATTACCCTTGAATGTAATCCACCCCTGTTTCAACTAGTCCATTAACTATTAATCCAGTTCCGTGTCCGGTAAAATGAACAATTATTGGTATTTATAGATATCCCGCCCACCGTACCCAGTCAAGCGTATGTGGTTATATATAAATACGTCAAATTATAAGTCTATATATTAAATTAAAGAGGTATCATTTAGTTAATATAAAGCCCATTAATAGCCCATAGTCTAATTTCCACAAGTGTCGTTCTTTTATCCAAACCCCAATTATAGTACAAAGCCCAATTATCCCGTCTTTAATATTTAGCCCAACATCACAATTACTTCGGCATTAAATAAGCATAATAATAACATAGCTACGAGACATTAATTTAAAAAGGTTGAACATAACTTACAATGATTAATAATAGCGTAGCGTTACACGGACATAATTTCGACTTACACCCTTACAACATTTGCTAACATACCCTTATTATTAAAATTAAAATTAAAATTATAATATAATTATATATATATATATATATATATATATATATATATATATATATATATATATATATATATATATATATATATATATATATATATATATATATATATATATATATATATATATATATATATATATATATATCTGTAAGATAGAGAGTAGAGAAAGATGTGTTAAAATTCGGCCAAAACACGCGAACTTTATAGGACCTGATCTGATACTGTTCACCATGCTACCGCATGGATTTTGCACTTCCAGGCCATGCGATCGCATGGCCTGCTTTTCCAGCTCACATGATTTTGTTTTTTATTTGCCGACGGTTTTAATAAATAAATATAATATATATATAATTTTAAGAATTATTTATATATTATATTATATTTATGTGCATAGTTGACTTGTAATTTTCGCTCCGTTGCGTCACGCGTTGAGAGTTGACTCTGGTCCCGGTTCCGGATTTTCAAACGTCCTTGCGTACACTTTAATATCTTGTACTTTGCGTTTTGCGTCTTGTACTCTTGTAATTTTGAGACGTTTCTCATCAATAATTTGAACCACTTTTATTGTAATTTGTAATTTTTAGCTTTTTGGTTGTTTGCGTCTTCAATTCGTCGAATCTGTCTTTTGTCTTCACCTTTTATTATTTAAACGAATATCACTTGTAAATAGAACAATTGCAACTAAAAGCTTTTCTTTCTTGAGGGATAATGCTATGAAATATATGTTCGTTTTTAGCATTATCAAATATTCCCACACTTGAGCGTTGCTTGTCCTCAAGCAATATAGTCTTGAAATAAAAATACTAGAATCACTTCTTTATTCTTCACACTTTGTACATCAGTGATTTCTATACGGCGGTATGAACAATGGTAGTAACGTTGTGGTTTACAGTCCCATATGACTATGAAAATTTAGATCCTTAAGGAAATTGGATTTTTATGAAAACATTTGATCTTTTGTAAATTTAATCTAGATTTTACCCTAGATAAGTTTTCTAGAATAACCCTTCACCGGTGTTTGCAAATTGTTTTTGTGGGTTGTATGGGTTTCAGATTTGAAAATTTTAGCTCAAAACTTATGGTTTTGTGTCACCCACTTGCTAACCTTGTATTGGAAAAGCAACACGTCCAGTATACTTGCTCCGTATATTACCTTTCGGTAAACTACCGTCCGGTTGTAAAGGAAAGCGTTGAACAAGCAACTTTTAAGGCAATGTCCCGTGACATGCTTTTAATTATGGTCTATAACGTATCGGATGCGATTACTATCCTTTGTAGGAGCAATAGTAAAGATCACCCTATAGTTTTTCGGTCTGGCACAAGGTCCTGTCTTCAACCATGCTATGCAACCACCGTTCTTACGGTTGACACCCGATTTGGTTCAGGTGACCTAATGAATTCCAAGTGAATTCCTAGGATTTTACGTTCAATGGTAATGAACGCATTAAAAAATGGGTTTTCAGAAAACAAATCGGTTTGTAATTTTGATCAAAATATTTTCTCGTTCAAGCTCGAGTTTAGATATCATCAAATTCCATGAGTTTGAATTCTCAATCTTTAAGGTCAATCTCAAGGATTGAGTAATATCAGTCTTAAAAGCTGATTTTTAATTTTTAAGGAGATTATCCTTTCTGGGGGTCTGATTCATTAGTCTTATCAAGCTAATTTGCACGGTGCCCTCCCCATTTTACGAGACGGATCCTCTCATGGTTAGGATAAGTCTAACCACTTGGCGACCCTGTTTGATGTTGAGGTCCGTGGATTTCCAGCTGATTTTCGAGAAAACTTTTCATCGTTTTTCGTAGACTCTACTACTGGTCTGGACGACAACTTCCTGACCTAAATCAAGAAGCGTGTGTCTTTTTCGGAAGACTTTACTTCCTTTTAATGATGGAATTGATTCATCGTGTAGATCCATCCTTCTTTCAAATATATTATAAGAAATTTGGGTAAAACTGATAAAATTGTCCAAAACAAAAGTATCTTCAGTTATTTGTACAAAAATATGTGATATATGTTTTAAATAACTTGGTAAATTTTTCCCACACTTGGCTTTTATTTTCCTTTCTTTGCCTTTTTATTGTCCTCTATTCCAATTTAATTGAATTCTAACATTTTGGGTTGTTTCTCAATTTATGTCCTTTCCGAGGTAACAATAATTTCGGTGTTAACACTTAGTTTTATCGTTCATAAATATGTATAAACATGATTTTGAATTCATTTAATTGAAAATTATGAAAACTTTTACTAGAATTGGGTAGTCAGTATATAAGACTAGGGATGTTCTTTATTATCAGAGAGCACTAGATTCTAATACAACTACTGCGTTACTAGTATTTTTAATGGTAACCAAGTGTATAAGTCAAAAAATTTAAAAATCCGAAAGAATTTAACACCTTCCCACACTTAAGATCTTACAATGCCCTCATTTGCAAGAAATCAGCACAAATTCAAATTATTGAAGGTGATTAGTGTAGAAAAATGATTAAATTTTACCAAAGTTTCCAAACATATTGGCGTTTGTTTGCTGAATGATAAATGGTGCACATCATTTGTTCATTCCGTCTTATTGTTACATCACATTTGTTTTTCGTTTTGTCGTCAAAATTAGTAGCTTTTGCTGAACTTAATGTCAGTCTTTGAAAATACGCTGTTTTACCCTGTTGTGTACAATTGACAATATACATACATACAAATAATAACATGCATGGTAATTTGAAATGGGACTTAAAATCCCACTTTCAAATTAAATATGAAACATTAGTACAACATAATAAAAATATTAAACTTACATAAAAGTATCAAAATATAATATGTTTAAACACAAATAAGTAGAAATAATAAAAAATAAAAATATAGAATATAATATGTGCACATCATTTTTTTTTATAAAAACCTTTTAACTAATAAACCATAAGTTAATTAAATTTTAAAAATTTTATTTTCCTTGTTATTTAGGACGAGATCGTTTCGGATCGTTGTCCTAGTCCGTCCCTCGATAAAATTTTAAAATTTGTTACTTTTAAGCGCGGTTTTAAAAGCAAAGATTTTTGTGTTTTTTTTAAATGTTTTTGGCATACTTTAATTCAATAAGATTAAAAATAATGATAATAAAAGTTCTCGTCCCGCCCTCGGGTAAAGCAATTTCGGTTCAAAGACCTAGTTTTCAACTCACGACGAATTTTAAAAATCATTTTTTTAATTTAGTGAAATAAAGTAAATTTTTTGTTTTTAAATTCACACCAAACTTAAATTTAAAATGCATAAAATTAAAAATTCATATTATTAAAATTAAAAATTCACACCAAATTTATATTATATTTTTGTTTTTATACATACAAACTTATATTAAAAATATTAATTTTTCAAATATTTAAAAACTTAAATATATTTATTTTAAAAAAGTTTACAATAATAATTTAATATTAATTTTAAAAACAAAGTAAAAATAAAAATTAAAAATCTTTTTGGTCTTTTATCCCACTTTAATCAATCAAATATTGTCAAAAATATACGCCCCTCTTTTCGGTAAAGTAATTTCGGTTCCATAACCTAGTTTTACTCCTGGCGAATTTTTGAAATATTTTGGGTTGATTGATTAAAGATATTTATACATTAAGAATAAACGGTAAATTTCGCGGTGATGTAATAAATTTTTGTATGATATCAATAATTTCGGTTACGCATACCTAATTTTATTGAATACCAATTTAATACTTTATAGCGAACGATTCAGCGTTTATTATCAAAAGGTTAAAAGCAATAAAATAAAAAAAATAAAAACTGTACATACTTACCTGTGAGAAAGAATTCTCAGAGACCTGCTTTAGCCGACTCATATGAGAGTCGTGTGATTTGGTTTTCCATAGCTACTTAAGCATAACCTCGAATCTTCAATATCTTTTCTTCTAAACATATGAACGGTCCTTCTCTGCATAGAGTAACAAATTCGGTATTTGAATATGTTTGATTATTTGAACATTTACCTTCGTGTGACCATTTTCCGCATTTGTAACATCTTTCAAGGTGTCGTGCTCTTCTTTTTGTTGCGGATTTTGATTTTCCTTTACCAAAATGTATCTTATGATGATCTTTCCTGAGTTCTTTTCTTACTCCATCCATTTTGCCTCTTATGAATGATACCAGGTCACTCGGAAGTGTGTCATTATTACGTTTATTAATCATAGAGTGTAGCATTAGACCATGGTTCAGATCAAAGGAATTCTTCATCTCGTAAAACTTAAAAAAAATAAAAATTTAGAATGGGGGAGAAGACTAGTTCTTTAGGGTCTGCTAGGGAAAGACCATACGGATTCCATTTTCAAAACTACGCGAAAACAGAAAATCTAACTCTAACAGAAATATAAATAACCCTAAATAGATTCGATTCTCCCGACACTTAGTTAGCTGTGGTGTTGAAATTGTGATTAACTTCGTTTTCAATTGGACTATCAACAACTTGTATATCTTTGACTTTTACTTCAAGCCAATTGTTGATTTCCTCTGTAACTTTCACAAATTCAACTAACATTGCCTTTTATTTTGGCGATAAATTGGATACTAATCGGTTACATAACTTAAAGTTCCCTTTAATCCTAGCATCGTGAATCCGTTTATAAAGTTTCTTCATTGAACTGTTAAAAACGGGTTCATCTAATTTCGTATCATCAACGGGGTTCTTTGTTATCGGATCATCATTAAGTGTTTCTTCATCTTCCCCACACTTATGCGTTTTTATTGGTTTAACAGTTTTGGTTGGTGGAGATCTAAACTTTCGGTTCACAAAGGTGACCGATTTATCACCATCCCTATGTGTCATTCTACCTTCTCTTACATCAATGAATGCTTCGGTGGTTGCTAAAAATGGGCGACCTAAAATTAGAGGAATATCAAGGTTTTCCTACATATTAATAACTATGAAGTTTGCAACAAAGGTCAAACTTCCCACTTTAACAAGTAAATTATTTGCTATTCCAACCGGGTGTTTAATGGTTAGGTCAAATGATTGAACACCTATTTTGTTGGTTTTAATTTACCCATACCTAATCTTTTGTATAAGGAAAGAGCCATAATATTTGCACTTGCTCCTAAATCTGCGAGTCCATTATATATATCACCATCATTAAGGAAGCAAGAAATGATAAATTAACCTGGGTCTCCTACTTTAGTAAGTAGAGTTGGTTTGTTAACCTTTTTCGGGTGTTCTTTTCTTGATTCTTTCACTTCTATTTGAACTTCTTTTTCTTCATTTCTTGGAATGAGAGGTTTGTATAGAAATTCTTCTTCATCATTCTAATTTGAATCCTCCCCATTTTTCAATTTTGATTTTTCATATGTTTTTGATAACATATTTATGTTTTCATTTTGAAGGTTTTCTAGGGTGGTGAAATTATGATTGACTTCATTGTCAACTTCCATCGGACCATGTATGTAATGTATAACTCTGTGACCATTAACTTTAAATTCAATCCCATTTGAATTTATTAATTCTACTGTTTCATATGGGAAAATTCTTTTGACAATGAATGGTCCAGACCATCTTGATTTCAATTTTCCAAGAAATAGCTTGAATCGTGAATTAAAAAGAAGAACTTTATCTCCTTTCTTAAATTCTTTTGAACTTCTGATTCTTTTATCATGCTATTTCTTCGTTCTTTCCTTATAGATTAACGAATTTTCATATGCTTCATGTCTTAAATCTTCTAATTCATTTATTTGACTTAATCGTAGACGTCCAGCTTCATGTAAATCAAGATTACATGTCTTCAAAGCCCAAAATGCTTTGTGTTCAATTTCTACTGGAAGGTGACATGCTTTTTCGTAAACGAGTTTAAAAGGTGTGGTTCCAATTGGAGTTTTGTAGGCTATTCTAAAAGCCCAGAGTGCATCCTCCAATTTCGTGGACCATTCCTTCGGATTTGATCCTACGGTTTTCTCTAGAATACGTTTTAAAGCTCGGTTGGTATTTTCAACTTGTCCACTTGTTTGTGGATGATAAGCAGTAGAGATTTTATGAGTTACTCCATATCTTTTGAGAACTTTTTCAAGTTGATTATTACAAAAATGAGTACCCCGATCACTTATTAAAGCTTTCGGTGTTCCGAACCTTGCAAAAAGACGTTTTAAAAAGTTGACTATAACTCGTGCATCGTTAGTCGGGAGAGCTTGTGCTTCCGCCCATTTAGATACATAATCAATAGCAACGAGAATGTAGAGATTATTATGAGATTTTGGAAATGGACCCATAAAGTCAATACCCCAAATGTCAAATACTTCACATACTTGAATGACATTTTATGGCATTTCATCATGTTGACTTATTTTTTCGGCCCTTTGACAAGCAACACAGGATTTGCAAAGAAGGTGTGCGTCTTTGAAAATTGTAGGCCAATAGAATCCAGCATCGTAAACTTTTCTTGCTGTGAGTTGAGGCCCATAATGACCTCCTGTTAGTCCTGTGTGACAATGGTTTAAGATTTAACTAGCTTCATCTCCGAATACACATCGGCGTATTATTCCATCGGGACAACTTTTAAACAGATGTGGATCTTCCCAGAAATAGTGTTTTATATCATTAAAGAATTTCTTTCGTTTTTGGTACGACGGACCTTTTTCAAGGAATCCACATACTAAGTAGTTTGTATAGCCTGCAAACCATGGAATTTCATTATAATCGATCTTCAAAAGATATTCATCAAGAAAGTTGTCTTGTATGGCCAATTCATTTAGAACTTCTAATTCAGGATTTTCAAGACGAGAAAGATGATCAGCGGCGAGATTTTCTGCTCCCTTTTTATCTCGGATTTCAATATCGAACTCTTGTAAGAGTAAGATCCAACGGATTAATCGTGGTTTAGCATCTTGTTTTGAAAATAGTTATCTAAGAGCAGAATGGTCGGTATAGACCACCGTTTTAGCTAGAACGAGATATGAACGAAATTTGTCAAAAGCAAAGATAATAGCAAGGAGTTCTTTTTCAGTAGTTGTGTAATTCATTTGTGCTCCTTGTAATGTCTTACTAGTGTAATAAATAGGTTGAAATCGTTTTTCAATCCTTTGTCCTAAAACGGCTCCCATTGCAAAATCACTTGCATCGCGCATGAGTTCAAACGGTAGATTCCAATTTGGAGTTATCATAATCGGCGCATTAGTGAGTTTCTCTTTAAGAATATTAAAAGATTTGATGCATTCATCTGAAAAGATGAATGGAGCATCCTTTTCTAGGAGTTTATTCATAGGAGTGGCAATTTTAGAAAAATCTTTTATGAAACGTCGGTAAAAACCGGCATGCCCTAGAAAACTCCTAACTCCTCTAACATTGGTGGGATGTGGAAGTTTAGCAATTACATCTACTTTAGCTCTATCCACTTCAATTCCTTCCTTTGAAATTTTATGACCAAGAACGATGCCTTCTTTAACCATGAAATGGCATTTCTCCCAATTAAGTACTAGATTTGATTGTTCGCATCTAATAAGCATTCGTTCAAGATTAACTAGACATGATTCAAATGTATCACCGAAGACTGAAAAGTCATCCATGAAAACTTCCATGCATTCTTCTATCATGTCGTGAAAAATCGCCATCATGCACCTTTGAAAGGTTGCAGGGGCATTGCAAAGTCCAAATGGCATGCGTTTGTAAGCAAAAGTACCATAAGGGCACGTGAATGTGGTTTTCTCTTGATCCTCGGGTGCTATTGGAATTTGAAAGTATCCGGAAAAACCATCGAGAAAACAATAGTAACTGTTTCCGGCTAATCTTTCTAACATTTGATCAATAAAAGGTAATGGAAAGTGATCTTTTCTGGTGGCGTCATTTAATTTTCTATAATCAATACAAACACGCCATCCTGTTACAGTCCTAGTAGGAATAAGCTCATTTTTTTCATTTGTGATGACTGTCATGCCACCCTTCTTAGGTACACATTGAATTGGGCTTACCCATGGACTATCAGAGATTGGATAAATTAAACCTGCATAAAGCAGTTTAATAATTTCTTTCTTAACAACATCTTGCATATTAGGATTTAGTCTTCGTTGGCGTTGCACATACGTTTTATGACCTTCTTCCATAAGGATTTTATGTGTGCAATACGAAGGACTTATTCCTTTAATATCATGAATCTTCCATGCAATAGCTGATTTATGAGCTTTTAGCACAGCAATGAGTTGAGATTTTTCATTTTCAGTAAGAGAAGACGATATTATTACAGGTAATTCAGATTCACCATGTAAATAAGCATATTCCAAATGGTTTGGAAGTGGTTTTAATTCTAATGCCGGTGGTTCTTCTATCGATGATTTATATCGATATCTGTCTTTTTCTTTTAGCATTTGAATTTCTTCTGTTATTGGTTCATATCCATTAGCCATAAGTGTAGCTAACATTTCAGCTTCATCAATTGGTTCAGTTCCTTCTCCTAAAGAATATTCTCCTGTTCCTTGTAATTCTGGAAATTCTTTTAACAATTCTACATGTGAATCTATAGTTTGAATATAATAACATGCATCATCTGCAGATTACGGTTGTTGCATGGCTTTATCAACTGAAAAGGTAACACTCTTGTCCTCTATACTTAGGGTCAGTTTCTTACCGAACACGTCTATTATTGCTTTAGCCGTGTTTAAGAATGGTCTTCCTAATATGAGAGGAACTCGAGAATCTTCTTCCATGTCTAGAATAACAAAATCTACTGGAAATACTAAAGTACCAACTTTAACTAGCATGTTCTCCATTATCCCTCTAGGATATTTTACTGATCGATTGGCTAGTTGTATACTTATTCGTGTTGGTTTCAATTCTCCAAGGTCTAGTTTAGCGTATAGTGAATACGGCATTAAATTTATACTAGCACCTAAATCTGCCAATGCTTCTATTGAACTAAGACTACCCAGAAAACATGGAATTGTGAAACTTCCTGGATCTGAAAGTTTTTCTGGTATCTTACTCAACAGTACTGCAGAACAATTAGCATTCATTGTAACAGCCGAGAGTTCTTCCATTTTCTTTCTATTTGTGATTAGATCTTTCAGAAATTTAGCATATCTAGGTATTCCTGAAATCACATCAATGAAAGGAAGATTTACATTTATTTGTTTAAACATATCCAAGAATTTGGATTGCTCGGCTTCAAGTCTTTCTTTTCTCATTTTACTCGGGTAAGGAAGTGGTGGTTGGTATGGTTTAACATAAGGTTTTGCCTTAACTGTGTTATCTTCATTAACCTTTTCAACTACCGGTTCTTTTTTCTTATCTTGATCAGATTGTGGTTCTTGTGGTATAGGAATAGCGTCATCAGAAATTACAGGTATTTCAGGTGGTTTAAGTGTAATACCACTTTTGTGGTAATGGTTTTAGCTGTTTCATTCCGGGGGTTAGCATTTGTATCACTAGGTAGACTTCCCGGTTTCCTTTCACCTATTAACCTTGCTAGGTTACTTACTTCTTGTTCCAGATTTTGAATATAAGCTTGTTGATTTCTAAATACTTGAGCATTTTGTTCATTGGTTTGTTTCTGGGATGTAAAAAATTGAGTTTGAGATTCAACTAACTTCGACATCATGTCTTCTAAATTTGGCTTTTTATCATCGGTTTGTGGTGGTTTGTTTTGAAAAATAGGTCTTTGCTGATTGTAAGTATTATTAGATACTTGTTGATTGCTGGGACCTTGTTGGTTGTTGTATGAAACATTTCGGTTATAATTCTGGTTTTGATTGTAGATCGGTCTTAACGGTTGATAATTATTCTGATAATTATTTCCAGGCCTTTGGTTTATATATGAAACATTCTCTCTTTGTTCCATTGTTTGTTCAATACTGAGACAATCTTTTGTTAAATGTGGTCCTCCACATTGCTCACAACTAATTCTTATTGAGTGAATATCTTTAGTCATCTTTTCCATTCGTCTCTCGTCAGCATCTATCTTTGCGGAAATGGAATCAAAGTCATGGCTAGAATCGGCTCTAGCTGCTTTAGATGATCTAACGAAATCTTTTTCTTGATGCCACTCATGTGAGTGAGAAGCAGTGTTATCAATAATTTTGTAAGCGTCAGTTGCGGTTTTCTTCATAATGGAACCACCAGCTGCTGTATCGATGTCTTTTTGTGTAGTGATGTCGCATCCTTTGTAGAATATTTGTACTATTTGATAAGTGTCTAAACCATGTTGCGGACATCCTCTCAATAACTTTCCAAATCTTGTCCACGCTTCATATAGAGTTTCATTTAGCTTTTGTGTGAAAGTAACAAATTCTCCTTGAAGTCTTACGGCTTTAGATGCCGAAAAGAATTGTTTAAGAAAATTTTCAACTAAAACATCCCATGTATCAATCGCCCCTTCAGGTAATGATTCTAACCAATATTTGGCTTCTCCCTTTAAAGTCCAGGGAAATAACATGAGATATATCTGTTCATCCTCAACTTCTCGGATTTTAAATAGAGTACAGATCGTATTAAAGGTACGAAGATGTTCATTTGGATCTTTCTTTGGCGCACCACTAAATTGGTACTGATTAGTTACCATGTGTAGGATTTGTCCTTTGATTTCATAATCTGGCGCATTAATGTCTGGTTGAGTAATTGCGTGACCTTGGCCAGTGCGTTTAGCTCACATTCGGTCTTCCATACTTAGAGGTTCCAGATTCTCCATTATTGAACTTGTTGAATCTGAATCACTAAGGGATTCTGATTTAATGGTTTCTTCCTCAATAATCTCTGTTTGAATGTGATAATGCTAAAAACGAACATATATTTCATAGCATTATTCCTCAAGAAAGACAAGCTTTTAGTTGCAATTGTTCTATTTACAAGTGATATTCGTTTAAATAATAAAAGGTGAAGACAAAAGACAGATTCGACGATTCTAAAGACACAAACGACCAAAAAGCTCAAAAGAACAAAAGACAATCAAAAAGGTTCCAATTATTGATAAGAAACGTCTCGAAATCACAAGAGTACAAGATTCAAAACGCAAAGTACAAGATATTAAATTGTACGCGAGGACGTTCGAAAATCCGGAACCGGGACTAGAGTCAACTCTTAACGCTCGACGCAACGGACTAAAAATTACAAGTTAACTATATATATAAATATAATATAATATATAATTAATTATATTAATTATATATATATTATATATATATAATAAAAACCGTCGGCAGCCAGAAACTCCAAGGGTGTGAAATGAAAATACCTCTCCGCGACTCGCGGAGTTTGAAGGGCTTTTTGCCGCGAGTCGCGGAGCCCCAAAATTCATTTCTGGCTATAAAGCCAACCGAATTCTGATCGAATTTTACATCTTATTTTCTCAATCTCTCTCAATATATACGTAATATATTTATATTTATAATTTATATTTTAATTTTAATTATAATTCTAATAATAAGGGTATGTTAGCGAATGTTGTAAGGGTGTAAGTCGAAATTCTGTCCGTGTAACGCTACGCTATTTTTAATCATTGTAAGTTATGTTCAACCTTTTTATATTAATGTCTCGTAGCTAAGTTATTATTATGCTTATTTAAAACAAAGTAATCATGATGTTGGGCTAATTACTAAAATTGGGTAATTGGGCTTTGTACCATAATTGGGGTTTGGATAAAAGAACGACACTTGTAGAAACTAGGCTATGGGCTATTAATGGACTTTATATTTGTTTAACTAAATGAAAGTTTGTTAATGTTAATATAAAGATTTACAATTGGGCGTCCCTATAAATTACCATATACACTCGATCGGACACGATGGGCAGGGTATTTATATGTACGAATAATCGTTCATTTAACCGGACACGGGAATGGATTAATAGCCACTAGAATAATCAAAACAGGGGTGAAATTACATTCAAGGGTAATTGGTGTAATTGTTAACAAAGTAGTAAAACCTTGGTTTACACGCAGTCGATAACCTGGTGTATTCATTAAACAAAGTATTAAAACCTTGTTACAATTCGAATCCCCAATTAGTTGGAATATTTATCTTCGGGTATAATAATAATTTGACAAGGACACTTGCAATTTATATTTATGACTGATGGACTGTTATGGACAAAAACCAGACGGACATATTGAATAATCCAGGACAAAGGACAATTAACCCATGGGCATAAAACTAAAATCAACACGTCAAACATCATGATTACGGAAGTTTAAATAAGCATAATTCTTTTATTTAATATTTAATTTCCTTTATTTTATATTTAATTGCACTTCTAATTATCGCATTTTTATTTTATTTTATCGCACTTTTAATTATCGTACTTTTTAATTATTGCAATTTAATTTTATCGCATTTTTATTATTTGCAATTTCATTATCGTTATTTACTTTACGCTTTAATTTAAAGTCTTGTATTTATTTAATATTTTACATTAGGTTTTAGCTGCGACTAAAATCTTAAAATCGACAAACCGGTCATTAAACGGTAAAAACCCCCCTTTATAATAATAATATTATTTATATATATTTGTATTTTTATAAAAGTAAACTAATATAGCGTTGAGCTTTGTTTAAAGATTTCCCTGTGGAACGAACCGGACTTACTAAAAACTACACTACTGTACGATTAGGTACACTGCCTATAAGTGTTGTAGCAAGGTTTAAGTATATCCATTCTATAAATAAATAAATATCTTGTGTAAAATTGTATCGTATTTAATAGTATTTTCTGCGTAAAATATAAGCTATTTTATATACACCTCGTTCGACATCAGAATGATTGGTGGTTCCGGAGGAAAGATTAATGGTTCAGGATCTCTGAATTGTCCCTGAATATCCTCCGGATTCTCAATTGTGAGGTCGGGTTCAAAAAATGGATTATCGGAAATTTGAATTGGAGTACTTGGTCGACTTGATGACGATTCTAAAGAAAAATCAACGGCGACAATATTGGCTAGATGTTTTGATCGAGTTACAGGTGGTGAACGTATAACAGGTGGTGAACGTTTTGCTCGGTGCATTCACAGAATATCCTATTAGTTTTTAAAAAAAAAATTATTTAAAGTTATCAAATTAATAGACTTTTCTGATTTTGCCCACGTTTCGAATAGACAATAGATGCAGCAGGTAGCCAGGACCCTTTAAATCGGAAGCCCACAACTCGCCACTAACAAATCCAACTATTACTACGAATCAGAAAATTTTGGATGTCTATCAATTTAACCACTTAAAATAATTTTTCGTTGAAATTTAAAGAAAATTTAGAGAAGAAATAGAAAATTCTATATCCTAAAAACTAGAGCGGCGAAAAATAAGAAAGAAAAAGAGCGCGTCGAAAAATGTCGAAAAATAAAAGGTCGAAAAATAATAAAAAGAACGTAGCGCGTCGAAACTTAAAATTCTAAAAACTAAAAATTAAAAGTTGCTTCTAAAAGTATTATAGCTTAAAAGGAATTCAATATCCAAAATGGCAATATCTTAAAAAGATACTAAAATATTAGAACGGCGTCGCAAAATTCTAAAGCATCTAAATCTTAGTCTAAAGAAAAAGTACTTAAGGGATATTACGGCAAAGCCTAAAAATCTAAAAATAAAAATAAACTACGGCAAATACTAGTCTTAAAACTAATTACGAACGAAAAACACAAATATTATGATAAAACAAATAAAAAGATACAAAATATAAAAATAAACTTAAAGTTATAAAAATACAATTTTTATAAAAATATTATTTTTATATTATTTATTATATAAAAGTATTAATTTATATATTAATAAAACTAAATAAAACTTAAAAATACAAATTAAATACTAAAACTAAAATAAAAACTAATTAAATATCTATAACCTAATTAGGGTTAATAATAATAATTATTATTATTTAAAAACCCTAATCGTACAGACTTAGGTACCAGGCCTGTCAACTCAGCTCATGCGATCGCATGAGTTGACCGTTGTAATACCATGCGATCGCATGGATTAAGATAGCAGGACAGAAGTTGGGCTGCTACAGTGTAGTGGCCCGATTCTTTTTTTTTCTGTTTTAATATTTCTATAAAATATTTATATAAATGAAATAAAAACTTATATTTTTACAAACTAAAAATAGAAATAACAATACTTTATAATTTTATATATTTTGGAAACTTACTTGAAAATATATATTTTGTTTTTCTTTTTATATTTTTGTATTTTTTTAACTAAAACGTATTTTTACAAAAGTGTATTTTTACAAAAGTAATCTAAGATTTAATAAAAATCTTTTTTTTTATATATAGCGTTCCGCTTCCGGCGTTTAACCAGGTTCCCCTGCAGCGGCGCCAAAAATACTTGATGTTAAAGCAAAGGGGTATAAAATAGTTATAATTTTATTAGGAAATACTATTAAATATGATACAATTTTACACAAGTTATTTATTTATTTATAGAGTGGATATACCTAAACCTTGCTACAACACTTATAAGCAGTGTACCTAATCGTACAGTAGTGTAATTTTTAGTAAGTCTGGTTCGTCCACAGGGAACTAGCCAAGTTTAACGCTATATTTTTAAAACTATATTTGTATAAATATAAATATAAGTAGTATTATTATTATAAAAGGGGGGTTTTTACCGTTTAATGCCCGGTTTGTCGATTTCAAAACTTTAGTCGCAGTTAAAACCTAATGTAAAAATATTAAAAATAAATATAACTTTATTTAAAGCGTAAAGTAAATGACAATAATTAAAGTGCGATAAATAAAAGTGCGATAATTAAAATGATAATAAATTAAAGTGCGATAATTAAAAGTGCAATTAAATATGAAATAAAGGAATTATACTTATTTAAACTTCCGTAATCATGATGTTCGACGTGTTGTTTTTAGTTTATTACCATGGGTTAATTGTCCTTTGTCCTGGATTATTTGATATGTCCATACGGTTTTGTCCATAATAGTCCATCAGTCATAAATATAAAGTGCGAGAGTCTTCGTCAAATTATCCTTATACCCGAATTCAAATATTCCAACTAATTGGGGATTCGAATTGTAACAAGGTCTTAATACTTTGTTTAATGAATACACCAGGTTATCGACTGCGTGTAATCTAAGGTTTTATTACTTTGTTAACAATTACACCAATTACCCTTGAATGTAATCCACCCCTGTTTCAACTAGTCCATTAACTATTAATCTAGTTCCGTGTCCGGTAAAATGAACAATTATTGGTATTTATATATATCCCGCCCACCGTACCCAGTCAAGCGTATGTGGTTATATATAAATACGTCAAATTATAAGTCTATATATTAAATTAACGAGGTATCATTTAGTTAATATAAAACCCATTAATAGCCCAGAGTCTAATTTCCACAAGTGTCGTTCTTTTATCCAAACCCCAATTATAGTACAAAGCCCAATTATCCCGTCTTTAATATTTAGCCCAACATCACAATTACTTCGGCATTAAATAAGCATAATAATAACTTAGCTACGAGACATTAATTTAAAAAGGTTGAACATAACTTACAATGATTAATAATAGCGTAGCATTACACGAACAGAATTTTGACTTACACCCTTACAACATTTGCTAACATACCCTTATTATTAAAATTAAAATTAAAATTAAAATATAATTATATATATATATATATATATATATATATATATATATATATATATATATATATATATATATATATATATATATATATATATATATATATATATATCTGTAAGATAGAGAGTAGAGAAAGATGTGTTAAAATTCGGACAAAACACGCGAACTTTATAGGACCTGAGCTGATACTGTTCACCATGCGACCGCATGGATTTTGCATCGCATGGCCTACTTTTTCAGCTCACATGCTTTTGTTTTTTATTTGCCGACGATTTTAATAAATAAATATAATATATATATAATTTTAAGAATTATTTATATATTATATTATATTTATGTGCATAGTTGACTTGTAATTTTGGCTCCGTTGCGTCGCGCGTTGAGAGTTGACTCTAGTCCCGGTTCCGAATTTTCGAACGTCCTTGCGTACAATTTAATATCTTGTACTTTGCGTTTTGCGTCTTGTACTCTTGTAATTTTGAGACGTTTCTCATCAATAATTTGAACCACTTTGATTATAATTTGTACTTTTTAGCTTTTTGGTCATTTGCATCTTCAATTCGTCGAATCTATCTTTTGTTTTCACCTTTTATTATTTAAACGAATATCACTTGTAAATAGAACAATTGCAACTAAAAGCTTGTCTTTCTTGAGGGATAATGCTATAAAATATATGTTCGTTTTTAGCATTATCAGAGAGTATATTTATTACAACTACCATAATATTACATATAATTATATATATTAAAATTATTTAAAGATTTACATATAACAAATTATTGATTTTTAATATTAATTATATATATATATATATATATATATATATATATATATATATAAATAATAATTATTTTAAATATGTATACAAATTAAATATATAAGATATATAATCTAAGATATAATATATAAATTATTCGATTACAATTATATGTGTTAATATATATATATATATATATATATATATGTATATATATGTATATGTATATATATATATATATGTATATGTATATATATATATATATGTATATATGTATATATATATATATGTATATATATATATATATATGTATATATATATATATATATATATATATATATATATATATATATATATATATATATATATATATATGATATAGGTTCATGAATCCGAGGCCAAACCTTGCATTGTTCAATGTCGTCATATGTATTTTTACTACAAAATACAGCATTGTGAGTTTCATTACTCCATTTTTAAATGCTTTGCAATATATATTTTTGGGACTGAGAATACATGCACTTTTATAAATGTTTTACGAAATAGATATAAGTAATCGAAACTACATTATATGTTTGAATGATCGAATCCGAATATGCCCCTTTTGCTTGGTAGCCTAAGAATTAGTAAATCGATCTAGTAATTGACGTGAATCCTAAAGATAGATCTATTGGGCCTAACAAACCCCATTCGTTGTAGCGGATGCTTTAGTACTTCGATGTTGTTTTATCATGTCCGATGGATGTCCCAGAATGATAGGGGATATTCTTATATGCATCTTGTTAATGTCGGTTACCAGGTGTTCAATCCATATGAATGATTTTTGTCTCTATGCATGGGACGTATATTTATGAGAAATGGAAATAAAAATCTTGTGGTCTATTAAAATGATGAAAATGATCGATTATGATAAACTAATGAACTCACCAACTTTTTGGTTGACACTTTAAAGCATGTTTATTCTCAGGTATGAAAGAAATCTTTCGCTGTGCATTTGCTCATTTTAGAGATATTACTTCGAGTCAATCATGACATATTTCAAAAGACGTTGCATTCGAGTCGTTGAGTTCAACAAGATTATTATTAAGTCATTTATAATTTGATATATTATGAAATGGTATGCATGCCTGTAAACTTTCGATGTAATGAAAGTTTGTCTTTTAAAAACGAATGCAATGTTTGTAAAATGTATCATATAGAGGTCAGAACCTCGCGATGTAATCAACTATTGTGAATCATTTATAAGGTATATGAACGGGTCCTTTCAGTTGGTATCAGAGCGGTGGTCTTAGCGAACGAGGTCTTGCATTAATGTGTCTAACTGATAGTTGTTTAGATGCATTAGTGGGTCTGGACTTCGACCGTGTCTGCATGTCAAAAGTGTTGCTTATCATTTAAGTGTCGAAAATTATTTGCTTATCATCCTTAAAGTCTAGAAACGTCTTACTGCCTCTATTGCATAGATAGTGTATGGATAAATTCATATCTTAGCGTATCTGTTATTGTTACCTTTGCCTGACAGCTTCCGTAGATTCCTCCGTAACTTATGGAATTTTAGTATTATATATGCATATGTAAATTATGTATTGCAGGGTACTAATCTACATCCTATAATCTATTTCTTATCGAAAATCCTTCATCTGATCGTACGAGATGAATCCTTCAACCAGTTTGAGTCCCTCAGATTCCGATAACTATTCCGATAGTTATTCCGACAGCTATTCCGACATGGATATTCACCTAAGCTCCGAAAGCAGTGTAAACGAAATGGATCAACCAACTAGTCATCTTCAATTCTGGATGAATTGGGGATGGGTTCATAGTCTACTTAATCATTGGAGACAAGAAGAAGCGATCCCTTTCATCTACCATATTGTCCTCTGGGCGAAGAACCTGAAGCATTCACCGGCGAACCAATCCAAAACACCATTTTCACTCTCATTTCCCGAATATCTCACCACGATTATATTCTATCTAAAATTCTAAACCTTATTCATCCGTTTGTTCCAACTGACAATCATCCTGGTGTAATAGAAGAAGTCAACGAGCTTCGCACCCGAGTTGTAGCCTTGGAAAATATGGTGCAAAACGTACCAGCTTCAGCAACATCACCGGCACCAACAGTACCATCAGTAACAGCACCTGTACCATCAACAATCCATGCCTCAATATCTCATTCTGTACCTTGAGTATAATCATCGTTCTACGTATCGTTCTACATCAATTATCTTCGTTCTTCATGGCGATTATGTAATCTCTAATGTTTTAGAGATTATATATTCTTGTTCCAATGGTAAATCAAATGAGTAAAAAACACATTAACTCATTAAATCCATGATTACATCTGAAGAAAATATATATGTATATATATTTTTTCATAAAGATTGTAATTAAAAATTCTATTGTACAAACTGTTAATGGTGAAAATATTTTAACGGGTAGGTAACACCCGAGGAATATTTAGATTTCATATTAATAAGTTACACTGTACATTCTTCGAAGCTGATTCAACAGTCATTTACTATCCTACTTACATCCACAGATATACGTATCTATTCACCGCAGAATAACCATTTTCTTTCAATTTCATATTTGGATTTTGACTTATCATAATCCAACAAGTGGCATAATGAAGAAAACATTGAACAAAATAAAATTTGTTAGAAACAAACAAATTAACTATGAGAAATTTTGTTAAGAATCCACGCTAACAAAATCCTAGCTAACTGTTCCTAGCTAACTGTTAATTCCTTATTACATTTTATTTATCGCAATTTATTTATCGCAATTTAATTATCGCAATTTTAATTCTCGCAATTTTATTTATCATCATTTAATTTCTGCTATTTATTTTACGCACTTTATTTATCGTCATTTAAATACTGTTATTTACGCGTTTTAAATATCGGGACACGTATACAAGGTTTTGACATATCATATCGACGCATCTATATATATTATTTGGAATAACCATAGGCACTCTATATGCAGTAATGCTTGAGTTAGCTATACAGGGTTGAGGTTGATTCTATAATAATATATATACTTTGAGTTGTGATCGAGTCTAAGAAATGTATACAATGGGTCACGATACGTATTAATTAATTCGAATATTATATATTAAACTATATATGAATTATTGAATTACTAATTGTGGACTGCTAACGGTGGACTGCCAACATTGGACAATTAAAATGAATTAAAATATTGATTATAACATATGAAACTAAACATTTCTTCAAGTTTGCCACTTGATTTCATCTTAAACCTCGTTTGTATCTTAACGATTACAATATGCGTTCAAACCTATCATGATTCTTGAAAACACCTCAATCGGGAGGATGAACCAACCGCACTCCATCTACGAGAAGAAAGATTTATGTATATAGTTATGCACCTGAAAAACTCTCAGAAACTGAGTAAACGTTTAACACATATCTGTGCTAGCTCCTTTGGCGTTGTTATTACCGAAAATAACTTTGTAATTCCTTTTCAAATTAGCCAATTTTGTCACAGCTCCAGCAAATCAACATCGACCTTTCATTCGAATAAGTCTTATTATAACTTTAATATTTATGTTTGCCTTTCGTTATCATTACCGGAGAACCTTTTATATTCCACCATATTACCAGTAGACGTACCAGCAACCTCGTTGCTCTTTGGCTTAAAATCTCTCCGAAAAATCACTATATTTATCTATTGAAGTCTTATCATGAACTCATCCGCATCTTCTAACAATAATTACCATACCAAATACCAGGAGGTATCAATCGATAATCTCAAATTTCTCAGCGATTCTACGACAACAATTATATATATATATATATATATATATATATATATATATATATATATATATATATATATATATATATATATATAATTCCTATCTCCTGGATTTACGAACTTCAATTCCAAATTTCTGAAAAGCGCTTTTGCCTATGAATCAGTTTTTTTAGTTTTGAAAAAGCTGATGAAGCAGTGAAAACTGAAGACTGCCTTAAAAGTCAAAAGTTTGATGATAAAAGATGGAGTGTGGGAAAAGCTCAAAGATTTTGATACTAAAAAAAAAATTTGATTTGAACAAACCATGAAGGAGACTGTGAACAAATCACAAAGACTAAATCTGCCTTCAAAGAATCCAATTGATTCAGTATCTACTAAAGTCATTAATGAATACCTTACTCCTAACCCTACATTTTTACGGACAAATTTTCTTCATCATCCATCGATATTAGAAATTCTAAGATATCATCGTATCTTTCGTTATAATATCCTCGATATTTCTGAAGAAACTTTCATAACTATTCTTATCTGAAATAATTTATCTCTTCGCTCTATCTGCGTTACATCATAAAGGAAACTGTGTTAGTTTCTAAATTCTGAAAACTCGAATTTAAAGTATGAATGTTTTTTTGAAGAAGTGTTGGGAACTGAAGCATGAGTTAGTATAATATAATGACACTTGATCAACGTGATTATATTACAGTAAGTCATGCTGAGTTTCTAATGAAATGTGATGATTCACAGATCATAACGTCATCATATGCCATGTTACACGACTCTTACACTCTATCTAATGTATAAACATATCAAGAACATAATTTCTTGATAGTTCTATTTTTTCTCTTGAATTCTGGTAATTCAACCAATCAAGATCGTGCTATTACAATTTCTCTCTTAGAAGGCTAATCATGTTCATTCGAAACTTCACACCTACGAATTCTGGACCATTATTCGCTTGACTTAAAGTCGGGAAGAGAAAACAAAAGTATGGAACTCCAAAATATAAAGGAAACGAAGGGAGTGGATTTATAGTAAAATATCCGACAGAGCAATCAAGACAGATCATCGCATTTAACCAAAGAGGATTCTAATTTCCTTAATTATCGAAGAACTAAATCTTATTACGAAGATTTTCTCTAAATCCCTTGAATTTCGGAAATCACCGTGACTACGTCACCGGTTAAGACGAACCTCCATTTACTTCATTTCACTCTTTTGTGATAGCTTTACTTGTACGCTTCGAGTAATTGAATTATTTTATCTATATTACTCGATGTTGATAAAATTCAATTTATTAACTAATATTCGTCATGAAAACATTTTTATTGTTAGCCATGACGACCTCGATCAAATTTCGGGACGAAATTTCTTTAACGGGTAGGTACTGTGATGACCCGAAAATTTTTGACCAAATTTAAACTTAATCTTTATAAGATCTCGACACGATAAGAAAAGTCTGTTAGGTTGAGTCTCAAAAATTTTGAACTGTTTCATATATTCATTTGACCTTCGACTATTCCCAACGAATCACGAACCACTATTTGTAAATAGTTATGTGTGTGTGTGTGTGTATATATATATATATATATATATATATATATAATTGGAAATATAATTGGAAATATAATTCGAAACATTATATGTTGTTGTTATTAAAACGAATTATGTAAAATAAAATAAAAATAGAATATTATAATAATTATAATTTACAACATAACTATATATAAATAAAGTATAGTAAAAATAAATATTAAATGATTGTAATACTCGTTTGATGTCCCGATTGATATTAGAGAAGTTTAATTCGAACTTATATGATTTTAAAATAAACGGTGATCCGAAAATGAGTTTTATAAATTTTAGGTTTATTAACAATATATTTAGAAGATGTTTGTTAAATTTTAGAACTTTTTATATTTTACTTGGGGGTTGGGAGTGAATAATTAATGTAATTTTTATTTAATAATTTATGATTGAATTTTATACCATAATGACCAAAATAAATAAATACAGTTAATTTAAAAATATGAGATTTTTCTGTGTATTTTAGTCCGCCATTGATTTATCAACGGAGCACGAATTTAAGTCCATGACTAAAATATTAAACCAATAGTAGAAGACGGCTAACTTAATTACATGTTTTAAATTAATATTATATTATAATTATTATTATATTATATATTTCAATTCTCAAATCATTAAATGAATCCGTGAATGTGAATTATTATTAAGATTACTGTGCTTGTTTGATTATGCTTGTTTAAATTCGATTCGTTCACTTTCCTATCTATCAAATATCTCTATTATATAATATATGCCTATGTATACAAGCATGAGGCAGGGAGAATCAACCATCATTTTTTTTCGTTTCTTATTTCCTGAGAGTTATATGTACATATACATTACATACATATTAATCACACACCCACTTGAATCCATATTTTCCCTATCTTTCTTCTCTATTCTTTCTTTCTTTCTTTTACATAACCACCTTCTCTTCCATTCTCGAAGCCACCATCACCGAGAATAAATCATAACCACAAGCACCTCCACTGCAACTACTAGACCATCACTAAGTTATTACTATCCATTACCTACTACTCAACCTTGTAACCTACCATAACCATCACCTTTTGTTTTCTTGCCAACTACTCGGTTCACCAAACCAAACCATTGATCATCACCATACTATTAGTTCTTTTCCTGCTTTCTGTTATCTCGGTTGACAAAACCAAACACCCCAACTCACCATTTTGTTTATGTTTCAAATGAAACCCACAAAGAAATACTTCTGTTTGTATCTATCTGCTATCCAATCGATCACGCCACCGTTGAACCCTTCGTTACTGATAATTGAGCTGCTACAGCTGCAAGACCAACAAACCCAATAACCTACTGTTGCTACGCTATATTGTTCTATTTTATGGTTACAATCGAAGCTCAGACCACTCTCTTCAATCATCACCACCACCTTGAAGCCACCTTATTGTTTTATTATTTTGTTTTTGTTATAACATCACACACCATCCTACAAACCCCATGAACACACTATCAACCACCACCATAATCTACAATCATCCATCACCTCCTGCACCTGCTTGATTCATTATTTTCCTGACAACAAAAGCACCCTAACAAATCGTGAAATGCTTCTACTCCTCTCTTCTTCTTCTACTACTGTTTTGGGCCATCACAAAACACCACCATTATCATCGAATACCACCACTTGCTTTATATAAAATATGATACAAATACATATTCACTTAACACACCTTCATCTAAAAATCACCATCATCCTACCACCTCGCCACCCAAAATATCGCCTACAGCCATAGTTACTGCTACTGCTCATCCAACGAACAGCCATGTTTCTGTTTTCTTCATTCAATAGTAACCCGCAGCTCAATGATTTTCTGTTTCTAAACCACAAATGCATCGATCAGGTAATCAACTTGGACTGGGCTAGTGGAAATAATTATTTACATTAATGGACTTCTGTACTTGGGCTTCTTTAACATATAAATGGGCCATGAATTGCAAAAACCCACCGTTCGGTTTTCTGGTTCATTATCAACACAGACACCCGTTTCAAACAATGATAATATTAGATATATACGTAAGCAAACTGAATGATGATGAATGGAGTGAAACGTTTGATAAATGGTGGAAATAAAGATAAACATAGCATATGTGATAATATTATGAAAATCAAAAAGAGGATGATGACATATGATTATGTATATATCATTTTCCGATTTATGCAAAGCTAGTTTTAAATGAGATATAGTTGTCAAATTGGGTTATTATACAAATCTGGATGTTGAGTTCGATCAGATAGAACGTTGGCTAACAGAAAAGTTCATGGAGTGGGTAACGATGATGATTTAGACTATGATAATATTAAGAAGATGAATGAATAGGTTATGATTTTAATAATGATAGAAGTTAGGATTATGATGATCATGAAATGGGTTTGATTATGATTAAGATGATGAAGAAGAAGACAGAATTAATGGTTAAAAGAATTTAATCTGTGAGTTACTTAAGAAAAATAAAATAGTTTAGATGGTTTAGGGTGTGGTTCTTAAGCGAGAGATCACGGGTTCGAGCCCGGGCAAGGGCAATCATTTCTTTTTGGAGCTTTTTCTTGTGAGGTAGTATTATTATTACTCCTATTGTTATTGTTATTGTTATTATTGTTGTTGTTGTTGTTGTTATTATTATTATTATTATTATTATTATTATTATTATTATTATTATTATTATTATTAATATCATCCTTATTATCATTGTTAATAAAAGTATTATTATTATAGATATTATAGTTATTGTTATTATTACTATTATTATTATCATTATTATTTTTATTAAAAGTATCATCAATATTAAGGATTATCATTTTTATTAAAGTTATCATTATTACTAAAACTATCATTAAGATTATTATTATTATTATTATTATTATTATTATTATTATTATCAATATTAATATTATTTTCATATTAACAATATTATTATTACAAATAAATATTTTCCATATAAGAGTATATTTATTACAACCACCTTAATATTACATATAATTATATATATTAAAATTATTTAAAGATTTACATATAACAAATTATTGATTTTTAATATTAATTATATACATATATATATATATATATATATATATTTTTTTTTGAAATGCATATATATATATATATATATATATATATATATATATATATATATATATATATATAACTATATGAATAATAATTATTTTAAATATATATACAAATTAAATATATAAGATATATAATCTAAGATATAATATATAAATTATTCGATTACAATTATATGTGTTAATATATATATATATATATATATATATATATATATATATATATATATATATATATATATATATATATATATATATGTGTGTGTGTGTGTGTGTGTGTGTGTGTGTGTGTGTGTGTGTATAAATGATATAGGTTCATGAATTCGAGGCCAAACCTTGCATTGTTCAATGTCATCATATGTATTTTTACTACAAAATACAGCATTGTGAGTTTCATTACTTCCTTTTTAAATGCTTTTGCAATATATATTTTTGGGACTGAGAATAAATGCGCTTTTATAAATGTTTTACGAAATAGACACAAGTAATTGAAACTACATTATATGGTTGAATGATCGAAGCCGAATATGCCCCTTTTGCTTGGTAGCCTAAGAATTAGTAAACCGATCTACTAATTGACGCGAATCCTAAAGATAGATCTATTGGGCCTAACAAACCCCATCCGTTGTAGCGGATGCTTTAGTACTTCGATGTTGTTATATCATATCCGATGGATGTCCCGGAATGATAGGGGATATTCTTATATACATCTTGTTAATGTCGGTTACCAGGTGTTCAATCCATATGAATGATTTTTGTCTCTATGCATGGGACGTATATTTTTGAGAAATGGAAATGAAAATCTTGTGGTCTATTAAAATGATGAAAATGATCGATTATGATAAACTAATGAACTCACCAACCTTTTAGTTGATATTTTAAAGCATGTTTATTCTCAGGTATGAAAGAAATCTTCCTCTGTGCATTTGCTCATTTTAGAGATATTACTTGGAGTCAATCATGACATATTTCAAAATACGTTACATTCGAGTCGTTGAGTTCAACAAGATTATTATTAAGTCATTTATAATTTGATATATTATGAAATGGTATGCATGCCTGTCAACTTTCGATGTAATGAAAGTTTGTCTTTTAAAAATGAATGCAATGTTTGTAAAATGTATCATATAGAGGTCAGAATCTCGCGATGTAATCAACTATTGTGAATCGTTTATAAGGTATATGAACGGGTCCTTTCAAGGGACGCTTTGGGAAGATTAGTTTTCGAAGTTTGACCAAGATGTGGGTAGTTTAACCCCAAACACCATGCTCTAGGTGTCGTTTAGAATTTAAACTCTTATGGTCGAAACTTGTATTTTGAACGAAATTCGTAAAACGGCCGATGTGGGTCTGATGTCGTAAAACTTGGTTTTATTGTGGAAACTTCTTAGTTTTAATTATATTATCATGTTGTGAAAAGCATTTCGTTTAAAAGTTTCGGGAAGTGAGTTTTCAGCTCATGTAATTTGGACACCTTGATCAGAATCTGGCAATTCATTTGGACATCGTCCAGATCTTCTGGACGCCGTCCAAGTCTTCTTTGCTGGACGCCGTCCAGATGTGTTGAAACAGAAAAAAATTTTTGGGTCGTATTTTGGTATAACGAGATTTTGGTCGTTACAAGTGGTATCAGAGGATTATTACTGCGATCTGCTGTACTGATTCATAATCATCTGTGGTTGTGAATTTCTTTAGTTAATTTTGGCATCTTGTGATTTGAAGATTTACTTCCTGTGATTGGAAGTTTGTTACGTCGTTGTTTTCTTCATGGTATCAAAGCGGAGGTTCTGATATTTGATTCATTGCTTCATCTTTTTCAATCGTCTTGATTGGAAAAATTAGGGTTTCTGAGATTTGATCTTATTTTGTTGATCAGATTATGTTCTTGACTGTGTTGGGGTACGACAAAGATCTGTGGATATTTGTTAAGGCTTTTTGCTGGTTTAAAAGATGTATTAAGTAAATTAGGGTTTCTTCAAACACTAACTGTTGTTCTTCTGTTCTTCAGCCGCTTACTCTTGATCTTCAAAGGGGAGTTTCATGTTAATTAGTGTTTTTTGTTATTTTTACCCTTGATTGACCAGATCCCTATGCCCAACTCTTGATCCAGATCCTTGAGATCTATGAATACCTAATCAAGTGTAGTTAGATCTTGACCATTCTTTTATTGTTCTATATTTGTAAAATCATCCATACAGGTTGCCTGAATAGTAGTCAATTTTCCTGGTTTGTTTTCTTTCATACATGTGTCTGAATAGTCGATTTGTTGATGTTCTATGTGCTTTACATCCTACTTGATTTACTGCTTTAAATTACATGCTCTTATTGTTTACTGCTTTCATTTTTTTATTTGTTTTCTTCTTGTTCATCATTTCTGATAGTGACTCTACTTCTACTGCTAATACTACTAAAATTAGCAAACTAGAATTTAATGATCCACTATATCTACATCCTAGTGATACATCTGGTGTTTCACTTATAACACAGAAGTTAAAAGGAACTGAAAATTATAATGTTTGGTGTTGTGCTATGAAACTTGCTTTGCAGACCAAAAATAAAATTGGCTTTATTGATGGTTCTCGTCCTAGGTTTAGTTATGAAGATGACGATGTATTGCTAAGTTAATGGGAGAGATGTAACTTTATTATGCTTACTTGGATTCTTGTTTCATTATCTGATAAACTGTACAATGGTCAGATTTTTTCAAAAAACTGCTGAAACTGTTTGTCAAGAATTAAAAGAAACTTATGACAAAGTTGATGCATCTGTCACCTTTAATCTCTATCAGTAAATTAATTCTTATAGTCAAAATGGTCAACCACTTTCCGATTATTATCATAAACTTAATGCAATGCGGATACAATATGATGAAATGGTAAAAATTGATGACATAGTGCTAGCATCAAGATCTTTTCAGGATCATAATCAATTTTTAAAACTAATGCAATTTCTAATGGGATTAAATGATGTTTATATTCCCATTAGAAGTCAAATACTCACATCTGACCCTGTACCTTCTGTTAAGGTTGTTTTCTCTATTATTTCTAGAGATGAATCACCTAGGATGCATTCCTCCAATTCCTATATGTATAGAAATGAATCTTCTGCTTTCACTAGTAAAAACACTGTTAATAATGTTGCTGTTAACAAATATAACAACAATTATAATAATCCAAATAACAGTAGTAACAAAAATAAATATAAAAAATCACCTTTAAAATGTACTAACTATAGCATGTGTGGTCATACAGTTGATAGGTGCTATGAAATTATAGGATATCCACCTGGCTATATTCAAAACGTTTTAATCAAGGTGCACCTAGGTTCAATAGTAATAACTGTGTTTCTGATAAGAATGATGTTGGTAGTTCTTCTTTACAGTTGACTAGTGAATAGATTATGAAGCTTTTGAGTCTTGTAAATGAAAAACCAGCATCCCATCATTCTAATGCCAATATGGCAGGTTATTTTCAAAACAATAATATTTTCTTTAATTTGAATTTTAATAAATTCTTTTCTTCAAATTGTTTTCGTATGAATCAATCTTTATCAAAGGGGCTAACCAGCAAATGGTTTCTAACTCACAAAAACTGGACAATGTTGTTGATGTTAGTGATTTAAATTTAAGTGTTAATCATCCTAATGGAACTGTTGCTAAAACTTTGAAAATGGGAAATTTAAAGCTTTCTGATAAAATTATTTTATATGATGTGCTAGTTATACCTCAGTACTTTGGGAGTCTTTTCTCTGTTAACAAATTAATTAAATATTGTAATATTGTTGTAAGTTTTGACATTAATAAGTGTTACATACATTTGAATTAAAAAAGACTGATGGGGACTGGTAGTGAATGTGACGGCTTTATTTTTTTAATGATTGTTTAGATGGTAAGCTGTTTAGTTCAAATTTGTATGTGCATGATTTATCTAAACATATAACTTGGCATAACAGACTTGGTCATCCTGTTGACCAAGTGTTGTCTATTTTAAGTGAAAAACTTGGTTTTAATAAAGTTAATAACAGTGATCCTTGTAACATATGTCATCAAGCTAAACAGACTAGGGAACCCTTTCCTTTAAGTGATCATAAAACAAGACTTAGTGACTTAATACATTTGGACACTTGGGGGCCTTATAAAGTTAAAAGTAAAGAAGGATACAAATATTTTTTAACCATTGTTGATGATTATACAAGAGCTGTGTTGACTTACCTGCTTAAATCTAAAGAAGACGTTTTCTATCACTTTGAAATATTTTATTATTTAAAGTTAAATCAATTTTATATGTCAATAGAAACTATTAGAAGTGACAATGGTACTGAGTTTATTAACAACAAAATGAATAACTTTGTTACACTTAAAGGTATAGTTCATCAGACTTCTTGTGCATATACTCCTCAACAAAATGGTATTGCTGAAAGAAAACATAGACATTTGTTGAATGTTGCTAGATCTTTAATGTTCCAAGGGGGTATACCCTTGTATTTGTGGATTGAATGTGTTCGAACTACCAATTATATTATTAACAGGCTTCCCTCATCAGTTTTGTCTGGAAAATGTCCCTATGAAATGATTTATAAGAAAAGTCCAAATCTCTCCCATTTAAAATCTTTGGAATGTCTCTGTTTTGCTACAATTTTAAATAATCATGGTAAATTTTCAACCATATCTAAAAAATGTGTTTTTCTGGGATATTTAACTTGAAAAAAGGTTAAAAACTGTATTTCTTAGAGGAAAAAACCTTTATGTAAAATTTTATGAACACATTTTTCCTTTCAAACTTGAATCTGTTTACAAAACTGTTTTCACTAAAAATGATTTGAATACTGTTAATTTCTTTGATTCCTATGACTGTGAATTTTATAAAAATAATACTTTTTCTAATAAATAAGCTGATACTGTAAGTCCCAATGATGAAGGGAGAGACAACACTGAGGATGAAGGCTATCATGCCTTATAAAGTGTTAAATCAAATGAGTTACTTTGTGATGATGTACTTGCAACACAAGTTGTCCCTGAGGGCAATCTCAATACTGAAATCCACACTAGTCCTGAGCCACAGTTAAGAAGGTTAAGTAGATAAAAAGTTTTACCAACTAAATATACAGATTATGTTTTGAGTGGTAACATTAAATATGATTTGAATAACTATTTGAACTATTCTAAACTAGGCTCATATAACTAGTGTTTTATTACATGTTTAAACAAATGACATGAACCTAAATCTTTCATTGATGCTTATCAAGATCCAAGCTGGAGAGAAGCCATGAATAAAAAAATGGAAGCCTTGAATAGAAATAACACCTGGATTATTACTGATCTACCTGTAGGAAGAAAACCTATAGGATGTAAATGTGTATATATAATTAACTATAAATCCACTGGTGAAATTGATAGATATAAGACTAGACTTGTGGCTAAAGGTTATAATCAAAGTGAAGGTCTTGACTTTGATGAAACTTTTTCTCCTGTGGTTAAAATGGTCACAGTTAGAATTATTGTTACTGTTGCATTACAAAATTACTGGTCTTTATTCCAAATTGATATTAATAATGCTTTTTTTGTATGATGACTTGACTGAAGATTTTTATATGACTCTACCTGATGATTAGTTTGATAAATTTGATAAAAGAATGTGTAAACTTGTCAAATCTCTGTATGGTTTAAAACAAGCTCCAAAAAAATTGAATGAAAATTTTTGTAATGCATTATTTGAGTATAGCTTTGTTCAAAGTGTAAATGATTACTCTTTATTTACCAAACATGATGGTACAAACTGTTTATATCTGTTAGTATATGTTGGTGACATAATTCTAACTAGTAATAATAATGATTGTATTGAATTGTGTAAGTCTTATTTAAAGGCTAAGTTCAAAATAAAGGAATTAGCGCTTCTAAAATATTTTCTTGGAATTGAATTGATTGACTATGATAGTTCTCTTGTTATGTCACAAAGAAAATATTGTATTGAAGTCATTTCTGAATTTGGTCTATTGGGTAGTAAACCTGCTATTACTCTAA
The DNA here is from genome assembly GCF_046630445.1 of Rutidosis leptorrhynchoides. Classification (NCBI taxonomy): domain Eukaryota; kingdom Viridiplantae; phylum Streptophyta; class Magnoliopsida; order Asterales; family Asteraceae; genus Rutidosis; species Rutidosis leptorrhynchoides. The sequence continues at coordinate 598,459,065 of NC_092335.1, forward strand.
TGGAAACTGGAGTTGTTATGTCTAGTATTGATAATCACAGTAACTTTGAATTTCCTTTGGATAAAATTACTGAATATTAGAATTTAGTTGGAAAACTGATTTAGATCACCTTAACCAGACATGATATTGCTTACTTTGTTCATTGTTTAAGTCAATATATGCATTCTCCTTTAAATTCACATCTTAAGGCTGCTTTTAGAGTATTAAAATACTTAAAAGGTTCACCTGGAACTGGTATCACAATTTCCAAGTGTACTAAGTTAGCTGTATCTGCATATGTTGATTCTGATTATGCCAAAAGTAATATGTTAAGAAAATCTGGTGGCTGAAGTGGGAAAACTGGAACTTATGTGCTTAGCTGGAAATGGAACTAAAAGGACCATTTACAATTTAAGTTATTATATATAATTATAATTTATTTATAATTTATTTTCCAATCTGTTTGATCTGTATCTCTCTCGATTATCTGTTGTTCTTCATACTCAAATTAGGGTTTGTATTCATCTTAATATTTTGAGAGTTAACAAGTTCAAGATAATTTGAACTTGTTAGTGAGGATTATTGCTGTGAACTGTTGTACAGATTCATAAATGTTGTTACATCGATGTTTTCTTCAGATGTTTTAGCCATGATAGGTTGTGTTTAATTATATGATTTAATTAAAGAAGTTTTTATGTGGTCCAGCAGTTTTTGGCCTGCCTCATTTAGAGGAGGTCATGAGTTTGACCCCCGTTGGCTACATATTAACCCACAATTTCATCTCTGCCATGAAATATCACCCATGTTAGCTTTCCCACATCGCGTTGGAGGGGGTAAAACGGATGGGGGTTTTAGCGTCCATGCTCCGTATGTGATTGGTGCAGGTTTCCTCCTAGGCACGCTGTTGGCGTTGATGTGAAAGGTAAAATGATGAATAGTGTTAACCAGGATAGGGAGTGGCCTTACTCTTTATTATTTTCAGGTATTGAGTATTAGTAATGTATAGATAATATGTAATTAGGAGTTACAAGTTAAATTAGACTAAAAAATAGATTAAATTTATTATTTTATTTTTTATTATTATTATTATTATTATTATTATTATTATTATTATTATTATTATTATAACAACCCTCATTTTTTCCATTCTGAATTTACTAATTTACCCTTAGGGTTTCGTTTTCTTGTTCTGTGTCTCATCATTAGGGTTGTTATCAAGACATATTAAATGCTTTATAAATAATGCTCGTAATTAAAAACCTGAAACCCTAAACCTAATAGTAATTAATAATCTAAACTATAACCCTAAAGGTTTATTAATATTAAAACCTAACCCTAATACTAAAATAAACTATATGTAATAATATTAAATTAAATGGTGACATTTGTAAATTAAAAACTAATTAGAACCTAATTAAAAATTAATAAAAGTTAGGGGTTAATAATTAAATAAAATGTAACCCTAATATTAATAATAATAAAAATATATAAATTATATAAAATAAAAGTAAATGCCGGTTTAAAAAAAATAAAATAAATAAATAATAGGTATTAGTAAAATAATCGGCCAAATAGAAAAAGAGGGGGAATTAACTTGATCACAAAACAACTAATCCTAGCCAAACTCAAATGCTTGTATCCTAATCTAAACCCAAGTGCTTGATCACCAAGTTAACATAACCATAAAAGGGGATCAAGTCTTTCCATAAAATCACCACAAAATCCTATTCGAGTGCTGCATATTAGTCGACAGAATCCTCCAATTTTTTCCCTCCAATTTAGTCGACTAACTAAACCACAAAATAGCCTGCATACGATCACTTGTTCAGCTCCTTTTCCCTCTTCTATTTTGTCGACCAAAAACCCTCCAAAAAGCCTGCTGCAATCGCCACCTTTACAACCCTCATTCAACCTGCATTCGTCACCATCTGCAGCTCCTGCAGCCGCTGTTCTTGCTGTTGCTACTGCTGTATTTTTCCAATCCCTCACAGCTAAATAAGATGTTGTGTACTTGCTGCTTCTGCAAGTGAAAACAGTCCACAATCATCCTCATTGTTACTGCTGAGTTTGCTGTTTCTGTCGAGCCATTCAGACCCAAGAAGCCCTACAATTGGGTCAAATTTTTGCTGCTATTTTCTGTGATTCTGTACGCATCATAATCATCATCTTTCTTGATCATTTATCTTCTTAAGGTATACTAAACCCTAGCTTGATCTTGTTTCAAATTTATTACTTTTAAGGTTATATGTATATTGTTATAAGTATGACTAAACAAAATTATGATCATGTTGTAATAACTTGTTAACTTATTGAATAAGATTAAAGGATAATGAAGATTATGATTTATAAGATTTAACATGTTAGATTTTAAGTATTATGATTGTGAAGTATTAGTAACTTGATAATTATTAACTATAAGATTATGATTTTATGTAAAAGTAATAAGGATAAGTATGATCATGAAGATTAATAACTTGTTAAAGAATAAGGGTGATGGTTAAAAAGATAAAAGAAATAATGAAAGTATGTTGATTAACAAGATTGTAATTAAAAGTATTATGATTATGATATAGAGTATGATCTTGAATATGAAGTAATAAGATAAAGATTATGAATATGTATTGATTGTGGTTAACAAAGATTAGGTTAATGAATTAGTTTATGATTATGATAGATACTATAATTAAAAGCTTATGATGTTATGTTATTAGGTTTTGATTATGATTATGATTATTATGATTAGGGTTAGAAGATTTGAATAATAATAAGTTGAAGATTATAATCATGATTATTGTATATGAATATGAATTGATTAATAATATGTTAGGTTGTGATAAAAGATTGAACATGAATAGCTTATGATATGAATAAAAGTTATGACTTTATGTGAGGTTGATTAATAATTAATGATATACATGCATGCATACGTATGTATGTATATGTACGTGTGCGTGTATGTATGAATGTGTATTATGTAAGTATTATAATAGGTTGGTAAACATGATAATAAAAGTAATAAGTGCATATATATATATATATATATATATATATATATATATATATATATATATATATATATATATATATATATATATATATGTATGTATGTATATATATGTGTGTGTGTGTAGGTGTTACATATATATAAGTGTAAGATGATCTAATATATATATATATATATATATATATATATATATATATATATATATATCATATAGTTATGAATACCTACATGTATAATACTAATAAAGAATATATATATATATATATATATATATATATATATATATATATATATATATATATATATGTAACACATAGAGGTATATTTATATATGTAACATATAATGATAAGTATACATAATAGTTGATTAAAGTAAATAATAATACTATTATTAGTATAACTTATACACTTAATTATATAGTAACACTTAATTACACTAAATATAATATCACTTATATATATATATATATATATATATATATATATATATATATATATATATATATATATATATATAACTAATAAGGATAAATAACTTGTTAAGTGTATACACTATTAACGTGAAGGTTATAATTAAAGATAGCGTACAAAGACTACAAATATCACCGCTACTTGTGGCCTAGGGTGATCCTTGGTACCATTATGGGACGCTTGTGGATCTCGAATGCCATGACTTAGATTCTGGTCAAGAGATCCTGAGCCGTTCGGTAACAATAAATCATTCGAGTGACTTGCATGGTAGTAACGAAGTTTGGGCGAGATTGTACAACATCTTTGTTAAGGGTTATAACCCGAACATTCTTAAACTAGAAGCTTACTATAAGTGGAAGCTTTCCATAAATAGTAGGTTTCCAAATATAGAAACGTTTGAGAAATAGTAACTTTTCTCGAAAATGGTCACTGTTAATATAGTTTACTATATTAATAAACAAACTTTATGTCTGTTAGACATTAACTGATTTAAACATTATATCACTAGGTTGAGATCTCCGATTTCATACTTCGTTCTTACTACTTGCGTGGAATATCTACTTGCTACTAAGGTGAACTTCATAGCCCCTCTTTTTACTATTTCTTAACTGTTTTATAACTTCGGGGTGAGACACATGCTTGCTTTTAAACTGTTTTACGATTAGACACAAGTACTCAAACTTTATTTTGATTAGTTCAAACTGTGCTATTACATGCTTTGATTCATGCTAAATCCCTACCATGATATCGTTAGTTGCTGGAATTTTGGCAAGCTTAGTTATTGTGAGTAGCGCTATTGAGAGTGACGTCTCTATCCGAATGACCACTGGTCAATGGATACATAATAATGATTCAACGACACGAACATGATGTGTTTAGGGTAACTTATGGTTAGTTTCGATATCATATATGTAACATCCCGCCTTTTTCCGTTTACTTTCCGTTTAATTATTTAAAGTCTGTTATATGATTATAACATCCTTCGTTAATACGCATTTTAAATTATCTCGTTTAGGTAATTCACGCATCCGATTCAAAGTGGAGGGACTAAACTTGCCAAGAGGCCAAAGATTTGACTAGGTCAACTAGTCAAACCTTCAACCTCATCCATTCATTATTCCATTTCTTTTTCTCTTTTCTTTTACTACTTTCACAATTTCTCTCAAACTCCATCTCAAAGAATCATCATCTAAATTCGTTTAAGCAAGCTTCAATCAAAACAAATTGCATTTTTGGAATCCTTGCAACTTCCTCTTCGATTCCATACCGATTACATCTCATTTGGGTAACTTTCTAAAATCACTAGATTTTGTGTTCTTGATGTTTTTAACTTATAAAGTTGTTAATTAGTGTCTATGGCTCAAGTCTAACATGAATATATGATTTATATGTTCAATCTTGTTATTTGAAGTAACTAGCATGAACATGAATTTTGGTGTGTTTGATTTGGTGATTTGGTTGTTTGAATGATGTTAAATGTTATAAATGCATGTATTAAATGTGTTCCTAACATCACTAGCTTCAATTTGATGTGTAGGTTGCTTTAGAAAACTCCATAAACTTGATTAGTGATTTTGGTAAATTTGGGTTAGGGTTTGATGGACTTGAAATGAACTTTTGATGTATTGAATGCCATAAATTGTTGTTAGTAAGTAGTTAGTTGTATTGTATGCTTGATTACCTACGAAACGGCGCGTTATATGGATGCATTTAATTCCCGAATCAAAAACGTGCATTGATGAACTTGAGCATTAATTGAGCATTAAATGTTGGAAAGTCGGTTATTGCAAATGATGTTTTTTTTTGGTGAAATGTATTTAGTTTTGTTCTTTGTCAAATTACCTTTCTAACGATATAAGATACGAGTTCTAAGTGTTTACGATTTGTGTTTTGTGTTTGTTTGAATTTTAGTTTGGGACTTAGACAATTGAGACTGACCAGGTACCAGCACCCGTTATTCGCCGCGGCGCGGCCAGCCTATGTCTCGGCGCGACAATAGGCATGATTTTGATTCTGTCCCACTTTTCAATTTCACGTGAAATGTACGCTATGCTAGGGACCTCCGATTCACATGAAACTTGTTCTAACATGCTTATATATGAATAACTAGCACAGAAAAATAGTTCGGGACCCGACCCGAACGTGTTGACTTTTTCGTTGACTTTGACCCGACCAAAGTTTGACTTTTTGTCAAACTTAACCAAATGATTATGCAATCTTTCTAACTTGTTTCTATACTTGTATCTTGCATGAAACTTGATAACTTGATTCACATGCTACATAATCGAGTCGTAACGAGCCATAGGACTAATTGAACATCTTTGACCTATCGTGTTTACCGTTATTGATACGACCTATTTGTTTAGGTCAAGACTAGCATTGTTCTTTGCACACGTTACTTGTTGAAGTACTTATTACTCGTGCACACAAGGTGAGATCATAGTCCCATCTTTCAAACAACTTTTATGCTTTAAACTATGGGATGAGAAACATATACGTATCATACTTTTACACTTTGAACACAAGTACGAAAACGAACATTCCACGTACGGGTTTGAACAAAAAGCCTCAATTCAATTATCACTAGTTATACTTGCAGGGTGTAAACGAGAACTTATATTATGTGATCACATGGGCTTGACGAGCCTCATTCGGACGGTTCGCTACCGTTAGCGGATGAAATATAATTTCGAGTATAGTTTATGTTCTAACACTACGTAACAGGGTACAAAACAGTTAAGTTTGATAATTGGGTACCCGCGAAACAAATAACAAACTTTGGAATGCAAATGATTTTGATAATCATCTTATATTAAATCTTGTGGTTCAAATACAACGTTTACTAAAACACCTATGATTTCACCAACATTTTCGTTGACAGTTTTCTATATGTTTTCTCAGGTCCTTGAATGCTTAAGGATACATGCTTCCGCTTACTTTTTGATACTTGCTTGGATGTCGAGTATACGTGCATTGTTGGAGCGTCTTTTGACTACTTTTATAAATTGTGTCGCATAGGTTTCATTTGTACGTTAAACATTGAAATGTAACTAGTCATTGAACTACTTTTGTAAACTTGAAACATCCTTTTACTTATGAAATGAATGCGACATATTTTGGTCAAACGTCACGTTAAAGACTTATGACCACGTAACGGGACCTAAGTAGTCGGCGCCGTCAAACATGATTTGGTCGGGTCGCTAAAGATGGTATCAGAGCATTGGTTGTAGGGATTTAGAGTTCATTGGTGTCAACCCCGAGTCATAGGGTACATTAGTGAGTCTAGACTACAACCGGCATATAGACTTGAAGTAGGAATTACTTGACTACTTGTGCATTTATACTCGAACGTTTCTACTCATATCTACTCTTATTTCATCTTAATCTCATGTCGTTTAATTTAATTGACATGCCACCTTGACTTAGTGAAATAATGTCGAATGCATATATGAATTAGGGTAATATAATTTCCGGGATTATATTACGGTGACTCATATGAACGTTCCGACATTATGGCATAAAGAATTTAAGGCGAGTCAAGTAAAATTTTTCTCTATCCTTATTCCATATCATGATTAGTATTATTGAAAATACTAATCAACGGTATTCTTGTGTTTTAAAGGAACAATGCCTCCTCGTCGTGTGCCACGCCATGAGACTCCCGAACAAGCTCTACAACGAATGATAGCCACCGCCGTGGATGCGGCCATGGCCGGTCACTCCTCCAACAACAACAATAAGAATAACCACAACAACAACAATCAGGGGGCCGGTAACTCAAGCGAAGGTTGCTCCTATAAAGCTTTTATGGGGTGCAAACCTCATACTTTTGATGGGACCAAGGGACCGGTTGTACTCACCCGATGGTTTGAGCAAACAGAAGCCGTCTTTAGCATAAGCGGTTGTCGGGACCAAGACAAGGTCAAATATTCCACCCACACCTTTGCCGGTATCGCCCTCACGTGGTGGAACACGTATGTACAATCGGTGGGTACCGATGAAGCTCACGCCCTCTCTTGGGCCGATTTAAGGGAAAGGATGATCGTCGAATTTTTCTCTCGTGAAGAAACCCGAAAGCTCGAACAAGAGCTAAGAACTTTAAAGGCGGTCGGAAACTGAAAGGACCCGTCCTAATCCACCCGGACGAAGTCCATATCTATTATAAACGATTCATAACAGTTGATTACATCGCTAGGTACTTGACCTTTATATGATACATTTTTACAAACATTGCATTCGTTTTTGAAAAGACAATCTTCCATTACATCGAAAGTTGACGACATGCATACCATCTCATAATATATCCAACTATAATTGACTTAATAATAATCTTGATGAACTCAACGACTCGAATGCAACGTCTTTTGAAATATGTCATGAATGACTCCAAGTAATATCTCTAGAATGAGCAAATGCACAGCGGAAGGTTTCTTTAATACCTGAGAATAAACATGCTTTAAAGTGTCAACCAAAAGGTTGGTGAGTTCATTAGTTTAACATAAGTAATCATTTCATAATTTCAATAGACCACAAGATTTCATATTTCCATTTCTCATAAGCATACGTCCCATACATAGAGAAAAAAATATCATTCATATGGATTGAACACCTGGTAACCGACATTCACAATGTATATATAAGAATATCCCCATCATTTTGGGATCCTCCTTCGGACATGATATAAATTTCGAAGTACTAAAGCATCCGGTACTTTGGATGGGGCTTGTTGGGTTCGATAGATCTATCTTTAGAGTTCGCGTCAATTAGGGTGTCTGTTCCCTAATTCTTAGATTACCAGACTTAATAAAAAGGGGCATATTCGATTTCGATCATTCAGTCATATAATGTAGTTTCGATTACTTGTGTCTATTTCGTAAAACATTTATAAAAATTTCGCATGTATTCTCAGCCCAAAAATATAAAGGGTAAAAAGGCAAATGAAACTCACCTAATGTGTTTTGTAGTAAAAATACATATAACGACATTGAACAAACGTAGGGTTGGCCTCGAATTCACGAACCTATATTATTCATATATATATATATTAAAACATATAATCGTAATTGAGCAATTATATATATATTTGGTTATTAATAATATACTTGTTATTTAGATAAGTTTAATATATTTAGTGATAACAAAATAATAATTTTAGTAAGAATGATAATAATAATAATAATAATAATAATAATAATAATAATAATAATAATAATAATAATAATAATAATAATAATAATAATAATAATAATAATAATAATAATAATAATAATAATAATAATAATAATAATAATAATACTAATGATTATATTAATGATATTAATGCTACTATATATAATAATACCTATGTTACTGATAATAATAATAATAATAATAATAATAATAATAATAATAATAATAATAATAATAATAATAATAATAATAATAATAATAATAATAATAATAATAATAATAATAATAACACTAAAAGTGATACTAATTCTAATATTAATCATGGTATTTATGTTCTCCTGATAATACATATATTAGTTGTTAAAACAATTATAATAATAACAATGATAATAATAATAATTCTAAAGATAACATTTTTATTACTAAGACTAATAATGATAATACTATTAATAACGATATTGTTAATAATGATACCTATGTTAATAATAATAATACTGACTATAATTTTACTACTAATGGTAATAGTTTTAATAATAATAATACTATTATTAATGATAGTAATATTACTTTTCATCATGATAGTGATAATAATAAATAAACCTAGCAATTGTTATAATAATAACTATAAGTGTAACTAAAAATAATAATAATGATAATTACTACTTTATTAGTTATGATAATTATAATAACCTTAATAATAATAATAATAATAATAATAATATTAATAATAATAATAATAATGATCATAACAACAATAATAATGATCATTAAATTAGGAAACTACCTCATTAAGCCATAAAAAAAACCGTCCCGAGTCGGGCTCGAACCCACGACCTCACGTCTACCCGAAAACACCCTAGACCACTGCTCCATCGATGCTCTTTCTGATATTTATCCCACACCCAAACATATAAACTGTGACTAGTGTTCATCTTCTTCCTCATCAAATTGGAACTCGATCAATACTTATAGATTAAATACAATCAACAACTTAAAAGTTTAGATTTAAAAACGTAAACGAAACAAGTTTTAGCTAATTATGATATCATTGTTTTAAAAGCAAAATAAAAATAAAAAATAAAAAATAAAGCTGCTGAGCAGCGACGGTAACACAGAGAGAAAAAAAATTTGATTTCGACATTGCAACGTTTTTAGACTTCGAAATCTTCATAAACTATCTTTCAAATCGACAATGGAATACACGAGAATCATCAATTGCATCAGAATCGTAACCTATTACTCGAATTTGTTCATAGAAAATCATTTGACTTTTTGATATCAAAACTTTGACTTGAAAATTCTTATTCGATATTAGAAATTGATGGATGAAACTTTGCAGAAACATTGAGTGTGAGAATCCTAACAAAACTGCATTAACACTTTTTGAAGATTCATAGAAATTGTGTTCAAGCTTAAAAAGGTTTAACGACAGAGGAAAAAAAATACAGGGTTTTCTTTAATATCGAGTTCATCAATTTGTAGTATATAATATATGTAATTACTTGAGTAATATGACAGTAACAGTTTAGGATTTGATTTGTACCAACTGATATGGAAAGGTATGCTCACGGGTTGAAGAAGAAACAAAAAAAAATAAAGCAGATGTTGAAAAAAAAAATAAGATCCCACTACTATCTTTATATTTACATTATATATTATATAATAAATAATAATAATAATTATATTAATAACAATTTATTTAACAATAAATAGTAATACAGTTAAATATATTAATAGTAATATTTTTAATATTAATAACCAGTATTATTAATAGCATTCATGATAAATATAACAAGTTGTATTATTTTAATAAAAATAATAAAAATAATACTATTAGTATTACTAGTGATAATGAAAAAAAAAATGGTAGTCATGATTTTTAAATAAAGTGATAATAATAATAATAATAATGTCAATAATATTAATTTTACTCGTACATATCAGGTTTTACATATTCATATATATATTTTATTAATTATTCAAATATTCATATTAGTGTTTATAATGTAACTAGTGTTAATAATATTAACATAACGATTCTATTCAAACTTGTAATTCAAATTATTATAATTTATGAATTTCATCCTAGTCACTAATTATATAATATATATTATATAATAACTTATATTAAATATTTAATATTTATGATTTACAATACATATAATATTATTTATGTTCATAATTCATGTATATATATATATATATATATATATATATATATATATATATATATATATATATATATATATATATATATATATATATATATATATTCTACTAGCAACTTATTTGTTCTATATTTTATTTTTACATTAATAATTCCAATTGTTTGGAGTTCATTTTATTAATTCGTATTAATATCTATGTATACTTGTAATTTAGATTTATATCTATATATTTATTTACAAACAATTGTTCGTGAATCGTCGAGAATGGTCAAAAGGTAATTGATTATATAAACACAACATTACAGACTTTGCTTATCGTGTCGAAATCAATAAAGATTAAGTTAAAAATTTGGTCAGAAATTCCCGGGTCATCACAGTACCTACCCGTTAAAGAAATTTTGTCCCGAAATTTGAGAGAGGTGGTCATGGCTAACAATAAAAATATTTTCATGACGAATATGAGTTGATAACTTGAGTTTTATCATCATTGAGTAATATAGATAAAAAATAATTCGATTATTCGAAGAGTACGAATGAAGCTATTCATAAAAGAATGAAATGAGAAACAAAGATTTGTTTTTAACTTTTGACGTAGTCAGGTTTGAATTCCGAAATTCAAGGGATTTAAAAGAAAATCTTGAAGATCTTTAAGATATGATTCTTCGGCGAATAAGGAAATTAAAATCTCTCGAATTAAATGCGGTGATCTGCTTCGATTACTCTGTCTGATATTTCCATTATAAATTAAACTCTTCCGTTCCATTATTCTCACCATTTCTATACTTTCCTTCTTGTTTTATATATTCAAAGGATTCTGAGAATGCTTAATCCAGTTCTGATCCTTGTCCTCATCCTTATTATCGCAAAAATCATTCTTATTTTCCAACTTCCACCAGAGGAATCTGCTTTCTTCTACTTCGCCCTCGAGATTATAATGTTTTTAATTCTCCCGTGTCTTTATGTTGCGATAAACATTGATATACACGGTTTGTAATTTATGTGTTGTTATCGGGATTTTTATTCTCCCTTATATTTCAAAGCTCTATGCTTTTGTTTTCTCTTCCCGACTTCAAGTCAAGCGAATAATGGTCCAGAATTTGTAGATATAGAGTTTCAAATTATCATAATATACAAGGTAGAAAGGAAAGGTAGTAGCACGATTTGTTTTGTCAAATTATCTGAAACACTGAGAATAGAACTATCAAGAATATATTTTCTTGATATGTTCAGAAGTTAAGCACAATGAAAGAGTTATGTAACATGGCACATGATGATGTTATAATCTGTGAATCATCGCGTTCCATTAAGAAACTCAGCATGACTTACTGTAATATAATCACGTTGATCAAGTGTCATTATATTATACTAACTCATGCATCAGTTCCCAACACTACTTCAAAACATTTGTATTTTAAACTCGAAAGTTTACAGAATATAGAAACTAACAGTTTCTATATGATGTAACACTGATAGCACGAAGAGATTAATGATTTCAGATATGATTAGTTATGAAAATATCTTCAGAAATATGGAGGATATTTATAATGAAAGATACGATGATATCTTGGAATTTCTAATATCGATGGATGATGAAGAAGATTTATCCGTAAGGGTTTAGATTCAGAAGCAAGGCATTCGCTAAAGATTTCATCAGAAACAAAATCATTTGGATTCTTTGAATTCAAACTTATTCTTTGTGATTTGTCCACGGTTTTCTTCATAGTTTCGCATAATCTGCTTTTCGGTACTAAATTTTCTATTGAATGTTTCCAACATAATGATACACAGGAAGCACGAAGAGGTATATAATTTCGAACGAGAATATTTATGAAAATATCCTCAGAAATATCGAAGATATTGATGATGATATTTTGGAATTTCTAAGTTCGATGGTTGATGGAGAAAGATTTTATGCAAGATTTTAACATGACTTCGGAGCAAGATATTCTCTAAAGATTTCAATGGATCCAGAATTATCTGGATTCTTTGAATATAGGGTATGGTCCTTGTATTTGTCCTTGGCCTCCTTCGTGGTTAACTCTATCCGTTTTCCAGTTCCAACGTTTCTGAGCTTTTCCAACATATTATTCTATATCATCAAACTTCCGACGATTAAAGTCGTTTACGGTTGTCTATGGTTTCTGCTGCTTCATTCAGCTTTTTCAACATTTAGAGTATTGATTTGTGACTGAGTGCTTTTCAGAATTTCAGAATGAGAGATCATAATTCTAAGAGATAAATGTCATACATATAACTGTTGATGTAGATATGCTGTGAGTTTTCAAAGTACTGATTGCTGATTCCCGGTAATTGTTATGGCAGTTCTCGTTACAAGATGCGGATGAGTATATGATAGGGTTTTAATGAATAAATATAAATATAATGATTTGTCCAAGAGATTTGAGCCAAGGAGCAACGAGGTTGCTGGTACGTCTACTGGTAATATAGTGGAATATAAAAGAATTCTCCTGTATCAAAAGGGTAATCGTATATATCAGGATTATAGTAAGGTTACTTCGAATGAAAAGTCGAAGTTGACTTGCTGGAGCTGTGAAAAAATTGGCTACTTTGAAAAGGGATCGTAAAGTTATTTTTACTAATAAATGCCAAAGGATCTGACGCGGCTACGTGTTAAACTTTTACTCAGTTGCCGAGAGTTTCTCTGGTGCATAACTATATGCATAAATCTTTCCTTCTGTAGATGGAGTGCGGTTGATTCATCCTATCGATTGAGGTGTTTTCAAAAATCATGAAAGGTTTGAACGCAGATTGTAATCGTGAAGATACAAATGATGTTTAAGATGAAATCAAGTGGCAACTTGAAGAATTGTTTAGTTTCATATATTATAATCAATATTTTAATTCATTTTAATTGTCCAATGTTATTAGTCCATAGTCGATAGTCCACAGTAACAGTCCAATAATTCATATAGAGTTTAATATACAATATTCGAATTAATTAATACGTGTCGTGACCCGTATACGTCTCAGACTCGATCACAACTCAAAGTATATATATTATTATAGAATCAACCTCAACCCTGTATAGAGAACTCGATCATTACTGCATATAGAGTGTCTATGGTGATTCCAAATAATATATATAGATGTGTCGATATGATATGTCAAAATTTTGTATACGTGTCCCGATATTTAAAGTGCGTAAAATAAATACAGAAATTAAATGCCGATAAATAAAATGCGTAAAGTAAATAACAGAAATTAAATAACGATAAATAAAATTGCGAGAAATAAAATTGCGATAAAATAAATTGCGATAAATAAAATGTAATATGGAATTAACAGTTAGCTAGGAACAGTTAGCTAGGATTTTGTTAGCGTGGTTTCTTAACAAAATTTCATATTGTCAATTAGTCTGTTTCTAATCAATTTTTATTGTGTCCATTATTTCTTCATTATGTCACTTGTTGGATTCTGATAAATCAAAATCCAAATATGAAATTGGATGAATATGGTTATTCTGTGGTGAACGGATATGTATATCTGTGGATGTAAGTAGGATAGTAAATGACCGTTGAATCAGGTTCGAAGAGTGTACAGTGTAACTTATAAATGTGAAATCTTAAATATTCTTCGGGTATTACCTACCCGTTAAAATATTTTCATCATTAACAGTTTGTACAAAAGAATTTTTAATTACAATCTTTATGAAAACATATATACATATATATTTTCTTCAGATGTATTCATGGATTTAATGAGTTAATATGATATTAAACTCATTTGATTTTCGGTTGGAACTAGAATAAATAATCTCTAAAACTTTAGAGATTACACATTCGTCATGTCGAACGAAGATAAATGAGGTAGAACGATACGTAGAACGAAGATCATACTCAAAGTACAGATGATGATATTGAAGCATGGATTGTTGATGGTACTGGTGCTGTTATTGATGGTACTGTTGGTGCCGGTGATGTTGCTGAAGCAGGTACATTTTGCACCATAATCTCCGAATTGATTATTCGAGCGCGAAGTTTGTTGACTTATTACTTCAGTATGATTGTCGGTCGGAACGAGCGGATGAATAAGGTTCAGAATTGTGGATAGAATATAATCTTGTCGAGTTACCCTGGAAATGAGACTGAAAATGGTGTCTCGAACAGGTTCGCCGGTAAACGCTTCAGGTTCATTGTCAAGAGGTGAATTCGTTTGGTGGAAGGGATTGCCTTCTGCGCGTTTCCATTAATTAAGTCGACTACGAACCCATCAGATGAATTGATAATGGCTGATTGGTTGATTCATGCCGATGACGCTGTTTTCGGAGCTTAGGTGAACATCTATGTCGGAATAGCTGTTGGAATAACTATCGGAATAGCTATCGGAATCTGAGGGACTCGAACTGGTTGCAGGATTCATCTCGTACGATCAGATGAAGGATTTTCGATAAGAAATAGATTATAGTATGTAGATTAGTACCCTGCAATACATAATTTACATATGCATATATAATACTAAAATTCCATAAGTTACGGAGGAATCTACGGGAGTTGTCAGACAAAGTTACAGTAACAGATACGCTAAGATATGAATTTCGTCTATACACTATTCATGCAGTCAATGCAGTAAAACGTGTCTAGACTAAGAATGATAAGCAAGTGATTCTCTAAGAATGATAAGCAGGTAATTTTTGACACAAAATGATAAGCAAAACTTTTAACATGCAGACACGGTCGAAGTCCAGACTCACTAATGCATCCTAACAACTTATCAGTTAGACACACTAATGCAGACATGGTTCGCTAAGACCACCGCTCTGATACCAACTGAAAGGACCCGTCCTATTCCACCCGGACGAAGTCCATATCGATTATAAATGATTCATAACAGTTGATTACATCGTGAGGTACTTGACCTCTATATGATACATTTTTATAAACATTGCATTCGTTTTTGAAAAGACAATCTTCCATTACATCGAAAGTTGACGACATGCATACCACGCCATGAGACTCCCGAACAAGCTCTACAACGAATGATAGCCACTGCCGTGGATGCGGCCATGGCCGGTCACTCCTCCAACAACAACAATAACAATAACCACAACAACAACAATCAGGGGGCCGGTAACTCAAGCGAAGGTTGCTCCTATAAAGCTTTTATGGGGTGCAAACCTCATACTTTTGATGGGACCAAGGGACCGGTTGTACTCACCCGATGGTTTGAGCAAACAGAAGCCGTCTTTAGCATAAGCGGTTGTCGGGACCAAGACAAGGTCAAATATTCCACCCACACCTTTGCCGGTATCGCCCTCACGTGGTGGAACACGTATGTACAATCGGTGGGTACTGATGAAGCTCACGCCCTCTCTTGGGCCGATTTAAGGGAAAGGATGATCGTCGAATTTTTCTCTCGTGAAGAAACTCGAAAGCTCGAACAAGAGCTAAGAACTTTAAAGGCGGTCGGAAACTGAAAGGACCCGTCCTAATCCACCCGGACGAAGTCCATATCGATTATAAACGATTCATAACAGTTGATTACATCGCGAGGTACTTGACCTTTATATGATACATTTTTACAAACATTGCATTCATTTTTGAAAAGACAATCTTCCATTACATCGAAAGTTGACGACATGCATACCATCTCATAATATATCCAACTATAATTGACTTAATAATAATCTTGATGAACTCAACGACTCGAATGCAACGTCTTTTGAAATATGTCATGAATGACTCCAAGTAATATCTCTAGAATGAGCAAATGCACAGCGGAAGGTTTCTTTAATACCTGAGAATAAACATGCTTTAAAGTGTCAACCAAAAGGTTGGTGAGTTCATTAGTTTAACATAAGTAATCATTTCATAATTTCAATAGACCACAAGATTTCATATTTCCATTTCTCATAAGCATACGTCCCATACATAGAGACAAAAATATCATTCATATGGATTGAACACCTGGTAACCGACATTCACAATGTATATATAAGAATATCCCCATCATTTTGGGATCCTCCTTCGGACATGATATAAATTTTGAAGTACTAAAGCATCCGGTACTTTGGATGGGGCTTGTTGGGCCCGATAGATCTATCTTTAGAGTTCGCGTCAATTAGGGTGTCTGTTCCCTAATTCTTAGATTAACAGACTTAATAAAAAGGGGCATATTCGATTTCGATCATTCAATCATATAATGTAGTTTCGATTACTTGTGTCTATTTCGTAAAACATTTATAAAAATTTCGCATGTATTCTCAGCCCAAAAATATAAAGGGTAAAAAGGCAAATGAAACTCACCTAATATATTTTGTAGTAAAAATACATATAACGACATTGAACAAACGTAGGGTTGGCCTCGAATTCACGAACCTATATTATTCATATATATATATATATATTAAAACATATAATCGTAATTGAGCAATTATATATATATATTTGGTTATTAATAATATACTTGTTATTTAGATAAGTTTAATATATTTAGTGATAACAAAATAATAATTTTAGTAAGAATGATAATAATAATAATAATAATAATAATAATAATAATAAATTTAATAATACTAATGATTATATTAATGATATTAATGCTACTATATATAATAATACCTATGTTACTAATAATAATAATAATAATAATAATAATAATAATAATAATAATAATAATAATAATAATAATAATAATAATAATAATAATAATAATAATAATATAATAATAATAATAATAATAATAATAATAATACTAAAAGTGATACTAATTCTAATATTAATCATGGTATTTATGTTCTCCTGATAATACATATATTAGTTGTTAAAACAATTATAATAATAACAATGATAATAATAATAATTCTAAAGTTAACATTTTTATTACTAAGACTAATAATGATAATACTATTAATAACGATATTGTTAATAATGATACCTATGTTAATAATAATAATACTGACTATAATTTTACTACTAATGGTAATAGTTTTAATAATAATAATACTATTATTAATGATAGTAATATTACTTTTCATCATGATAGTGATAATAATAAATAAACCTAGCAATTGTTATAATAATAACTATAAGTGTAACTAAAAATAATAATAATGATAATTACTACTTTATTAGTTATGATAATTATAATAACCTTAATAATAATAATAATAATATTAATAATAATAATAATGATCATAACAACAATAATAATGATCATTAAATTAGGAAACTACCTCATTAAGCCATAAAAAAAAAAACTGTCCCGAGTCGGGCTCGAACCCACGACCTCACGTCTACCCGAAAACACCCTAGACCACTGCTCCATCAATGCTCTTTCTGATATTTATCCCACACCCAAACATATAAACTGTGACTAGTGTTCATCTTCTTCCTCATCAAATTGGAACTCGATCAATACTTATAGATTAAATACAATCAACAACTTAAAAGTTTAGATTTAAAAACGTAAACGAAACAAGTTTTAGCTAATTATGATATCATTGTTTTAAAAGCAAAATAAAAATAAAAAATAAAAAATAAAGCTGCTGAGCAGCGACGGTAACACAGAGAGAGAAAAAAAAATTTGATTTCGACATTGCAACGTTTTTAGACTTCGAAATCTTCATAAACTATCTTTCAAATCGACAATGGAATACACGAGAATCATCAATTGCATCAAAATCGTAACCTATTACTCGAATTTGTTCATAGAAAATCATTTGACTTTTTGATATCAAAACTTTGACTTGAAAATTCTTATTCGATATTAGAAATTGATGGATGAAACTTTGCAGAAACATTGAGTGTGAGAATCCTAACAAAACTGCATTAACACTTTTTGAAGATTCATAGAAATTGTGTTCATGCTTAAAAAGGTTTAACGACAGAGGAAAAAAAATACAGGGTTTTCTTTAATATCGAGTTCATCAATTTGTAGTATATAATATATGTAATTACTTGAGTAATATGACAGTAATAGTTTAGGATTTGATTTGTACCAACTGATATGGAAAGGTATGCTCACGGTTTGAAGAAGAAACAAAAAAAAATAAAGCAGATGTTGAAAAAAAAAAATAAGATCCCACTACTATCTTTATATTTACATTATATATTATATAATAAATAATAATAATAATTATATTAATAACAATTTATTTAACAATAAATAGTAATACAGTTAAATATATTAATAGTAATATTTTTAATATTAATAACCAGTATTATTAATAGCATTCATGATAAATATAACAAGTTGTATTATTTTAATAAAAATAATAAAAATAATACTATTAGTATTACTAGTGATAATGAAAAAATAATAATGGTAGTCATGATTTTTAAATAAAGTGATAATAATAATAATAATGTCAATAATATTAATTTTACTCGTACATATCAGGTTTTACATATTCATATATATATTTTATTAATTATTCAAATATTCATATTAGTGTTTATAATGTAACTAGTGTTAATAATATTAACATAACGATTCTATTCAAACTTGTAATTCAAATTATTATAATTTATGAATTTCATCCTAGTCACTAATTATATAATATATATTATATAATAACTTATATTAAATATTTAATATTTATGATTTACAATACATATAATATTATTTATGTTCATAATTCATGTATATAAATATATATATATATTCTACTAGCAACTTATTTGTTCTATATTTTATTTTTACATTAATAATTCCAATTATTTGGAGTTCATTTTATTAATTCGTATTAATATCTATGTATACTTGTAATTTAGATTTATATCTATATATTTATTTACAAACAATTGTTCGTGAATCGTCGAGAATGGTCAAAAGGTAATTGATTATATAAACACAACATTACAGACTTTGCTTATCGTGTCGAAATCAATAAAGATTAAGTTAAAAATTTGGTCAGAAATTCCCGGGTCATCACAGAAACGATCTCAAGGCCTACAATCAACGATTCGCCGAACTATCCTTGATGTGTCCCAACCTCGTGAACCCCGAATCTCAAAGAGTTGAACTTTATATGGATGGTCTTCCAAAGAGCATCAAACAAGGAGTGATGTCATCCAAACCCGCTAACCTACAACAAGCCTTAAACATGGCCCGCCAATTGATCGAAACGGTTGACGAAATCGTAGTTCCGGCACCTAAGGCCGAGGATAAATCGGGCGGCAACAAAAGAAAATGGGAAGCCCCCCAATCAAGCAACAACTACAACAACAACTTCACCAAAAAGCCTTTCACCTCCGACGCCAAGAAAAGTTATGGCGGAAATAAACCCTTTTGCAATAAATGCCACAAACACCACTATGGTGAATGTAGCAATCTATTTTGCCACCGGTGCCAAAGGGGTGGTCATGTGGCCAATGATTGTAGAAGTTCCGCCCCCGTCGCTCAAAAGGTGCCCAATGCACCAAAATCGGGTACTTGTTATGAATGTGGCCAAACGGGTCATTTTAGAAATGCATGTCTGAAGAAGAAAGCCAACCCCAACACACGCGGCCGAGCTTTCAACATCAACACTGAGGAAGCCCGAGATGACAATGAATTAGTCACGGGTACGTTTCTCCTCAACAACACTTATGTTACTTGTTTATTCGATTCGGGTGCCGATAAGAGTTTTGTATCCAAGACTTTGACTCATTCTTTTAGCACTCCACCACTTCCACTAGATACCACTTATACCATTGAAGTGGCCAACAGGAAACTATTGAGTGCCGACACATATTACCGGGGGTGTACGTTAAACATTTTGGGTAATGAGTTTGAAATTGACTTGATACCCATGGAATTAGGAAGCTTCGATGTAATAATCGGTATGAATTGGGTAGCCAAAACGAAATCTCACATCCTTTGTGATCTTAACGCAATCCGAATTCCTATTGAGAATGGTGAACCCTTGATTGTTTATGGCGATAAGAGTTGCACCGAACTCAACCTCGTTTCGTGCATTAAAGTTAGAAAACTACTCCGTAAGGGTTGTTTTGCGATCCTTGCTCACGTTAGGAAAGTCGAGTCTGATAAGAAGCACATCGATGATGTGCCAATTGTTAGTGACTATTTCGATGTATTTCCCGACGAATTGCCGGGTCTTCCACCTCATCGACCGGTTGAATTCCAAATCGATCTTATTCCGGGAGCCGCACCCGTAGCACGTGCACCATATAGACTTGCTCCATCCGAAATGCAAGAATTGCAAAGTCAAATTCAAGAACTACTTGACCGTGGTTTTATCCAACCTAGCCATTCACCATGGGGCGCTCCGATTTTGTTTGTTAAAAAGAAAGACAGATCCCTATAAATATGCATTGATTATCGTGAACTAAACAAATTGACGATTAAGAACCGATATCCTCTTCCTCGCATCGATGACCTCTTTGATCAACTACAAGGGTCTTGTGTATATTCGAAAATCGATCTCCGCTCGGGTTATCATCAATTAAGGGTTAAGGGGGAAGATGTCTCCAAAACCGCTTTCCGAACTCGTTATGGTAGTTATGAATTTCTTGTTATGCCATTTGGTCTCACTAATGCACCGACGGTGTTCATGGATCTTATGAACCGCGTGTGTAAACTGTATCTCGATAAATTCGTCATTGTCTTCATCGATGACATCTTGGTCTATTCTAAAAGCGAAGAAGAGCACGAACAACATCTCCGACGTGTGCTCGAACTCTTGAGACAAGAACGACTATATGCCAAATTCTCCAAGTGTGAATTTTGGTTGAAGGAAGTTCAATTTCTTGGTCATGTTGTAAGTGATCAAGGTATTAAAGTCGATCCATCAAAAATCGAAGCTATTAGTAAATGGGAGACTCCTACTACTCCTACCTACATTCGTCAACTCTTGGGTCTCGCCAGATACTATCGTAGATTCATCAAGGATTTCTCTTTGGTTGCTCGTCCTCTAACCGCGTTAACTCACAAGGGAAAGAAATTCGTTTGGGCGACCGAACAAGAATCCGCATTTCAAATCTTGAAAACAAAGCTAACCACCGCTCCTATCTTGTAACTTCCCGAAGGCAATGACGATTTTGTTGTATACTGCGATGCCTCGAAACATGGTTTTGGGTGTGTATTGATGCAACAAAAGAAAGTCATTGCTTATGCCTCTCGACCTTCGAAACTTGGATGCTAGAGGCTTGGTTTTCGAAAATTCTTGTTGTTGCTTCTGCGAAGTTTCGGAGGAATCTCATAGTCATTTGTTTGTTCGTTGTGATATTTTGTATCAAATTTGGTGCAAGGTGGGTAGATGGATTGGTCTCTCTATACCTATATGGAACTCCATTGATGAAATTTGGAATTGGATCGATTCTATAGACCCACAAAGGAACAAAAGACTCGTGCTTATGGTTGTAGTTTACGCAACTTTATGGAACATTTGACGGCTTCGGAATTGCACTATCTTCAAAGATATTAGTTTTAGAAAATCTCAAGTCTTTGATAGCATTGTTTTCTCGAGTTTTAATTGGTTGTATTCGAGATATCACAAGTCCATCTTAAATTGGACTGAGTGGTTAAAATCTCCTATGTATTCTTTGTAATTTGTTTTAGCTAGCTCCTTGCTAGTTTCCTTTTTATAAAATGTTTGCCGTTCGGAAAAAAAAAAAGATACTAATGATCACATATATGAAATCTATCTGAATAAATATATTTAGTTTTTAACGTTATTGTCGTTGAAGAAATTTGTCTTGGATTTGAGTCCTTTGTTTCAATCTAGGTGGACCGTAAGTTAAAGATTGTCAATATATCGAGAAGAAAGTAGTAAATCGTTGATTTTTGTCGAAAATGGTTAAGTGATCGAATAAACCATTTAATGTGTAAACGTTAACTAAATTAACCGAATTAACCAATCTGTTGTTAACCAAACATAAAGTTTAAAAGTCTAAAAGTTTTATTTATATAGACGGTTTATATTCGTAACCAACCGCCATGCTCACCCCTAACCCCTATTTACAAGTGAAAATTACGTGAATAGACGTCATACACACTTTTTCAAACAGACATATCAATCGCCCGATGCGGACAAAAACTTGGTGATAACCGCTGGAATAGAATTTCAACCCGGCAGTACCAGCGGTGGTTTTTGTAATCTCGAAAAACGCATAGAACCTTGGTGTTGTTCATGATGATCACCATTTCTAACGCAAAGGTTTCTTCTTAAATCTTCCATTTTCATGTTTTTTTCTTACATATTACTCCGTATCATTGTTATAACAGTTGAGATCAAACTTTTTTTTTTATAAAGTTTCATTTTACGCATAATAATGGAAGTATCTTGGAGTTAGATTATGTCTCTATAACTATGCATTGGTCACAATATTTAAACTGGAAATATATATATGTTTTGAATTCAAATTTTACAAAGAAAAATAAGTTATGTATATCAAGCTTTAAGAATTTGGGAGTATTTTATGAAGAATAAAGAGAAAAGCAGGGTTTTTGAGTATTCAAATATCCAGTACCACTGGGAGAGCCGGTAAATTATCGTATGTTAGGAAAGTTTTGTTTATTTATGAAAAAAGGATATCTGACACAGCAGTTTATGTGTGCAATTTTCTGTGTTTATAAACTTAGTTGACCATTGATTATGGTTGATTGTCATATTCAAGACAACCATATCCGGTCCATGTGCACTAATACAGGACAGTGACAAAAAAACTAAGGCTAAATTGGTCAATTATTGGGACATGTCGTTTATTAAATAACGGTACTTTTAAGACCACTTGTATCGGTATAGATGTTTATTACTCGTGTTTCTTGCTTTTTACACTTTTTTAGTGACTAAGACGTGTTTCTTTTTTGGGTGGAGTAGTGGTGGTGTTGGTTAGGAGTATTGTGATGATGTGTTAAAATATAATTGAGTTAAATGAGGATAACAATAATATTTTAAAATTAATAAAAATAAATAAGAAACGCATGTTCTTCTTCCGTTGGAATCAAACGCAAAGCAAAGAAACGCCTAGAGTGACACACTGTTACGCCACTCTGCGGCGTTTTTTCCCCTCCACATCATCAAGAAACGGCTGACTTGTGTCCTTATTCTTTCAACTTAGTCTTCGATGTCAGTTCAATGAGCATGCTTGATGTAGACAACACATGAAACAAACTATGCCTTTGAATAATAGACATAATTCGTCTAAATGTTTTGTGGTGGGATCTTCTGCTGGTTCTTCCGTATGTCTATTGCTGGCTTCACGAAGAACTCATTACTTAGACTATCTTGTGCTAATAGTCTAGGCAACACTCTAGAACACTAAGACTTGGGATACAATGTTGATTTACACTTAGAATAATTTAATGAACCTATGATGGCCGCAAATAAACAAATTAGTGCTAATAACTATGTTTTATCATAATCAAATTCATAATTACATGATTGACTCAACAACAAAAGATGGGTGATTTTGAATTATGAAATCAGAAAAGTTTTGGTGTTTTGGGTGAGATTCGGTGATGTGGTTTGATGATAGGATTCCGTAATGATTATTTTTTGGATAAAAATTCATACATAAACTTGTTTTTGGAATAGCATCGAGGTTAGATTGGATATAACCCCTACTCTTGATATCAGTTCTTAGGACTATAGATATAGATGTGTATGAATATTGTATGAACATGATATGAATGTTGAGAGTAAAACTCAAACTGTCAAAGTTTATTATTCAAATTTACATATCATGGGCTAGAAGCTAGGAGCACTAGGTTAGGAGGCCATGACGTCCTATATATAGCCATTATCTATGGGACCCTCCTCTAAGACTCTAAAAACAATTAGCTCATTCTCAAGGACTCAACACCATTGGTGTTATCTTATTTAAAGCGCTAGAGTCCATCAATTTTACATCCTTCACCATCCTTCATTTCGGCAGTGGGTGTGGGATCTCTATCTCTGTTCGTCCCTCTCCAAGCAAGATTCCGGCGATGCTGCTGTTTTGTTGAGTTCTTTAGCTAAGGTTACTGTTAAACCGAGGCAGAATGACTTCGTGGCCTGGTCTAGTACCCCGGACGATCAGTTTTCCGTTGCGCATGCTGTCCGTATTCTGTCTTATGAAGGTTCATTTCACAATTTGGGTTGGGAAAAGATAGTGGGGATTGCTAAACTCCCATCGAAAATCATGATTTTCTATTGGCTTGCGATCCAAAGGAAAATCTTGATTAGATACGAGCTGAGAAGGCGCAACATTATTCCTCACGATAATCATTCTTTTTGTGTTTGATGCCTAGAGTCGAGGAATCGACAGATCATCTTGTGGTTCATTGCTCTTGGACTTTTAACATTTGGTCCGCTAGTGGTGGAAGATTTGGTGGATACTTCCGTCATACTTAGCGGCTTTTACTTACGATTGGTATCATGGAATGAACATTCACGCCTCAAAATTTTGGGGATTAATCGGTCCGGTTACAATTAGGGCTATTTGGACGACTAGAAATAATGCAAACTTCGAGCTTTAACCTACTTGTTTATCATAAGTTGTTCGAAGCATGAAGATGAAGGTTTTTTAAAGGGCTATCTTTTATAAGCTATGTTCAAGTCACCAGTTTTACGTTTGGGATTGTAATCCTTGGATGCTTATCCGTAACGCTTAGACATTCAGTTTTTTTTTTCTCATTACGTTTTTGCGATCAAATTTCCATTTTTGGTTTGTACGTTTTGCTTTTTGATCTTGTAATGTAAATGGAGGTTTCATCATTTTGATGAAATTTTCATCGATTAATACGTTTCCTTCTTTTTGGAAAAAGAAAATTATATAACTGATAATGCTAAAAACGAACATATATTTCATAGCATTATCCCTCAAGAAAGACAAGCTTTTAGTTGCAATTGTTCTATTTACAAGTGATATTCGTTTAAATAATAAAAGGTGAAGACAAAAGACAGATTCGACGAATTGAAGACGCAAACGACCAAAAAGTTCAAAAGTACAAAATACAATCAAAGTGGTTCCAATTATTGATGAGAAACGTCTCAAAATTACAAGAGTACAAGACGCGAAACGCAAAGTACAAGATATTAAATTAGACGCAAGGACGTTCGAAAATCCGGAACCGGGACCAAAGTCAACTCTCAACGCTCGACGCAACGGACCTAAAATTACAAGTCAACTATGCACATGAATATAATATAATATATAATTAATTCTTAAAATTAATATATATATTATATTATATAATATAAACATCGGCAAACAAGAAAACAAATGAGTGTGAGCTGATACCTACCTCCATGCGATCGCATGGAAATCAGGCATCAAAGCCATGCGATCGCATGGCCCTGAAATATTGGCCACATCTATAAATTTCGCAGTTTTTGGTCGAATAAATATCATCCATCTTTCCTCTATCTCTCACTCGTATAATATATATATATATATATATATATATATATATATATATATATATATATATATATATATATATATATATATATATATATATATATATATATATATATATATAATTTTAATTTTAATTTTAATTTTAATTCTAATAATAAGGGTATGTTAGCGAATGTTGTAAGGGTGTAAGTCGAAATTCTGTCCGTGTAACACTACGCTATTTTTAATGATTGTAAGTTATGTTCAACCTTTTTAATTTAATGTCTCGTAGCTAAGTTATTATTATGCTTATTTAATGCCGAAGTAATCGTGATGTTGGGCTAAATATTAAAATTGGGTAATTGGGCTTTGTACCATAATTGGGGTTTGGACAAAAGAACGACACTTGTGAAAATTAGACTATGGACTATTAATGGGCTTTATATTTGTTTAATTAAATGATAGTTTGTTAATTTAATATAAAGATTTACAATTGGACGTACCTATAAATAACCATATACACTCGATCGGACACGATGGGCGGGATATTTATATGTACGAATAATCGTTCATTTAACGGGACACGGGAATGGATTAATAGTTAATAGACTTATTAAAACAGGGGTGAATTATGTACAAGGACACTTGGCGTAATTGTTAACAAAGTATTAAAACCTTGGGTTACACGCAGTCGATATCCTGGTGTAATTATTAAACAAAGTATTAAGACCTTGTTACAGTTTAAGTCCCCAATTAGTTGGAATATTTGACTTCGGATATAAGGATAATTTGACGAGGACACTCGCACTTTATATTTATGACTGATGGACTGTTATGGACAAAAACCAGACGGACATATTGAATAATCCAGGACAAAGGACAATTAACCCATGGGAATAAACTAAAATCAACACGTCAAACATCATGATTACGGAAGTTTAAATAAGCATAATTCCTTTATTTTCATATTTAATTGCACTTCTAATTATCGCATTTTTATTTATTGTCATTGTATTTAATTGCACTTTTAATTATCGTACTTCTTAATTATCGTAATTTTATTTATCGCAATTTCATTATCGTTATTTACTTTACGCTTTAAATTAAGTCTTTTATATATTTAATATTTTACATTAGGTTTTAACTGCGACTTAAGTTTTAAAATCGACAAACCGGTCATTAAACGGTAAAAACCCCCTTTTTATAATAATAATATTACTTATATATTTTTGTATTTTTATAAATATAGTTTTTAAAAATATAGCGTTAAGCTTGTTTTAAAGATCCCTGTGGAACGAACCGGACTTACTAAAAACTACACTACTGTACGATTAGGTACACTGCCTATAAGTGTTGTAGTAAGGTTTAGGTATATCCACTCTATAAATAAATAAATCACTTGTGTAAAATTGTATCGTATTTAATAGTATTTCCTTGTAAAAATTATAACTATTTTATACACCACCTCGCACACATCAAGTATTTTTGGCGCCGCTGCCGGGGACAGTTAAACGCCGGAAGCGAAATGCTATATATATACAAAAAAGATTTTTAGTTTACTTTTGTAAAAATACGTTTTTGTAAAAATACGTTTTAATACAAAAATAGAAAACAAAAAAAAAATAATAATAATAAAGTATATATTTTTAAGAATTTTTTAAAATACATAAATTATAAAGTACTTTTATTTTCTATTTTAGTTCTTAAAATTTAAGTTTTTATTTATTTTATATAAATAATTTATATAATTATAAAACAGAATTAGAAAGAAAAAAAAACATTCGACCTGGTACTGTAGCAGCCCATATACTGGCCCGAAACCCTAGCTCATGCGACCGCATGAGCCCGAAGGCATAAATTCATGCGATCGCATGAACATACCTGACACGCCACATTTGACTCTGCAACAGCAATAATTACGTAATAATTATTATTATTATAATTAAAACCCTAATTAGGGTTATATTTAATATTAATTTAGTTTAGTTTATTTATAATTTGTATTTTAAGTTTAATTAGTTTTTATTAATATATAAAATTAATAGTTTTATAAAATAAATAATATAAAAATAATATTTTTATAAAAATTGTTCTTTTTACAACTTTAAGTTAATTTTTTATATTTTATATCTTTTTATTCGTTTTAACGTAATATTTGTATTTTTCGCTCGTATTTAGTTTTAAGTCATAGTTTTTGCCATAGTTATTTTTATTTCTAGATTTTTAGGCTTTGCCGTAAAATCCCTTAAGTGCTTTTTCTTTAGACTAAGATTTAGGTGCTTTATAATTTTGTGACGCCGTTTTTATATTTTACTACTTTTTAAGTTATTGCCATTTGGGATATAGTTTTTCTTTTAAGCTTTAATACCTTTAAACGCAACTTTTAATTCTTAGTTTTTAGTTCCTTTTTAAGTTTCGACGCGCTACTTTCTTATTTTTATTTTTCGACGCCTATTATTTTCGACCTTTTATTTTTCGACGTTTTTCGACGCGCTCTTTTTCTTTCTTATTTTCCGCCACTCTATTTTTTAGAATATAGAATTTTCTATTTCTTCTCTAAATTTCTTTAAATTTCAACGAAAAAATTATTTTAAGTGGTTAAATTGATAGACATCCTAAATTTTCTGCTTCGTAGTAATAGTTGGATTTATTAGTGGCTGAGTTGTGAGCTTCCGATTTAAAGGGTTCTGGCTCCCTACTGCATCTATTGGCTATTCGAAACGTGGGCAAAAGCAGAAAAGTCTATTATTTTGATAACTTATATAATTTTTATCTTTTATAACTAATAGGATATTCAGTGAATGCACCGAGCAAAACATTCACCACCTTTTATACGTTCACCACCTGTAACTCGATCAAGACATCTAGCCAATATTGTCGCCGTTGATTTTTCTTTAGAATCGTCATCCAGTCGACCAAGTACTCCAATTCAAATTTCCGATAATCCATTTTTTGAACCCGACCTCACAATTGAGAACCCGAAGGATATTCAGGGACAATTCATAGATCCTGAACCATTAATCTTTCCTCCGGAACCACCAATCATTCAAACAGAGATTGTAGAGGAACCAATCGTTAAATCAGAATCCTCTAGTGATTCAGATTCAACAAATTTAATCATGGAGAATCTGGAACCTCTAAGTATGGAAGACCGAATGAGAGCTAAACGCACTGGCCAAGGTCACGCAATTACTCAACCAGACATTAATGCGCCAGATTATGAAATCAAGTGAAACAACCCAACCCGTACTCCGCATGATAAATTTTTTTTTTTTAAAATGATACACATTTACGCGCCAATTAAATATGTAAACCATTCCACACGCTTCATTAAAAACATACTACGAGTTTAATGTTTACAAAAAGGCACAAAGGCCATTAACGAATATGATACAAGTTTGACCAACTACAAATGATAGTTTATAATCCAAACGACCCCTTGAGCATGGTTTGGGACTAAACTACCCAAAACGTAGGTCAACTTCCAAAAGCTTCATCATGACATCAACAAGGACACCTAGTGCCCAATAACCCCCTTGCCCTTGTCCACACCTGCATCTAAAAAGATAAACAACGAGAGGGGTAAGCTAATGCTTAGTGAGTGCAACAATTATACGTTTACATATACAACCTACTTACTTGCAATCACTTACGCATTTACCGCATACATGCTAGCATTATAAGTATTCATACCATCACAAGTATAACACTAAACCTTCCACCATACGAGCTAGCATAACAATAGCATATAGTTTAAACAATATAATATGCTACAATCCATACACACAACCATGGTTAACCAAACGAACGAGGGAACGGTGTTTAAAGACCGTCGGAGTTCATAACAACCATTAGTCCACTTAACACCTCGTACACTAACCCCACGGGTGGCATCTTAATACCTCGATACTTCACCCCGGGTGGTGCCTTAACACTTCGACACTTCACCCCGAGTGGTGTCTTAGCACATCGACACTTCACTCGTTACATCTTTCGAAGTGGCATCTTAACACATCGATGCTTCACTCCCGAGTGGTGTCTTAACACTTCGACACTTCACTCGCCACGTGAGAAGTGGTGTCTTAACACGTCGACACTTCACAACTCAACTACACAAATAAATACATCATATATGCACGCATATAATTATTCCACTCACCTTAACACTTCGGCGATGATTATGCACTTCCGAGCTTCAAAGCAGAGTACCTAATACATAAGTACACATTCCATTACACAACTAGTGGAATTAACCACATTGCACCTACTTGAGCATTTAATGACCCAACTCGCATTAAATGACTCAAACACACCACAACCGCCCCTTTAATGGCCAAGACTCGACTTTAATCACTAAAGCTAGTGAATTAAAGTATAGTAACTTCAACTAGTACCAACTTAGGGTAACTTATACCCATTTCACCCAAACTAGGTCAACTAGCACATTTTGGATCCATTTTAACACTTTTACTGCCAAACTTGTCAAACATGACCTAATTAACATCTCTTTCAACTTTAACAAGTGTTTTAGTGACTAAAAACGCCATTTAACATTTACAAATCCTATTTTCATTAGACCAAACCCTAGCTTGTGGCTATTAGGGTTTCATTACAACCACATAACCCAAATTCGCCCATTTTACCCTCAAATGGGTCAAACAAGTCTCTAGTAACCAAAACCCTAACCATTAACCAATTAAAACTCAAAACTTAGAGTTAGAACTTACCGAGACTATCAACGCGTAGCTACAGACACAAGGAACAACTTTAATTCTTGCTCTAAAGATCAACCCTCAATCCTTCACTCTCAAATCTCACTTTTAATCTAAATGGGTGTTGAGTTTTTGGGAGAGAAAATGAAAGAAAAGATAAAAGAAATTAAATGAAATGGATGAGTGGTTGGGATTTAATGCTCCCATCAGATTTATACGCCAAATTACCAATTTGCCCCTTGAAGTCATTTAATTTGAGTTAAAACCGGCACCAGTCTGGCAGAAATGTCCCGGCGCGGCTCAAATCGTCGCGGCGCGACGAACAAAGGGAAAATCACCCCTTCTTAACCCAGGTTCTGCCCCTGGTTTGGTCGATATGCCGCGGCGCGGACCCGTCTGTCGCCGCGCGGCCTAAGGCACTATCTGGCCATCTCGACAACCTTAAATACAAAAATCGTTTTACACAACATTCAAGTCATTCAAGCTTCCAATACACGTCTAAACATCGTATCTAAGCCACACAAGACTTAACGCTAACCAAACCCATATACAAACTTATATACGCACACATTAACAAGTACACACACACACACATATATATATATATATATATATATATATATATATATATATATATATATATATATATATATATATATATATATATATATATATATATATATATATCTACACAATTACGCCTAAACGAAGAGTTACAAACGTACAAACGATTAAGTATGTACCTTTCGATACGTACGGGAAAAACAGGATGTTACAACTCTCCCCCACTTGAATCGGAGCACGTCCTCGCGATCCAAGCCGCATGACAAGCTGGAAGATAAACCAAAACAAACTCTTCGGATTCCCACGTAAACTCGGAACCCTTTCGATGTCGCCATTGCACCTTGAAAGTTCTAATTTCCTTGTTCCGCAACATCTTAACCTTCTCATCAAGGATTGCAACCGGTTCTTCCGCATACTCTAGCTTGTTATTCAACGTAATCTCATCTAAAGGCACCCAAGTCGAGTCATCCGCAAGACACTTACGAAGATGGGAAACATGAAATGTGTAATGAATTCCCGCAAGTTCTTAGGGTAACTCTAGTCGATAAGCAACCTCACCAACACGTGCCAAAACCTTGAAAGGACCAATAAACCGAGGAGCTAACTTTCCTCGTTTCCGAAACCGGATAACACCCTTCCATGGAGAAACCTTAAGCATCACCATGTCACCTTCTTGAAGCTCTATCGTTCTCCTACCTTTATCGGCATAAGACTTTTGTCTATCTTGCGCCGTTTTAAGTCGAGCCCGAATCATCTCAATTTTACTATTTGTCTCCAAAACCAAATCGGAACTTCCGATTTCTCGTTGACCCACTTCTCCCCAACAAATGGGAGTTCGACACCTATGCCCATAGAGCATCTCATAAGGTGGCATTCCAATACTAGTGTGGTAAATATTGTTGTATGAGAATTCCACCAAGGGTAAGTGCTCATCCCAACTTCCACCAAAGTCAATAATACACGCCCTTAACATATCCTCTAACGTTTGGTTCGTAGCTCAGTTTGACCGTCCTTTGAGGATGATACGCCGTGCTCATTTTCAATTGAGTACCCATATCTTCATGAAACTTGTTCCAAAACCGGGACGTAAAACGAGTATCTCGATCCGAAACAATAGATATAGGAACCCCATGTCTCGATATCACCTCCTTGATAAACAACTTGGATAAAGTCTCCGATGATATCGTTTCCCGTATGGGAAGAAACAAAGCGCTTTTCATCAATCGATCAACTATCACCCAAATCGTATCATATTGGGTTCTAACCATCTTCGGTAACTTAGTAATGAAGTCCATGGTAATGTGCTCCCATTTCCATTTCGGGACTTCCAAGGGTTATAACTTACCGTACGGCTTTTGGTGTTCGGCTTTAACTTGCAAACACTTAACGCATTGTTCAACATACTTAACCACATCACGCTTCATACCGGGCCACCAATAATCTTTCTTCAAGTCATAGTACATCTTTGTTGCACCCGGATGAATGGAGTACTTTGACTTATGTGCTTCATCAAGTAGCACTTGTCGGTTACCACCCATCTTAGGTACCCACACTCTTCCTTGAAACGACAACAAACCACGTGAGCCCATAGCAATGAACTCCGTTTGCCCCACAATCCGCTCTTCGTGCTTGTTGTGAACATACGCTTCTATTTGAACCTCACCAAGCTTTACAAGGAAATCGTTAGTAATAATCATGCGTAACGATCCTACTCGTATCGCCGGATGTTGACTCTTTCTACTGAAGGTATCCGCGACCACGTTCGCCTTTCC
Organism: Rutidosis leptorrhynchoides; assembly: GCF_046630445.1. Taxonomy (NCBI): domain Eukaryota; kingdom Viridiplantae; phylum Streptophyta; class Magnoliopsida; order Asterales; family Asteraceae; genus Rutidosis; species Rutidosis leptorrhynchoides. The sequence continues at coordinate 598,492,188 of NC_092335.1, forward strand.
CGGATGGTAAAGTATCTCACAATCATAATCCTTTACCACATCCATCCACCTACGTTGACAATAATTCAAATCTCGTTGAGTAAAGAGATGTTTCAAACTCTTATGGTCCGAATAAATCGTACACTTGACACCATACAAGTAGTGGCACCAAATTTTCAACCCATGAACCACCGCCGCCAATTCAAGATCATGTGTCAGGTATCTTTTTTCGTGTTCCTTTAATTGTCGAGAGGCGTAAGCGATGACTTTACCTCTTTGCATCAAAACACACCCGATCCCATTTAAAGAAGCATCACAATAAACCGTCATGTCTTCTACCCCTTCCGGCAACACTAACACCGGAGCTTGACACAATTTCTCTTTTAACAATTGAAAAGCGATTTCTTGCTCGTTCTCCCAATTGAATCTTACGTTCTTCCTCGTCAATTTAGTCAAAGGAGAAGCAATCTTAGAAAAGTCTTGGATGAACCGACGATAATAACCGGCCAATCCGAGAAAGCTTCGGATTTCCGTAGGCGTAGTCGGTTGTCCCCAACTCTTCACCGTTTCTATCTTCCCCGGGTCTACTTGAATTCCTTCTTGATTCACAATATGGCCAAGGAATTGAATTTCCCTTAGCCAAAATTCACATTTAGAGAATTTTGCATACAACTTCTCCTTCCGCAATGTCTTCAACACTTCACGCAAATGGTGCTCATGTTCCTTCATACTCTTTGAATAAACAAGTATGCCGTCGATGAACATAATTACCGACTTGTCCAACATAGGTTGGCACACCCGGTTCATAAGATCCATGAATGCCGCCGGTGCATTCGTAAGACCAAAAGGCATAACTACAAACTCATAATGCCCGTAACGCGTTCGGAAAGCCGTTTTCTATATGTCTTCCTCACGGACTCGCACTTGATGATAGCCAGACCGTAAGTCAATCTTAGAAAAATAGGTTGCACCTTGGAGTTGGTCAAACAAATCGTCAATCCTAGGTAATGGATAGCGATTATTGATCGTCACTTTGTTCAACTCCCGATAATCGATGCACATCCGCATATTTCCATCTTTCTTTTTCACAAACAAGACCGGAGCACCTGGCGAGGAGCTCGGTCGAATGAAACCCTTTTCAAGCAACTCTTGGGTTTGATTTAACAATTCTTGCATTTCTGTCGGCGCTAAACGATAAGGAGTTTTAGCAATGGGAGTAGCTCCCGGAACCAACTCAATGCGAAATTCTACTTGTCTTTTCGTTGGAACACCCGGTAACTCATCCGAAAAAACGTCTTCAAACTCATTAACCACCGGAATTTTATGAATGGGTGGTGGCTCATCACGAGTATCAACTACATGAGCGAGATAACATACACCACCACTCTTGAGAAAATGTCGTGCCCGAGCATAAGTGCATAACGGTACGAGTCTTCTTCGTTTATCACCATAAATAATCAACTCTCCCCCACTTGGGGTTCTCACATGAATGAACTTATCATGGCATGCGATATCGGCTCTATAACGATCGAGCCAATCCATGCCAACAACAATATCAAACTCACCCAAAGTCATCGGAATGAGATCGATTTTAAACGTTTCGGTACCAAACACAACATTACAATCTTTACACACATCAACCCCTAGCACCGTCTTACCATCCGCTATTTTAACTTCTACCGAATGACTTAACTTAGCTAGTGGTTTGTTAAGCTTAGACACAAATCGAGGCGATACAAAAGACAAATTAGCACCACTATCAAATAATATCCTTGCCGGATTAGTATTAACCATGAAAGTACCTGAGACAACTTCATTGGAATGCCTGGCCTCATCATTGGTCATCAAATGATTCCGTCCCTTAGCCGTGCCCGACGCCCTTTCTAACCTCTTAACATGATCACCCCGCAAGTCGGGACACTCCGGCCTCTTATGCCCTTCTTTACCGCAATTAAAACAAGTGAGCTTGGTTGTGGTTGATTGTTTCGGGCACTCACGAGCCATGTACCACCTTTGCCCACAATTGTAGCAAGCATAAGTAAAATCACCGGAAGCACCCTTCTTAACACTACCAACACTCTCGGAGCCCTTCTTGTGCTTCTTGTTAGAAAAGTTCGAGTGACTAATAGCTTCAAACTTCTTTTTGCCGAAGGTAAAGCCACTCTTTCTCAAGATGAGCGACTCAAACCCTTTGGCCATATCAAACAACTCATCAAAACTCTTCACCACGTTCACACTAATCTTTTCTTGATAATTGTCATTCAAGATTCGGTAAAAGTCTTCCTTCAACATCTTATCATTCCCGACATACTCCGGGAAAAATTGAGTTTTTGACAAGTAAACGGATTTAAGAGTATTCAAATCCATTGACCCTTGCCTCAAGGAACGCAACTCATCCTTAAGCCTAGTGAGATCGACCGAAGTTCGGTACTCTTGAAAGAACTCCATTTTGAACTCATCCCAAGTAAAATCCATGCATTGTTCCTCGCCATAAACTTAGATTTTAGCATCCCACCATAGCTTAGCATCACCTCTTAACATGCTACTACCATACCTCGCCTTTTTATCAAGAGGGCATTCACAAGTTCGAAAAGCCCCCTCCATATCGGAGATCCACCGGGCACTCTTTAACGGGTCTCTTTCGCCCTCAAAAGTAGGAGGTTGAGCATCTTTAAAATTCTTATAGAAAAAGTCTCGTCTCCCGACATTGTCCCCTTGAAGGACAACTTTAATTTGCTCCTTTACTACGTTGACTAATTGCTCGTCAATCGTATCTAGAAACATTTTCTTAACATCTTCAAGGAAAGACGCATGATGACTTTTCAAAATGGCCTCGACTTTAGCCGTGAATTCGGGGTCCTCACTAGTGCCCCCATTTTCGGTGTCGTGTCCGTTTCTCATCTTCATTCTATAAAACGAAAAAGATTTAAACGACGAAATGAAACAAAAGGACATAACACAAATGCATATACGTATACCCCACACTACTCCATCTTACTCAACAATCGTCGTACATTACTTGTTTGACACGATTTGCACCCGTAACAATGGTAGCTAATCATTGTTACGCTAACACGTCGCATTAACTTGTTAGTACAACGTCCATCTCGCTTGATGATTGCTAAACACAACACATATCAATTAGCACGAGGTTATTTCACATAAACCAAAGTACTAACCATTCTCGATTAGACCCAAAGTCCTACAAGTCCCGCATAAAAGCGCATGCACAATAAAGTCTAAGTCTAGGCACCTATCTCAAGTCACCTAAATCCCTTAGACCATGCTCTGATACCACTTGAAACAACCCAACCCGTACTCCGTACGATAATTTTTTTTTAAAATGATACACATTTACGCGCCAATTAAATATGTAAACCATTCCACACGCTTCATTAAAAACATACTACGAGTTTAATGTTTACAAAAAGGCACAAAGGCCATTAACGAATATGATACAAGTTTGACCAACTACAAATGATAGTTTATAATCCAAACGACCCCTTGAGCATGGTTTGGGACTAAACTACCCAAAACGTAGGTCAACTTCCAAAAGCTTCATCATGACATCAACAAGGACACCTAGTGCCCAATAACCCCCTTGCCCTTATCCACACCTGCATCTAAAAAGATAAACAACGAGAGGGGTAAGCTAATGCTTAGTGAGTGCAACAATTATACGTTTACATATACAACCTACTTACTTGCAATCACTTACGCATTTACCACATACATGCTAGCATTATAAGTATTCATACCATCACAAGTATAACACTAAACCTTCCACCATACGAGCTAGCATAACAATAGCATATAGTTTAAACAATATAATATGCTGCAATCCATACACACAACCATGGTTAACCAAACAAATGAGGGAACGGTGTTTAAAGACCGTCAGAGTTCATAACAACCATTAGTGCACTTAACACCTCGTACACTAACCCCACGGGTGGCATCTTAACACCTCGATACTTCACCCCGGGTGGTGCCTTAACACTTCGACACTTCACCCCGAGTGGTGTCTTAGCACATCGACACTTCACTCGTTACATCTTTCGAAGTGGCATCTTAACACATCGATGCTTCACTCCCGAGTGGTGTCTTAACACTTCGACACTTCACTCGCCACGTGAGAAGTGGTGTCTTAACACGTCGACACTTCACAACTCAACTACACAAATAAATACATCATATATGCACGCATATAATTATTCCACTCACCTTAACACTTCGGCGATGATTATGCACTTCCGAGCTTCAAAGCAAAGTACCTAATACATAAGTACACATTCCATTACACAACTAGTGGAATTAACAACATTGCACCTACTTGAGCATTTAATGACCCAACTCGGATTAAATGACTCAAACACACCACAACCGCCCCTTTAATGGCCAAGACTCGACTTTAATCACTAAAGCTAGTGAATTAAATTATAGTAACTTCAACTAGCACCAACTTAGGGTAATTTATACCCATTTCACCCAAACTAGGTCAACTAGCACATTTTGGATCCATTTTAACACTTTCACTACCAAACTTGTCAAACATGACCCAATTAACATCTCTTTCAACTTTAACAAGTGTTTTAGTGACTAAAAACGCCATTTAACATTTACAAATCCTATTTTCATTAGACCAAACCTAGCTTGTGGCTATTAGGGTTTCATTACAACCACATAACCCAAATTCGCCCATTTTACCCTCAAATGGGTCAAACAAGTCTCTAGTAACCAAAACCCTAACCATTAACCAATTAAAACTCAAAACTTAGAGTTAGAACTTACCGAGACAATCAACGCGTAGCTACAGACACAAGGAACAACTTTAATTCTTGCTCTAAAGATCAACCCTCAATCCTTCACTCTCAAATCTCACTTTTAATCTAAATGGGTGTTGAGTTTTTGGGAGAGAAAATGAAAGAAAAGATAAAAGAAATTAAATGAAATGGATGAGTGGTTGGGATTTAATGCTCCCATCAGATTTATACGCTAAATTACCAATTTGCCCCTTGAAGTCATTTAATTTGAGTTAAAACCGGCACCAGTCTGGCAGAAATGTCCCGGCGCGGCTCAAATCGTCGCGGCGCGACGAACAAAGGGAAAATCACCTCTTCTTAACCCAGGTTCTGCCCCTGGTTTGCTTGATATGCCGCGGCGCGGACCCGTCTGTCGCAGCGTGGCCTAAGGCACTATCTGGCCAACTTGACAACCTTAAACACAAAAATCATTTTACACAACATTCAAGTCGTTCAAGCTTCCAATACACGTCTAAACATCGTATCTAAGCCACACAAGACTTAACGCTAACCAAACCCATATACAAACTTATATACGCACACATTAACAAGTACATATATATATATATATATATATATATATATATATATATATATATCTACACAATTACGCCTAAACGACGAGTTACAAACGTACAAAAGATTAAGTATGTACCTTTCGATACGTACGGGAAAAACGGGATGGTACATCAAGGGACAAATTCTACACATGGTAACAAATCAATGCCAATTTAGTGGTGCGCCGAAGGAAGATCCAAATGAACATCTTCATACTTTTAATAGGATCTGTACTTTATTTAAAATTAGAGAAGTTGAGGATGAACAGATATATCTCATGTTATTTCCCTGGACTTTAAAGGGAGAAGCCAAAGATTGGTTAGAATCGTTACCTGAAGGGGCGATTGATACATGGGACGTTTTAGTTGAAAATTTTCTTAAACAATTCTTTCCGGCATCTAAAGCCGTGAGACTTCAAGGAGAAATTGTTACGTTCACGCAAAAGCCAAATGAAACTCTATATGAGGCGTGGACAAGATTTGGAAAGTTATTAAGAGGATGTCCGCAACATGGTTTAGACACTTGTCAAATAGTACAAATATTCTACCAAGGATGCGACATCACTACAAGAAAAGACATAGATACAGCAGCTGGTGGTTCCATTATGAAGAAAACCGCAACTGATGCTTACAAAATTATTGATAACACTGCTTCCCACTCACATGAGTGGCATCAAGAAAAAGATATTGTTAGATCATCTAAAGCAGCTAGAGCCGATTCTAGCCATGACTTAGATTCCATTTCTGCAAAGATAGATGCTGTCGAGAGACGAATGGAAAAGATGACTAAAGATATCCACTCAATACGAATTAGTTGTGAGCAGTGTAGAGGACCACATTTAACAAAAGATTGTCTCAGTATTGAACTAACAATGGAACAAAGAGAGAATGTTTCATACATAAACCAAAGGTCTGGAAATAATTATCAGAATAATTATCAACCGCCAAAACCAATCTACAATCAAAATCAGAACTATAACCAAAATGTTCCATACAACAACCAACAAGGTCCTAGCAATCAACAAGTATCCAATAATATTTACAACCAGCAAAGACCTGTTTTTCAAAATAAACCACCACAAACCGATGATAAAAAGCCGAATTTAGAAGATATGATGACAAAGCTAGTTGAATCTCAAATTCAGTTTTTCACATCTCAGAAACAAACTAATGAACAAAATGCTCAAGCATTTAGAAATCAACAAGCTTCTATTTAAAATCTGGAACAAGAAGTGAGCAACCTAGCAAGGTTGATAGGTGAAAGAAAATCGGAAAGTTTACCTAGTGATACAAATGCTAACCCCCGGAATGAAATAGCTAAAGCCATTACCACAAGAAGTGGTGTTACACTTAAACCACCTGAAATGCCTGTAATTTCTGATGAAGCTATTCCTACTCCACAAGAACCACAGTCTGATCAAGAAAAGGAAAAAGAACCGGTAGTTGAAAAGGTTAATGAAGATAACACAGTTAAGGCAAAACCTTATATTAAACCATACCAACCACCACTTCTTTACCCGAGTAAAATGAGAAAAGAGAGACTTGAAGCCGAGCAATCCAAATTCTTGGATATGTTTAAACAGATAAATGCCAATCTTCCTTTCATTGATGTGATTTCAGGAATGCCTAGATATGCTAAATTCTTGAAAGATCTGATCACAAATAGAAAGAAAATGGAAGAACTCTCGGCTGTTACAATGAATGCTAATTGTTCTGCAGTGCTGTTGAATAAGATACCAGAAAAATTATCAGATCCAGGAAGTTTCACAATTCCATATTTTCTGGGTAGTCTTAGTTCAATAGAAGCATTGGCAGACTTAGGTGCTAGTATAAATTTAATGTCGTATTCACTATACGCTAAACTAGACCTTGGAGAATTGAAACCAACACGAATAAGCATACAACTAGCCGATCGATCAGTAAAATATCCTAGAGGGATAATGGAGAACATGCTAGTTAAAGTTGGTACTTTAGTATTTCCAGTAGATTTTGTTATTCTGGACATGGAAGAAGATTCTCGAGTTCCTCTCATATTAGGAAGACCATTCTTAAACACGGCTAAAGCGATAATAGACGTGTTTGGTAAGAAACTGACCCTAAGTATAGAGGACGAGAGTGTTACCTTTTCTGTTGATAGAGCCATGCAACAACCGCAATCTGCAGATGATACATGTTATTATATTCAAACTATAGATTCACATGCAGAATTGTTAGAAGAATTTCCAGAATTACAAGGAACAGGTGAATGTTCTTTAGGAGAAGGAACTGAACCAATTGATGAAACTGAAATGTTAGCTACACTTATGGCTAATGGATATGAACCAACAATAGAAGAAATTCAAATGCTAAAAGAAGAAGACAGATATCAATATAAATCATCGATAGAAGAACCACCGATATTAGAGTTAAAGCCACTTCCAAACCATTTGGAATATGCTTATTTACATGGTGAAACTGAATTACCTGTAATAATATCGTCTTCTCTTACTGAAAATGAAAAATCTCAACTCATTTCTGTGCTAAAAGCTCATAAACCAGCTATTACATGGAAGATTTATGATATTAAAAGAATAAGTCCTTCGTATTGCACACATAAAATCCTTATGGAAGAAGGTCATAAAACGTATGTGCAACGCCAACGAAGACTAAATCCGAATATGCAAGATGTTGTTAAGAAAGAAATTATTAAACTGCTTGATACAAGTTTAATTTATCCAATCTCTGATAGTCCATGGGTAAGCCCAGTTCAATGCGTACCTAAGAAGGGTGGCATAACTGTCATCACAAATGAAAAAAAATGAGCTTATTCCTACTAGGACTATAACAGGATGGCGTGTTTGTATTGATTATAGAAAATTAAATGACGCCACCAGAAAAGATCACTTTCCCTTACCCTTTATTGATCAAATGTTGGAAAGATTAGCCGGGAACAGTTACTATTGTTTTTTTGACGGTTTCTCCGGATATTTTCAAATTCCAATCGCACCCGAGGACCAAGAGAAAACCACGTTCACGTGCCCTTATGGTACTTTTGCTTATAAACGCATGCCATTTGGACTTTGCAACGCCCCTGCAACCTTTCAAAGGTGCATGATGGCGATTTTTCACGACATGATAGAAGAATGCATGGAAGTTTTCATGGATGACTTTTCAGTCTTCGGTGATACATTTGAATCATGTTTAGTTAATCTTGAACGAATGCTTATTAGATGTGAACAATCAAATCTAGTACTTAATTGGGAGAAATGTCATTTCATGGTTAAAGAAGGCATCGTTCTTGGTCATAAAATTTCAAAGGAAGGAATTGAAGTGGATAGAGCTAAAGTAGATGTAATTGCTAAACTTCCACATCCCACCAATGTTAGAGGAGTTAGGAGTTTTCTAGGGCATGCCGGTTTTTACCGACGTTTCATAAAAGATTTTTCTAAAATTGCCACTCCTAAACTCCTAGAAAAGGATTCTCCATTCATCTTTTCAGATGAATGCATCAAATCTTTTAATATTCTTAAAGAAAAACTCACTAATGCACCGATCATGATAACTCCAAATTGGAATCTACCATTTGAACTTATGTGCGATGCAAGTGATTTTGCAATGGGAGCCGTTTTAGGACAAAGGATTGAAAAACGATTTCAACCTATTTATTATGCTAGTAAGACGTTACAAGGAGCACAAACAAATTACACAACTACTGAAAAAGAACTCCTTACTATTGTCTTTGCCTTTGACAAATTTCGTTCATATCTCGTTCTAGCTAAAACGGTGGTCTATACTGACCATTCTACTCTTAGATACCTATTTTTGAAACAAGATGCCAAACCACAATTAATCCTTTGGATCTTACTCTTACAAGAGTTCGATACTGAAATCCGAGATAAAAAGGGAGCAGAAAATCTCGCCGCTGATCATCTTTCTCGTCTTGAAAATCCTGAATTAGAAGTTCTAAATGAATCGGCAATACAAGACAACTTTCCTGATGAATATCTATTGAAGATAGATTATAATGAAATTCCATGGTTTGCAGACTATGCAAACTACTTAGTATGTGGATTCCTTGAAAAAGGATTGTCGTACCAAAAACGAAAGAAATTCTTTAGTGATATAAAACACTATTTCTGGGAAGATCCACATTTGTTTAAAAGCTGTCCCGATGGAATAATACGCTGATGTGTATTCGGAGATGAAGCTAGTCAAATCTTAAACCATTGTCACACAGGACCAACAGGAGGGCATTATGGGCCTCAACTCACAGCAAGAAAAGTTTACGATGCTGGATTCTATTGGCCTACAATTTTCAAAGACGCACACCTTCTTTGCAAATCCTGTGATACTTGTCAAAGGGCCGAAAAAATAAGTCAACGTGATGAAATGCCACAAAATGTCATTCAAGTATGTGAAGTATTTGACATTTGAGGTATTGACTTTATGGGTCCATTTCCAAAATATCATAATAATCTCTACATTCTCGTTGCCATTGATTATGTATCTAAATGGGCAGAAGCACAAGCTCTCCCAACTAACGATGCACGAGTTGTAGTCAACTTTTTAAAACGTCTTTTTGCTAGGTTCGGAACACCGAAAGCTTTAATAAGTGATCGGGGTACTCATTTTTGTAATAATCAACTTGAGAAAGTTCTCAAAAGATATGGAGTAACTCATAAAATCTCAACTGCTTATCATCCACAAACAAGTGGACAAGTTGAAAATACCAACCGAGCTTTAAAACGTATTCTAGAGAAAACCGTAGGATCAAATCCGAAGGAATGGTCCATGAAATTGGAGGATGCACTCTGGGATTTTAGAACAGCCTACAAAACTCCAATTGGAACCACACCTTTTAGAGTCGTTTACGGAAAAGCATGTCATATTCCAGTAGAAATCGAACACAAAGCATTTTGGGCTTTGAAGACATGTAATCTTGATTTACATGAAGCTGGACGTCTACGGTTAAGTCAATTAAACGAATTAGAAGAATTAAGACACGAAGCATATGAAAATTCGTTAATCTATAAGGAAAGAACGAAGAAATGGCATGATAAAAGAATCATAAGTTCAAATGAATTTAAAGAAGTAGACAGAGTTCTTCTTTTCAATTCACGATTCAATCTATTTCCTGGAAAATTGAAATCAAGATGGTCTGGACCATTCATAGTCAAAAGAGTTTTCCCATACGGAACAGTAGAATTAATAAATTCAAATGGGATTGAATTTAAGGTTAATGGTTACAGAGTTAAACATTACATAGATAGTCCGATGGAAGTTGACAACGAAGTTAATCACAATTTCAACACCACAGCTAACTAAGTGTGGGGAGAATCAAGTCTTTTAAGGATAATATGTATTTCTGTTAGAGTTAGATATTCTATTTTTGTGTAGTTTCCGAAAATGGAATCCGAATGGTCTTTCCCTAGCAGACCCTAAAGAACTAGTCTTCTCCCCCCATTCTGAATTTTTAATTTTTTTAGGTTTTACAAGATGAAGACTTCCTGTGAACTAAACCATTGTCTAATGCTACACGCTTTGATCACTAAATGTAATAATGACACCCTTCCAAGTGAATTGGTATCATTAATCAGAGGCAAATTGGACGGAGTAAGAAAAGAATCCAGGAACGAAAATAATAATTTACATTTTGGTAAAGGAAAATCAAAATCCGCAGCGAAAAGAAGAGCACGACACCTTGAAAGATGTCACAAATGCGGAAAATGGTCACACGAAGGAAAATGCTCGACGAATCAGACATATTCCAATACCGAGTTCGTTACTTTATGCAGAGATGGACCGTTCATATGTTTAGAAGAAAAAACATTGAATGCTCGAGGTTACGCCTATGTAGCTATGGAAAACCAATTAGTCCGACTATCTTATGAGTGGGCTAAAACAGATCACTGAGAATTCTATTTCACAGGTAAGTATGTACAGTTTTTATTTTTATTTTTATTATTTTTAACCTTTTGATAATAAATGCTAAATCGTTCGCTATAAAGTATTAAATTGGTATTCAATAAAATTAGGTATGCGTAACCGAAATTATTGATATCATACAAAAATTTATTACATCACTGCGAAATTTACCGTTTATTCTTAAGGTATAAATATCTTTAATCAATCAACCCAAAATATTTCAAAAATTCGTCAGGAGTAAAACTAGGTAATATAGCCGAAATTACTTTACCGAAAAGAGGGGCGTATATTTTTGATAATATTTGATTGATTAAAGTGGGATAAAAGACCAAAAAGATTTTTAATTTTTATTTTTACTTTGTTTTTAAAATTAATATATAAATATTAAATTAATATTGTAATCTTCTTTTTAAAATCAATATTTTTAAATTTGTAAATATTTGAAAAATTAATATTTTTAGTATAAGTTTGTATGTATAAAAATAAAAATATAATATAAGTTTGGTGTGAATTTTTAATTTTTAATAAAATGAATTTTTAATTTTATGCATTTTAAATTTAAGTTTGGTGTGAATTTAAAAACAAAAATATACTTTATTTCGCTAAATTAAAAATTGATTTCTAAAAATTCGTCGTGAGTTGAAAACTAGGTCGTTGAACTAAAATTGCTCTACCCAAGGGAGGGACGAGAACTTTTATTATCATTATTTTTAATCTTATTGAATTAAAGTATGCTAAAAACATTAAAAAACCCAACAATCTTTATTTTTAAAACCACGCTTAAAAATGACAAATTTTAAAATTTTGTCGAGGGACGGACTATGAAATGTCCCGTTCTTATTGATTAAAAACATTCCATATTAATTGATTTCGTTGCGAGGTTTTGACCTCTATATGAGACGTTTTTCAAAGACTGCATTCATTTTTAAAACAAACCATAACCTTTATTTCATAAATAAAGGTTTAAAAAGCTTTACGTAGATTATCAAATAATGATAATCTAAAATATCCTGTTTACACACGACCATTACATAATGGTTTACAATACAAATATGTTACATCGAAATCAGTTTCTTGAATGCAGTTTTTACACAATATCATACAAACATGGACTCCAAATCTTGTCCTTATTTTAGTATGCAACAGCGGAAGCTCTTAGTATTCTCCTGAGAATAAACATGCTTTAAACGTCAACAAAAATGTTAGTGAGTTATAGGTTTAACCTATATATATCAAATCGTAATAATAGACCACAAGATTTCATATTTCAATACACATCCCATACATAGAGATAAAAATCATTCATATGGTGAACACCTGGTAACCGACATTAACAAGATGCATATATAAGAATATCCCCATCATTCCGGGATACCCTTCGGATATGATATAAATTTCGAAGTACTAAAGCATCCGGTACTTTGGATGGGGTTTGTTAGGCCCAATAGATCTATCTTTAGGATTCGCGTCAATTAGGGTGTCTGTTCCCTAATTCTTAGATTACCAGACTTAATAAAAAGGGGCATATTCGATTTCAATAATTCAACCATAGAATGTAGTTTCACGTACTTGTGTCTATTTTGTAAATCATTTATAAAACCTGCATGTATTCTCATCCCAAAAATATTAAATTTTAAAAGTGGGACTATAACTCACTTTCACATTACTTCGTCGGGAAGTAAGACTTGGCCACTGGTTGATTCACGAACCTATAACAATATATACATATATATCAAAGTTTGTTCAAAATATATTTACAACACTTTTAATATATTTTGATGTTTTAAGTTTATTAAGTCAGATGTCCTCGTTAGTAACCTACACGTTTTTGATTCACGAACCTACAGACCAACGAGCTTATAGCTCAGTGGTACCCGATGCCTTTGATCCCTGGGCCCACAGTGGGGGAAGCTTTGACCCAAGTAAGGCGCAAGTTCGATTCTCAGTCTGGGCGCCCCGCATGGAATTATTTCTCCCTCCGGGGGGAAATTTGTGAAGTGTTTCGGGGGTCTAGCTAGCTGGGGTAAAAATCGCCTTGCCGTCACTGTGGGTACTGGGAGGAGGTACTTTGCCGGCACAGGTCTCTTTCGGGGTGGGATTGGTGGGTGCTACGGCACACAGGGTTAGCGTGTCCCTGCCAACTTACACGTTTTTGACCCAACTAGTTGTTCACAGTTAGATGTACAGAAATAAATCGATAAATATTATCTTGAATCAATCCACGACCCAGTGTATACGTATCTCAGTATTGATCACAACTCAAACTATATATATTTTGGAATCAACCTCAACCCTGTATAGCTAACTCCAACATTCACATATAGAGTGTCTATGGTTGTTCCGAAATATATATAGATGTGTCGACATGATAGGTCGAAACATTGTATACGTGTCTATGGTATCTCAAGATTACATAATATATAATACAAGTTGATTAAGTTATGGTTGGAATAGATTTGTTACCAATTTTCACGTAGCTAAAATGAGAAAAATTATCCAATCTTGTTTTACCCATAACTTCTTCATTTTAAATCCGTTTTGAGTGAATCAAATTGCTATGGTTTCATATTAAACTCTATTTTATGAATCTAAATAGAAAAAGTATAGGTTTATAGTCAGAAAAATAATTTTGTAAAGGTAGTCATTTCAGTCGAAAGAACGACGTCTAGATGACCATTTTAGAAAACATACTTCCACTTTGAGTTTAACCATAATTTTTGGATATAGTTTCATGTTCATAATAAATATTCATTTTCCCAGAATAACAACTTTTAAATCAAAGTTTATCATAGTTTTTAATTAACTAACCCAAAACAGCCCGCGGTGTTACTACGACGGCGTAAATCCGGTTTTACGGTGTTTTTCGTGTTTTCAGGTTTTAAATCATTAAGTTAGCATATCTTATAGATATAGAACATGTGTTTAGTTGATTTTAAAAGTCAAGTTAGAAGGATTAACTTTTATTTGCGAACAAGTTTAGAATTAACTAAACTATGTTCTAGTGATTACAAGTTTAAACCTTCGAATAAGATAGCTTTATATGTATGAATCGAATGATGTTATGAACATCATTACTACCTCAAGTTCCTTGGATAAACCTACTGGAAATGAGAAAAATAGATCTAGCTTCAAAGGATCCTTGGATGGCTTGAAAGTTCTTGAAACAGAATCATGACACGAAAACAATTTCAAGTAAGATTTCCACTCGAAATAAGATTGTTATAGTTATAGAAATTGAATTAAATTTTGAATATGATTATTACCTTGTATTAGAAAGATAACCAACTATAAGTAACAAAGGTTTCTTGATCTTGGATGATTACTTGGAATGGATTTAGAAAACTTGGAAGTAAACTTGCAATCTTGGAAGTATTCTTGATTTTATGAAACTAAAACTTTTAGAATTTATGAAGAACACTTAGAACTTGAAGATAGAACTTGAGAGAGATCAATTAGATGAAGAAAATTGAAGAATGAAAGTGTTTGTAGGTGTTTTTGGTCGTTGGTGTATGGATTAGATATAAAGGATATGTAATTTTGTTTTCATGTAAATAAGTCATGAATGATTACTCATATTTTTGTAATTTTATGAGATATTTCATGCTAGTTGCCAAATGATGGTTCCCACATGTGTTAGGTGACTCACATGGGCCGCTAAGAGCTGATCATTTGAGTGTATATACCAATAGTACATACATCTAAAAGCTATGTATTGTACGAGTACGAATACGGGTGCATACGAGTAGAATTGTTGATGAAACTGAACGAGGATGTAATTGTAAGAATTTTTGTTAAGTAGAAGTATTTTGATAAGTGTCTTGAAGTCTTTCAAAAGTGTATGAATACATATTAAAACACTACATGTATATACATTTTAACTGAGTCGTTAAGTCATCGTTAGTCGTTACATGTAAATGTTGTTTTGAAACCTTTAAGTTAACGATCTTGTTGAATGTTGTTAACCCATTGTTTATTATAACAAATGAGATGTTAAATTGTTATATTATCATGATATTATGATATATAATATATCTTAGTATGATATATATATACAGTTAAATGTCGTTACAACGATAATCGTTACATATATGTCTCGTTTCGAAATCATTAAGTTAGTAGTCTTATTTTTACATATGTATTTCATTGTTAATACACTTAATAATATATTTACTTATCATTTAACATAATTAACCAAGTGTATCAATATCTTAATATGATTCTATGTACCTAGTAAGACGTTGTTATAACGATAATCGTTATATATATCGTTTTCGAGTTTCTTAAATTAATAGTCTCATTTTTATGTATATAACTCATTGTTAAAATACCTAATGAGATACATACTTATAATAAAATCATGTTAACTATATATATAACCATATATATGTCATCGTATAGTTTTTACAAGTTTTAACGTTCGTGAATCACCGGTCAACTTGGGTGGTCAATTGTCTATATGAACCTATTTCAATTAATCAAGTCTTAACAAGTTTGATTGATTAACATGTTGGAAACACTTAATCATGTAAATAACAATTTCATTTAATATATATATAAACATGGAAAAGTTCGGGTCACTACAGTACCTACCCGTTAAATAAATTTCGTCCCGAAATTTTAAGCAGTTGGAGGTGTTGACGTATCTTCTGGAAATAAATGCGGGTATTTCTTCTTCATCTGATCTTCACGCTCCCAGGTGAACTCGGGTCCTCTACGAGCATTCCATCGAACCTTAACAATCGGTATCTTGTTTTGTTTAAGTCTCTTAACCTCACGATCCGTTATTTCGACGGGTTCATCAATGAATTGAAGTTTTTCATTGATTTGGATTTCGTCCAACGGAAAGTGAGATCTTCTTTAGCAAAACATTTCTTCAAATTTGAGACGTGGAAAGTGTTATGTACAGCCGTGAGTTGTTGAGGTAGCTCTAGTTGGTAAGCTACTGATCCGACACTATCTATAATCTTGAATGGTCCAATGTACCTTGGATTTAGTTTCCCCCGTTTACCAAATCGAACAACGCCTTTCCAAGGTGAAAACTTAAGCATGACCATTTCTCCAATTTCAAACTCTATATCTTTTCTTTTACTGTCCGCGTAGCTCTTTTGTCGACTCTGGGCGGTTTTCAATCTTTGTTGAATTTGGATGATTTTCTCGGTAGTTTCTTGTATTATCTCCGGACTCGTAATCTGTCTATCCCCCACTTCACTCCAACAAATCGGAGACCTGCACTTTCTACCATAAAGTGCTTCAAACGGCGCCATCTCAATGCTTGAATGGTAGCTGTTGTTGTAGGAAAATTCTGCTAACGGTAGATGTCGATCCCAACTGTTTCTGAAATCAATAACACAAGCTCGTAGCATGTCTTCAAGCGTTTGTATCGTCCTTTCGCTCTGCCCATCAGTTTGTGGATGATAGGCAGTACTCATGTCTAGACGAGTTCCCAATGCTTGCTGTAATGTCTGCCAGAATCTTGAAAT
The DNA here is from genome assembly GCF_046630445.1 of Rutidosis leptorrhynchoides. Taxonomy (NCBI): domain Eukaryota; kingdom Viridiplantae; phylum Streptophyta; class Magnoliopsida; order Asterales; family Asteraceae; genus Rutidosis; species Rutidosis leptorrhynchoides. The sequence continues at coordinate 598,508,910 of NC_092335.1, forward strand.
AAATCTGCCATCCCTATCAGAGATAATAGAGATTGGTATTCCATGTCTGGAGACGACTTCCTTCAAATACAGTCATGCTAACTTCTCCATCTTGTCATCTTCTCTTATTGGCAGGAAGTGTGCTGACTTGGTGAGATGATCAACTATTACCCAAATAGTATCATAACCACTTGCAGTCCTTGGCAATTTAGTAATGAAATCCATGGTAATGTTTTCCCATTTCCATTCCGGGATTTCAGGTTGTTGTAGTAGACCTGATGGTTTCTGATGTTCAGCTTTGACCTTAGAACACGTTAAACATTCTCCTACATATTTAGCAATATCGGCTTTCATACCTGGTCACCAAAAATGTTTCTTAAGATCCTTGTACATCTTCCCCGTTCCAGGATGTATTGAGTATCTGGTTTTATGAGCTTCTCTAAGTACCATTTCTCTCATATCTCCAAATTTTGGTACCCAAATTTTTTCAGCCCTATACCGGGTTCCGTCTTTCCGAATATTAAGATGCTTCTCCGATCCTTTGGGTATTTCATCCTTTAAATTTCCCTCTTTTAAAACTCCTTGTTGCGCCTCCTTTATTTGAGTAGTAAGGTTAGTGTGAATCATTATATTCATAGATTTTACTCGAATAGGTTCTCTGTCCTATCTGATCAAGGCGTCGGCTACCACATTTGCCTTCCCCGAGTGGTAACGAATCTCAAAGTCGTAATCATTCAACAATTCAATCCACCTACGCTGCCTCATATTCAGTTGTTTCTGATTAAATATGTGTTGAAGACTTTTGTGGTCGGTATATATAATACTTTTGACCCCATATAAGTAGTGCCTCCAAGTCTTTAATGCAAAAACAACCGCGCCTAATTCCAAATCATGCGTCGTATAATTTTGCTCGTGAATCTTCAATTGTCTAGACGCATAAGCAATCACCTTCGTCCGTTGCATTAATACACAACAGATACCTTGCTTTGATGCGTCACAATAAATCACAAAATCATCATTCCCTTCAGGCAATGACAATATAGGTGCCGTAGTTAGCTTTTTCTTCAATAATTGAAACGCCTTCTCTTGTTCATCCTTCCATTCAAATTTCTTCCCTTTATGCGTTAATGCAGTCAAGGGTTTTGCTATTTTGGAGAAATCTTGGATGAATCTTCTGTAGTAACCAGCCAATCCTAAAAATTGACGTATATGCTTCGGAGTTTTTGGGGTTTTCCACTTTTCAACGGTTTCGATCTTTGCCGGGTCCACCTGGATACCTTCTTTGTTCACTATGTGACCGAGGAATTGAACTTCTTCCAACCAAAATGCACACTTTGAAAACTTAGCGTACAGTTTTTCTTTCCTCAATACTTCTAGCACTTTTCTCAAATGTTCTTCGTGCTCTTGATCATTCTTTGAGTAAATAAGTATGTCATCGATGAAAACAATGACAAACTTGTCAAGATATGGCCCACACACTCGGTTCATAAGGTCCATGAACACAGCTGGTGCGTTAGTCAATCCAAACGGCATAACCATAAACTCGTAATGACCATAACGCGTCCTAAAAGCAGTTTTTGGAATATCATCCTCCTTTACTCGCATTTGATGATATCCAGAACGTAAATCGATCTTCGAATAAACCGACGAGCCTTGTAGTTGATCAAATAAGTCGTCAATTCTCGGCAGTGGATAACGGTTTTTGATGGTAAGTTTGTTCAACTCTCTGTAGTCAATACACAACCTAAATGTACCATCCTTCTTCTTGACAAACAAAACAGGAGCTCCCCATGGTGATGTGCTTGGTCGAATAAAACCACGTTCTAATAGTTCTTGTAGTTGGCTTTGCAGTTCTTTCATCTCGCTGGGTGCGAGTCTATAAGGAGCACGAGCTATTGGTGCAGCTCCTGGTACAAGATCTATTTGAAATTCAACAGATCAATGTGGAGGTAGTCCCAGTAATTCTTTCGGAAATACATCAGAAAATTCTTTTGCGACGGGAACATCATTGATGCTCTTTTCTTCAGTTTGTACTTTCTCGACGTGTGCTAGAACAGCATAGCAACCTTTTCTTATTAGTTTTTGTGCCTTCAAATTACTAATAAGATGTAGCTTCATGTTGCCCTTTTCTCTGTACACCATTAAGGGTTCTCCTTCTTCTCGTACAATGCGAATTGCATTTTTATAACATACGATCTCTGCTTTCACCTTCTTCAGCCAGTCCATGCCAACTATTACATCAAAACTCCCTAACTCTACTGGTATCAAATCAATCTTAAATATTTCGCTACCCAGTTTAATTTCTTGATTCCGGCATATATTATCTGCTGAAATTAATTTAGGGGGTGCTAATTCGAGTAAAAATTTACTATCCAACAGCGTCAATGGACAACTTAATTTAGCACAAAAATCTCTACTCATATAGCTTCTATTCGCACCCGAATCAAATAAAATGTAAGCAGATTTATTGTCAATAAGAAACGTACCCGTAACAAGCTCGGGTCTTCCTGTGCCTCTGCCGCATTAATATTGAAAACTCTTCCGCGGTCTTGTCCATTCGTGTTCTCCTGGTTCGGGAAATTTCTAATAATGTGGCCCGTTTTTCCACATTAATAACAAACTACATTGGCATAACTTGCTCCGACACTACTTGCTCCGCCATTACTCGTTCCGACACCATTTGTTCCTTTCGTTCGGTTAACTCCTAGTCCGTAGACCTCACACTTCGCCGCACTATGACCATTTCTTTTACACTTGTTGCAAAATTTGGTGCAGAACCCCGAGTGATACTTTTCACACCTTTGGCATAGCTGCTTCTGATTGTTGTTGTTGTTGCGGTTGTTATTATTGTTGGGATGATTGTTGTAGTTGCTGTTGTTGTTGTTGTTGTTGTTGCTGCTGTTGTTGTTGGGCCGTTTGTTGTAGTTGCGATTGATGTTGCGATTGTTGGGATAATTGTTGCGATTATTATTGTAATTGCTGTTGTTGTTGTATTGGTGATTCTTATCACCGTTTTCCTCCCACTTTCTTTTGACTTGCTTCACATTGGCCTCTTCAGCCGTCTATTCTTTAATTCTTTCCTCAATCTGGTTCACTAGTTTGCGAGCCATTCTACATGCCTGTTGTATGGAGGCGGGCTCGTGTGAACTTATATCTTCTTGGATTCTTTCCGGTAATCCTTTCACAAACGCGTCGATCTTCTCTTCCTCATCTTCGAACGCTCCCGGACACAATAGGCACAATTCTGTGAATCGTCTTTCGTACGTGGTAATATCAAATCCTTGGGTTTGTAACCGTCTAAGTTCTGTCTTGAGCTTATTGACCTCGGTTCTGGGACGGTACTTCTCGTTCATCAAGTGCTTGAATGCTGACCACGATAGTGCGTACGCATCATCTTGTCCCACTTGCTCTAGATAGGTATTCCACCATGTTAACGCAGAACCTGTGAAGGTATGCGTAGCGTACTTCAATTTGTCCTCTTCAGTACACTTACTTATGGCAAACACCGATTCGACCTTCTCGGTCCACCGTTTCAATCGGATCGGTCCTTCGGTTCCATCAAATTCCAAAGGTTTGCAGGCAGTGAATTCTTTGTAGGTGCATCCTACACGATTTCCTGTACTGCTAGATCCAAGATTATTGTTGATATGTAGCGCAGCCTGTACTGCGGCTATGTTTGAAGCTAGAAAAGTACGGAATTCCTCTTCATTCATATTCACGGTGTGTCGAGTAGTCGGTGCCATTTCCTTCAAAATAGTCAAATGGAACAAGTTAATCTTACAGAATATTAAGAGTAGTTAATAGTATTTCGTAGCATAATATGAACTCATTTATAAAAGCTTATTCTTCATATTAGCGTTTTATAAGTTTAAATTCGGGTAGTACTTACCCGTTAAGTTCATACTTAGTAGCTAATATACAATTCAACTACTACAATTATATATGAAAAACTGATTATAATAATATTTCGCGTTCAAACTTTTATACAATATTTTACAAGCTTACAATACCGCTTATTTTACATAAAGCATGAAATATAGCACACAATAACTTTGATACAAGATAGTTTTGAAGATAATTCTAGCTAGTACACAAGTTGTTCAGTAAAGGCAATAAAGACACGTAATTCATACGTCCAGAAACAAGTCATGCATTCTGGTTTTACTAGGACTACTTCCCATCCTTGGTCTTGTGGAACATAACCGTTATGGCCTTTGATAAGACAGCGTGTTGTAACGTCGTCAAAGGGACGAGGGTTACGTAATGACCAACAGTCTCGTAATAACCTAAAAACCTCATTTCTTACCCCAATTACCGACTCCGTCACTTGTGGGAACGTTTTGTTTAATAGTTGTAGCCCGATGTTCTTTTTTTCACTTTGGTGAGAAGCGAACATTACTAACCCGTAAGTATAGCATGCTTCTTTATGTTGCATGTTAGCCGCTTTTTCTAAATCATGAAGTCCTATATTCGGATACATTGAGTCAAAATAATTTCTTAACCCGTTGCGTAAAATAGCATTTGGGTTCCCCGCAATATATGCATCAAAGTAAACACATCGTAACTTATGGGTTTCCCAATGTGATATCCCCCATCTTTCAAACGAAAGTCTCTTATAAACCAAGACATTCTTGGAACGTTCTACGAATGTCTTACAAACTGATTTCGCCATAAATAGTTGTGCCGAAGAATTCTGACCGACTCTAGACAAGATTTCATCAATCATGTCTCCGGGTAGGTCTCTTAAAATATTGGGTTGTCTATCCATTTTGTGTTTTTATACTGTAAAATAGACAAGTGTTAGATTCATAAAAAAAAAATTCTTATTAATACAAGCAATTTTTACATATCTTATTCCGACTCGCTCGTTTCTTCTTCTTCGGTTTTGGTTCGTTTTGCCAAGTTTCTAGGGATATATGATGTTCCCCTAATACGAGCTGTCGTTTTCCACAACGGTTTAGAAAAACCTGGTGGTTTAGAGGTTCCCGGGTCATTGTTACAACTTAAGGGCTTCGGGGGTTGACGATACATATAAAGTTCATCGGGGTTGGAATTAGATTTCTCTATTTTTATGACCTTTCCCTTATTATTTTCTTTTGCTTTTTTAAATTTAGTTGGGGTAATTTCTATAATATCATCCGAATTCTCGTCGGAATCCGATTCATCGGAGAATTGGTAATCCTCCCAATATTTTTTGCTTCCTTGGCGGAAACACCATTGACCATAATTAACCTTGGTCGGTTGGTTGAGTATTTTCTTTTACTTAACCGTTTTATTATTTCCCCCACCGGTTCTATTTCCTCCTCCGGTTCCTCCTCTTCCGGTTCTGATTCTTCTTCCGGTTCTGATTCTTCTTCCGGTTCTTCTTCGGGAACTTGTGAATCAGTCCAATATATATTCGACTCTTCGTTATTATTAGGTGAGTCAATGGGATTTGTGCTAGAGGTAGACATCTATCACACAATATCAAACATGTTAAGAGATTAATATATCACATAATATATACATGTTAATAATATATAGTTTCCAACAAAAATGTTAAGCAATCATTTTTAAAGAAAACACGGTCGAAGTCCAGACTCACTAATGCATCATAACAAACTCGATAAGACACACTAATGCAAATTTCTAGTTCTCTAAGACCAACGCTCGGATACCAACTGAAATGTCCCGTTCTTATTGATTAAAAACGTTCCATATTAATTGATTTCGTTGCGAGGTTTTGACCTCTATATGAGACGTTTTTCAAAGACTGCATTCATTTTTAAACAAACCATAACCTTTATTTCATAAATAAAGGTTTAAAAAGCTTTACGTAGATTATCAAATAATGATAATCTAAAATATCTTGTTTACACACGACCATTACATAATGGTTTACAATACAAATATGTTACATCGAAATCAGTTTCTTGAATGCAGTTTTTACACAATATCATACAAACATGGACTCCAAATCTTGTCCTTATTTTAGTATGCAACAGCGAAAGCTCTTAGTATTCTCCTGAGAATAAACATGCTTTAAACGTCAATAAAAATGTTGGTGAGTTATAGGTTTAACCTATATATATCAAATCGTAACAATAGACCACAATATTTCATATTTCAATACACATCCCATACATAGAGATAAAAATCATTCATATGGTGAACACCTGGTAACCGACATTAACAAGATGCATATATAAGAATATCCCCATCATTCCGGGACACCCTTCGGATATGATATAAATTTCAAAGTACTAAAGCATCCGGTACTTTGGATGGGGTTTGTTAGGCCCAATAGATCTATCTTTAGGATTCGCGTCAATTAGGGTGTCTGTTCCCTAATTCTTAGATTACCAGACTTAATAAAAAGGGGCATATTCGATTTCGATAATTCAACCATAGAATGTAGTTTCACGTACTTGTATCTATTTTGTAAATCATTTATAAAACCTGCATGTATTCTCATCCCAAAAATATTAGATTTTAAAAGTGGGACTATAACTCACTTTCACAGATTTTTACTTCGTCGGAAAGTAAGACTTGGCCACTGGTTGATTTACGAACCTATAACAATATATACATATATATCAAAGTATGTTCAAAATATATTTACAACACTTTTAATATATTTTGATGTTTTAAGTTTATTAAGTCAGCTGTCCTCGTTAGTAACCTACAACTAGTTGTCCACAGTTAGATGTACAGAAATAAATCGATAAATATTATCTTGAATCAATCCACGACCCAGTGTATACGTATCTCAGTATTGATCACAACTCAAATTATATATATTTTGGAATAAACCTCAACCCTGTATAGCTAACTCCAACATTCACATATAGAGTGTCTATGGTTGTTCCGAAATATATATAGATGTGTCGACATGATAGGTCGAAACATTGTATACGTGTCTATGGTATCTCAAGATTACATAATATACAATACAAGTTGATTAAGTTATGGTTGGAATAGATTTGTTACCACTTTTCACGTAGCTAAAATGAGAAAAATTATCCAATCTTATTTTACCCATAACTTCTTCATTTTAAATCCGTTTTGAGTGAATCAAATTGCTATGGTTTCATATTAAACTCTATTTTATGAATCTAAATAGAAAAAGTATAGGTTTATAGTCGGAAAAATAAGTTACAAGTCATTTTTGTAAAGGTAGTCATTTCAGTCGAAAGAACGACGTCTAGATGACCATTTAAGAAAACATACTTCCACTTTGAGTTTAACCATAATTTTTGGATATAGTTTCTTGTTCATAATAAAAATCATTTTCCCAGAATAACAACTTTTAAATCAAAGTTTATCATAGTTTTTAATTAACTAACCCAAAACAGCCCGCGGTGTTACTACGACGGCGTAAATCCGGTTTTACGGTGTTTTTCGTGTTTCCAGGTTTTAAATCATTAAGTTAGCATATCATATAGATATAGAACATGTGTTTAGTTGATTTTAAAAGTCAAGTTAGAAGGATTAACTTTTATTTGCGAACAAGTTTAGAATTAACTAAACTATGTTCTAGTGATTACCAGTTTAAACCTTCGAATAAGATAGCTTTATATGTATGAATCGAATGATGTTATGAACATCATTACTACCTCAAGTTCCTTGGATAAACCTACTGGAAATGAGAAAAATAGATCTAGCTTCAAAGGATCCTTGGATGGCTTGAAAGTTCTTGAAGCAGAATCATGACACGAAAACAATTTCAAGTAAGATTTCCACTCGAAATAAAATTGTTATAGTTATAGAAATTGAATTAAAGTTTGAATATGATTATTACCTTGTATTAGAAAGATAACCGACTTTAAGTAACAAAGGTTTCTTGATCTTGGATGATTACTTGGAATGGATTTAGAAAACTTGGAAGTAAACTTGCAATCTTGGAAGTATTCTTGATTTTATGAAACTAGAACTTTTGGAATTTATGAAGAACACTTAGAACTTGAAGATAGAACTTGAGAGAGATCAATTAGATGAAGAAAATTGAAGAATGAAAGTGTTTGTAGTTGTTTTTGGTTGTTGGTGTATGGATTAGATATAAATGATATGTAATTTTGTTTTCATGTAAATAAGTCATGAATGATTACTCATATTTTTGTAATTTTATGAGATATTTAATGCTAGTTTCCAAATGATGGTTCCCACATGTGTTAGGTGACTCACATGGGCTGCTAAGAGCTGATCATTGGAGTGTATATACCAATAGTACATACATCTAAAAGCTGTGTATTATACGAGTACGAATACGGGTGCATACGAGTAGAATTGTTGATGAAACTGAACGAGGATGTAATTGTAAGCATTTTTGTTAAGTAGAATTATTTTGATAAGTGTCTTGAAGTATTTCAAAAGTGTATGAATACATATTAAAACACTACATGTATATACATTTTAACTGAGTCGTTAAGTCATCGTTAGTCGTTACATGTAAATGTTGTTTTGAAACCTTTAGGTTAACGATCTTGTTGAATGTTGTTAACCCATTGTTTATTATAACAAATGAGATGTTAAATTGTTATATTATCATGATATTATGATATATAATATATCTTAGTATGATATATATACAGTTAAATGTCGTTACAACGATAATCGTTACATATATGTCTCGTTTCGAAATCATTAAGTTAGTAGTCTTATTTTTACATATGTATTTCATTGTTAATACACTTAATAATATATTTGCTTATCATTTAACATAATTAACCAAGTGTATCAATATCTTAATATGATTCATATGTACCTAGTAAGACGTTGTTATAACGATAATCGTTATATATATCGTTTTCGAGTTTCTTAAATTAATAGTCTCATTTTTATGTATATAACTCATTGTTAAAATACCTAATGAGATACATACTTATAATAAAATCATGTTAACTATATATATAACCATATATATGTCATCGTATAGTTTTTACAAGTTTTAACGTTCGTGAATCACCGGTCAACTTGGGTGGTCAATTGTCTATATGAACCTATTTCAATTAATCAAGTCTTAACAAGTTTGATTGCTTAACATGTTGGAAACACTTAATCATGTAAATAACAATTTCATTTAATATATATATAAACATGGAAAAGTTCGGGTCACTACAGACTAGGACATCGTTCCGAAACGCCCTCACTCCTAAAAAGAAACAAATTTTTAAAAATTAATTTAAATATATGTTTTATTAAGTAAGGGTTTTTATATTAAAAAAAAAACAAAAACAAAAATGGTACTGTACCCGGACCCCATGCGATCGCATGGGGTTTGCACTGGAGCGTCATGCGATCGCATGAGGCTGGAATTCAGGCCAGGAACAAAAGAACTAGCGAGCTGTGCTCTGTCTTCATAACACAAACACACACATACGAGCACATACACACATACCTCTCTAAAATCACCATTTTTTTCACCAAATTCAACCAAATTTCTTGCTACAATCCGCTCTAAACATGAATTTTATAAGGAGTTTATCAAAAAGGGTAACAATTTCACCCCTAAATCTCTTTAAATTTGATTTTTAGTGTTCTTGAGCTATATTTTACCTAATTTGATTTTGTTAATTTCTAGCGTAATTAGAGTTAAATTGTTAGTATTTTATGCATGTATAACCTAGATTGATACTATTTAACATGATTTGAAGCCAAAAACTTCAAAAATTTTAGGAATCTAGGGTTTGTGTTCTTGAGCAATTTGGGGTTTTTAGATATAAACAGGTTATGGCCGATATTTGTCATGAATTATTGCTAAATTAAGTAGTGTAACATCTTTAGGTAGCTAAATGATCCAAACTTTGATCATAAACATGATTTTTGAAAATTAAAGTGGACTTTTTAAATATTAAATTCATGAACTTGATTAATTTAATATAATTGTCATTTGAGACTTGTTTAATTGCTAGTAATGACTATTTTGACATGTTATTTGAGTTAAATGCTTATGAACTTTGTATACATTTTCATATATGCTTATTTGAAAAAGTGTAGAATTGTTAAAATTGTGAAAATGTGTATAAGTTTAATTTTGATTTAACATGTTATTGTAATTGTGTTAATTTGTTATTTTGCTAACACTAATGCATATTTGGATGCACAAATTTTGTGTTTAATGTGTTTTGCAGAGATTTACTAATACTGAAACTGGAGGTTCATCATCATCATCTAGACGACCTGCTCCAGAACCTGAACCAGAAATGCAATACGAGCCCGAACAAGAACAACAACAGGAACCACAACAACAGCCTGATCAACACGTACCTTATTATGATCCGCTACAATTTGTTGATGCCTTTATAGTATTTCCGATACATCCGCCAGTAGAATACCCAACGATTCCTGAACACACGTTGCATCCTAATCTGAGATTTGATAGAAGCTGGAGGGATTACCCGGCATATCAAAGTAACAAATTCAAACTGCTACCGAAAAATGTAGAAGTGCCAAGGGTAATCAATTGGGATCCTTTGGAAAGGGTCCAACTAGCTAACTCAATTAGGGAGCATCTGATCCAAAGGTATGGCAGTTCTTCTTTTACCGATTGGGAACATCTATTCACCATTCGTAGGCCTGTATATAAGGAATGGTGTGTTGAGTTCATGAGTACTATAGCGTTAAATGTAGATGTAGATAGATTAGATGATAGAAGTTTTCTTAGATTTATACTTGGCAGTAGGATGTACGGGATGTCCATGCTGGACATGGCCAGGGCTTTACAGATATACACTCCTGGTGAATTACTACTACCCGATTGTATGAATTTGATTTATCGTGGTGAAAGGGTAGATAGGAATTTTAACGCGAATGCCATTTGGAGGTGTATGTCAAACTATAATGTTTTTACACTGGGAGGAAAACACTCCTACTTACATATTAACAAAGCCGAGCTTCGTATAATTCATAGATTTCTGGCTAACTCGATTACACAAAGAGGTCACAACAAGGAGAAAATGACCTTACATGATTTATTTTACCTAAAGTGTATTCGAGACCCAAGAAGCTTTGTTAATATCCCCTAATGTGTTGGTTTTTATTTATCAAAAATGGTGGAAGGAATACAGGAAGGGGAATAATAGGAAGAGGTATTTTTGTTACTCTCATTGGAGAGTATTTGGGTGTAGATAGGGACCAGGGGGGTCCACTTTTGGAATGTAGGGAACATGTTGAGCCTTTAGGATTGAAGGTCTATCAGGGTGTAAGGTATTAAAGAGCAGACGCAACCAGCCAGTACCCTATGAAGGTAGTCATCCTCAGGTAGAGAGAGTTTCAGATGAGGAAATGGAGGAAGCGGATGACATCAAGGATGTCATTAGGGAGGCTATGACTGACGTCTACCAGCGTGTAGATGATGTAGATATGACAAACGGGGATAGATTTAGTCGGATGGAGCAGTGGCAAGCCCAGAATGATTAGGAGCATTCCAGGCAACGACATCATGATAGATGGGACTATCATCAGCGTCAGATTATGAGCCGGCTGTCACCTCAGGATCACTATGTCCCAACCCGACCCGCTTACTATCCTCCACATCTGCCCGAGATGAGACCACCATATACTCTCTACGACCCTAACCAGGCCTACTAGTACACCTATCACCAACCATGGAACCCGGACGACGATATGAACTGGAACCCCTATCCAGATTGATATAGTTTCAGTTGGTGATTTCTATGATTTTTATCTTTTTATGATATTTATTTATGTTTAAACATATGATATTGTGATATATTAATGTATTGTTTGATATTTTTATTATTTTGTACTAATATTTCATATTTGATTTGAAAGTGGGATTTTAAGTCCCATTTCAAATTACCATGCATGTTTATATTTGTATGTATGCATATTGTCAATTGTACACAACAGGGTAAAACAGCGCATTTTCAAAGACTGGCATTAAGTTCAGCAAAAGCTACTAATTTTGACGACAAAACGAAAAACAAATGTGATGTAACAACAAGACGGAATGAACAAATGATGTGCACCATTTATCATTCAACAAACAAACGCCAATATGTTTGGAAACTTTGGTAAAATTTAATCATTTTTCTACGCTAATCACCCTCAATAATTTAAATTGTTACTGATTTCTTGCAAATGAGGGCATTGCAAGATCTTAAGTATGGGAAGGGGTTAAATTCTTTCGGATTTTTAATTTTAAATTTAAACACTTGGTTACCATTAAAAATACTAGTAACGCAGTAGTTGTATTAGAATCTAGTGCTCTCTGATAATAAAGAACAGCCCTAGTCTTATATACTGACTACCCAATTCTAGTAAAATTTTTCAAAATTTTCAATTAAATGAATTCAAAATCATGTTTATACATATTTATGAACGATAAAAATAGGTGTCAACACCGAAATTATTGTTACCTCAGAAAGGACATAAATTGAGAAACAAACCAAAATGTTAGAATTCATTTAAAATGGAATAGAGGACAATAAAAAGGAAAATAAAAGCCAAGTGTGGGAAAAATTTACCAAGTTATTTAAAAACATATATCACATATTTTTGTACAAATAATTGAAGATACTTTTGTTTTGGACAAAATTAACCGTTTTACCCGGTAAATTGTAAGATATTTGAAAGAAAGATGGATCTACACGATGAATCAATTTCATCATTAAAAGGAAGTAAAGTCTTCCGAAAAAGAAACGCGCTTCTTGATTTAAGTCAGGAAATTGTCGTCCAGACTAGTTGTAGAGTCTACGAAAACCTTGAAAAGTTTTCTCGAAAATCAGCTGGAAATCCACGGACCTCAGCATCAAACAGGGTCGCCAAGTAGTCAGACTTATCCTAACCATGAGAGAATCTGTCTCGTAAAATGGGGAGGGCGCCGTGCAAATTAGCTTGATGAGACTAATGAATCAGACCCCCAGAAAGGATAATCTCCTTAAAGATTAAAAATCAGCTTTTAAGCCTGATATTACTCAATCCTAGAGATTGACCTTAAAGATTGAGAATTACAAACTCATGGAATTCGATGATATCTAAACTCGAGCTTGAACGAGAAAATATTTTGATCAAAATTACAAACCGATTTGTTTTCTGAAAACCCATTTTTAATGCGTTCATTACCATTGAACGTAAAATCCTAGGAATTCACCTGGAATTCATTAGGTCACCTGAACCAAATCGGGTGTCAACCGTAAGAACGGTGGTTGCATAGCATGGTCAAAGACAGGACCCTGTGCCAGACCGAAAAATTATAAGGGTGAGCTTTACTATTGCTTCTACAAAGGATAGTAATTGCATCCGACACATTATAAACCATAATTAAAAGCATGTCAGGGGACATTGCCTTAACAGTTGCTTGTTCAACGCTTTCCTTTACAACCGGACGGTAGTTTACCGAAAGGTAATATATGGAGCAAGTATACTGGACGGGTTGCTTTCCTAATACAAGGTTAGCAAGTGGGTGACACAAAACAGCAAGTTTTGAGCAAAAATTTTCAAATCTGAAACCCACCAAACCCACAAAAACAATTTGCAAACACCGGTGAAAGGTTATTCCGGAAAACTTATCTAGGGTAAAAGCTAGATCGTATTTTCAAAAGATCAAATGTTTTCATAAAGATCCAATTTCTTTAAGGATCTAAATTTTTATAGTCATGTGGGACTGTAAACCACATCGTTACTACCATTGTTCATACCGCCGTATAGAAATCACTGATGTACAAAGTGTGAAGAATAAAGAAGTGATACTAGTATTTATATTTCAAGACTATATTGCTTGAGGACAAGCAACGCTTAAGTGTGGAAATATTTGATAATGCTAAAAACGAACATATATTTCATAGCATTATCCCTCAAGAAAGACAAGCTTTTAGTTGCAATTGTTCTATTTACAAGTGATATTCGTTTAAATAATAAAAGGTGAAGACAAAAGACAGATTCGACGAATTGAAGACGCAAACGACCAACAAGCTCAAAAGTACAAAATACAATCAAAGTGGTTCCAATTATTGATGAGAAACGTCTCAAAATTACAAGAGTACAAGACGCGAAACGCAAAGTACAAGATATTAAATTAGACGCAAGGACGTTCGAAAATCCGGAACCGGGACCAAAGTCAACTCTCAACGCTCGACGCAACGGACCTAAAATTACAAGTCAACTATGCACATGAATATAATATAATATATAATTAATTCTTAAAATTAATATATATATTATATTATATAATATAAACGTCGGCAAACAAGAAAACAAATGAGTGTGAGCTGATACCTACCTCCATGCGATCGCATGGAAATCAGGCATCAAAGCCATGCGATCGCATGACCCTGAAATATTGGCCACATCTATAAATTTCGCAGTTTTTGGTCGAATTAATATCATCCATCTTTCCTCTATCTCTCACTCGTATAATATACATATACATACATACATACATACATACATATATATATATATATATATATATATATATATATATATATATATATATATATATATATATATATATATATATATTAATTTTAATTTTAATTTTAATTTTAATTCTAATTCTAATAATAAGGGTATGTTAGCGAATGTTGTAAGGGTGTAAGTAGAAATTCTGTCCGTGTAACGCTACGCTATTTTTAATCATTGTAAGTTATGTTCAACCTTTTTAATTTAATGTCTCGTAGCTAAGTTATTATTATGCTTATTTAATGCCGAAGTAATCGTGATGTTGGGCTAAATATTAAAATTGGGTAATTGGGCTTTGTACCATAATTGGGGTTTGGACAAAAGAACGACACTTGTGAAAATTAGACTATGAGCTATTAATGGGCTTTATATTTGTTTAATTAAATGATAGTTTGTTAATTTAATATAAAGATTTACAATTGGACGTACCTATAAATAACCATATACACTCGATCGGACACGATGGGCGGGATATTTATATGTACGAATAATCGTTCATTTTACCGGACACGGGAATGGATTAATAGTTAATAGACTTATTAAAACAGGGGTGAATTATGTACAAGGACACTTGGCGTAATTGTTAACAAAGTATTAAAATCTTGGGTTACACGCAGTCGATATCCTGGTGTAATTATTAAACAAAGTATTAAGAACTTGTTACAGTTTAAGTCCCCAATTAGTTGGAATATTTGACTTCGGATATAAGGATAATTTGACGAGGACACTCGCACTTTATATTTATGACTGATGGACTGTTATGGACAAAAACCAGACGGACATATTGAATAATCCAGGACAAAGGACAATTAACCCATGGGAATAAACTAAAATCAACACGTCAAACATCATGATTACGGAAGTTTAAATAAGCATAATTCCTTTATTTTCATATTTAATTGCACTTCTAATTATCGCATTTTTATTTATTGTCATTGTATTTAATTGCACTTTTAATTATCGTACTTCTTAATTATCATAATTTTATTTATCGCAATTTCATTATCGTTATTTACTTTACGCTTTAAATTAAGTCTTTTATATATTTAATATTTTACATTAGGTTTTAACTGCGACTTAAGTTTTAAAATCGACAAACCGGTCATTAAACGGTAAAAACCCCCTTTTTATAATAATAATATTACTTATATATTTTTGTATTTTTATAAATATAGTTTTTAAAAATATAGCGTTAAGCTTGTTTTAAAGATCCCTGTGGAACGAACCGGACTTACTAAAAACTACACTACTGTACGATTAGGTACACTGCCTATAAGTGTTGTAGCAAGGTTTAGGTATAACCACTCTATAAATAAATAAATTACTTGTGTAAAATTGTATCGTGTTTAATAGTATTTCCTTGTAAAAATTATAACTATTTTATACACCACCTCGCACAAATCAATAACACACACAAATCACACGTACACTGCGGACCCATACGAAGGATATTTATTCATAATTTATACGAGTAGAAATTAGTTTTATTGTTATTGTTATTATTATTATAGTTAGTTCATCCGTCCTTTTTAATTTAATGTGTGTATTATTGTAGATTTGTAGATAGTTTTCCGGTAAAGAGATTTTAGGAACCCAACTACTAGTTTTTTTTATGGTTACTTCGATTTTGCAAACAATTTTAGAAAATTTTCATTGATTAGATTTTTCCAGGAATCAAATATCCTCTTCACTCATTAATGTATTTTTCGATTGATTAAACAACAAATTGACATGTATACTAAAGCTTTTTTTTTTTTTTTTTTTTTGAAAAGCTGACATGTATACTAAAACTACCTACACGGTTGGATCAATGTACACGGTTGGATCAATGGCTAATTAACCTGAATTCTTATGTCTCGTCAAGATCGGGAATTGGCTAATTTGTTTTATGCTCCTAGATTTCCCTAGTAAATATGTTCATTAGTCTTTAGGCTCGTTGGCTTTTCGGTTATTTTTGTTGTTGTAATTCTCGTTATAATTTTCTCGTGTTTTAATATAATGCTTGCTTTTAAAAAAAATAGTGGTTGAATATAATGTTTGAATAGGGCGAATATTTAGTGGTGGTCAGGGATGTGTTGGAAACAGCCAGGGAGTACGCTGGCCTGCGTATATCAGTATATCAGAGTATGAGGTCGGATACTCGTCCTCTCGGGTAGTCCGAATAGTGAAAACCTTCTACTTTTGTATTAGATTCAAACATTAGTGGTTAAGGAAGAGTTTGAAAAACAATTATGAATTAATCTAGTTAGACAACGACACAACGTACACTAGGTAAATATTCATCCTCTCAAAATCAGGCACGCTCGATCAAACGAAGAGAAAAAAAAGCCTTATTGCTTTATGCACAATCAAACTGAACAATACAAGTAGCTAGTAAAATATGTAGTTTGGATCGTAACTCAATGGGATACTAATTTTTTTTCCGGTAGCTTACTCAAACGAAAAATTGAATGTGTCAATTCGGGTCGGGTGGATTGGATCGGGTCATTACAAACATCATTAAAAAAAAACATATCATTAATACAAAAATATCGTATATTCAAACTACTAGATACGAAATGCAACTTTCACTTTTGTCTATGCGGTTTCGTACGATAAAATTCATCATAACTGCATTATTGCTAATACAATATAACACCATCTTTCTCAATACATGAAATTAGACAATCATTTATAAATGTATGTCCACCCACAATTTATGATCAGCAAAGCATAATGGAATAAACTTAAGAGTTTTTACTTCCGATCTCTCGTTGCTGAAATGAATGATTTCGGGGTTGACATGGACATTTAAAAAAAAAACATACTAATTATCCAGACAACACAATCTAGAAAAAAGAAGTTACATTTTAGAATTTAGAGTTGCAAAATTAAAGCAAAATATAGGAGAATAAATCGTACCATATATATGAATATATATGGATGGCAGATTAAAATTGTAGTTCCAATTTTGCCAAAAATTAAAGAACAAAATTGTAATTAAGTCTTTTCGTGTTTAGCAAAAGCGTAAAAGGTGTGTTATGTGTTACCATGTATGAGAAAACAAAAACAAAAAGAGTTCATTTTTTCTTTATATATTTGTATACTCCGTATTTATTAGTGGCTTATATTATAAGATCATAAGTGAGTTAATTTTTAAGTATATTTTAATGGCTCATACGATTAAATTCAAAACTTAAAAATATATGGGGCCTTACAATTCTATTTAGTGGTGTCCTGTAAAAATTTTAATGATCGTTTTAAAAAAAAAAAAATCCGTAACTAGCAGGGTCACGGGACCCCACTAGGGCATATGTAGACTCGCCCTGGTAGTATGTGATAACGGATTAAGCTATATTTACGAAATCTGTTGCATTAAATGTGAATAAGTCAATAAAAGTATAATTAGATTGCGGTAAGAATGACATTTTAACGATTATTCTCTCCCCTCCTATGATTGGTTAGTCTAACCAAGTGTCAACAACCAACTTGGTATGATGAAAATAAAGATAGATGAGTAGGAAGATATATCATCACTCTTTAGAATGCTCCTAATGGTGGCATACTTCCTCTTCAGGACTATCTGACATATCAACGTCACATTAGCATTTTCTTCCCATGACTAAATACTACCAACATATTAATTAATTAATTAATTAAATGTTCAACTATACAAGAAAAAAATACAAGTTAAATATACATATACTCCGTCCAAAGACATGCTTCAAAAAGACAAACAGGAGGGCGACGAGCCAGACGGTGGCTTGGGCGGACCGCTGTCATTGGCGTCTAAGTGGGCGGCGGTTTGGACGGACTTCAAGGAATCATTATTGGGAACATTCTTATAGATATTCGATAAATATAGTCAGTTGATTTCATTACCCTACGCATTTATTCGGGATTTCATATATTAGGATTTTTGATATGTGAAACTTCATGTTGAAATTAGATAAGCCAAAGCAAATAAATATTAGTACACAACTCTCACAACGTTATTATTGCAAGATATAAAACAACTAGTATAATAAAACACAATTTGTGACAACTTGATTCAGATATATTCCCTTCATTTCTTTCTCACTTCCGTTTTTACTTCCGATCAAAAATTAAACTCTCTAGATAATTAAATATCTCTGCGAATCCTTGCACTCCTTCTTTTCCGGCGCCGCTCTTCACTTCGACCTCCTCGCTTTGACCGTTTTTTGGTGGTTGTTCCTCGTTTTGTTCCCGTAGTGACCTCGTGTTCCCGCCTCCGGCATCTCGCCGGAGGTCCGATGGGCTAGTTTCTCGCTTTCCTTTTCCTTTTTCCCTTGGATATGGTGTCTCATCCACCTTCCGCCGGTTGAGCTTGTCAGCCACCTTCTATTTGGCATTTCCGGCGGTGCAGGCGACGAATACCGGCTCTTTTGCATTCTGTGTCTCTGGTAAGCATTAAGGTTTCTTTCCTCGTTGCCTGTTTTTTGGTTGTTGGTTTTGAGTTTCCCGGAGCTGCTCTTCACTTTTCCAGCGTTTGTTCCGGTACCTCATACTTCTGAGATCTCAGGTGTCGATATCCGGTGATATCTGAAATCGACGAGGTGTTGATTTTCATTTTCGTTGGAAGTCGGCTCACTTGCTATCTTTGGTTGCCAGATCCAAGCGTGTCGGAGTTTTGTCTCCAACATCTTTTATAAGACTGGCCATTTTTCTTAAAACAACGGAAGACTTTAATACATAAACCACAACATTAATTACATCATTACATAAATTCATGTAATAAAATTTAGGTTTAAACAACAGTGTTACTTATTACAAACATCAGTTACAAAACTCCACATCAGAGTTTGCACGAAAAACGTGTCATCATCACCTGCACCCAGCCCTAATAGCGGTACCTAAACCTGCAAGGGTGGAAATGGAGGGGGGGGGGGGGGGGGGGGTAGCACTCAATTAAGTGAATGGAATCTATCTAACAGACGAAGTTTAAGCATCAAACATGTAACAACTTCACAAACATGCTAACAACTAACTAGCATACAAGTAAAGACAATATGAGGATCGGCGGCTTGTACCGGCACACGACCCTAGCTGATCAGGCTAGTGTCTACCGATAATCCTTCCTGATGAATCAGTACATAGACAACGTGACATGGATCTAACCTCCACTGGCCCGATTGACCGCATACGGACTCTAACCTCCACTGGCTCGGTTACGAGTCCCCAGGCTCCACATGCCCGGCTAGTGTCAAATAGAGTGCGCACATAAGATCACATAGCAACCACATACATGCAATATCTAATAAGCATTGTAACCCTTATCTAAAGCCTGATAATATAGTAAACCACAGTAGCATGACATGCTACTTAAATTCTATCCGGAGATAGACCCACTCATTGATTACTAGTAACAGCTCAGTTATCTAACTTCTGAGTTCTTCCTTCTTCTTATCTTCTGAGAACAATATAAACCAAGTTAGTATAGTGATCTAATCAAAATTAGACACACGGGCAGCATAACGGCTAAAAATTGACATTTAGCATAAATTTCCTCAAAATAACACTATCGGTAGTCTTTCAAAGAGATTCGGTCGACTGTCGAAGACTGACGGTCAATTGTCGAAGACTGTCGGTCAACTGTCTCTATTAATCACCAACAGTCGACTGTCACAGTTCCATGATCGACTGTCACAGTTCCACGATCGACTGTCAAAGACAGTCGGTCGACTGTGTTCATCAGCTGCACATCAAACTTACGGGTTTTGAGCCAAATCCACCAAATTTTGATCATGAACTCGATTTTGACCTCAAAACTGAACACATGTTGTTTACAAAACCTCTTGGGACATAAACCCACACGTTACACATCAAAACAACATCAAATTTGCATAAATTTAACACTAAACCACATTTTAACAAAACGTAACTAAAAATCTCGAAGCAATGGGTCATCTCTTATGGGGTTATATTAGATAATAACTTAAATACTTGATCGTCACATTAGTTTATAAGTTCATCTTTGATATATAAAAATGAGTTATTACAAATGCTAAATTTTAATACGTACAAAAGATCATACTACTAAAAAATTATTAATATAAATATTGAAATAATTAATCATTGTTTTCGAGATCTTATAATCAAACGAGATTTGACTCGGTGTAATTTGTATCTAAAGAAAATGTTTAGTAAGTTATTTTTATCTTAGTTGGATCGATATCAAAACAAGTATATATGAATATTTTCTTAAAATTTTAAACCTTGGGAGTTCTAAATCATGTGAATTGAAGGGCTTTTACTATCCGCAAGAGTTAAATCATGCAACATATCATACTAAAACTTAATTAGAGAAGCAAATTGAAAACATATAACGATATAATCAAGTGTAAAGCCTTCCCGTAGCAACGTGCGGCCCCACCATCACTCGTTTACTTTCTATATCCAAAATAAAAATTTAGATAGCCGACTTATAAATATTAAAGAGATAAAACTACGCCATTTGTCTTTAAAAGTCTGTTCAAAGTTTCATAGATGGACTTAAAGTATTTTTAAGACGTGAATGACCCTAATGTTTGAAATGTTGCATCGTTGGTCCATAATTGTAATAGACGTTATTTTTTTCATCGTTAGTGTGTATCACGTGAGATGTACACGAGGGCTATTTAGTCATTAACGATGCGGAAATAATGAGCGTAATTAACGACGCTAACTCTACTTTGGTGGAATTGGGTATCGTTGTTATTGTTGGTGTAAATAACGACGCCTACTTACATGATATACACTAACAGTGAGAAAAAAATATGTTAAATACGTAAAATGATTAAATAGCGCTCGTGTACATCTCACGTGATGCACACTAACGATGGAGAAATAACGTTTGGTTACATTTATGGATCAACAACGCAACATTTACAAACATTAAGGTCATTTAAGTTTAAAAAAAATATATTTTAAGTTCATCCATGACACTTTGAACCAATAACGTAATTTTGTCCATTTAAAATATTAGTAACTTTTGGATATCCGAATTGGGATTCTAATTGTTTGAAGACCAATAAATAATAAATAAAGATAAACTGGGGTGATGTTTCAATCATTGCTTTAGATCGGAATAGGTCTGATCACTGCCCAATTCTACTTCGTGATGCAAACATAGATTTTGGGCCCAAGCCTTTTAAACTTTTCGATGTGTGGTTAGATTCTTTAGAGGTGGAGAAGATCATTATTGATGCATGGCAAAAACATGTTTCAAATCCTAAAGCTGACTGCACATTTAAAGACAGACTAAAGCACGTGAAAGAAGCTCTCAGGATGTGGAGCAAAACAAAGTATGGAGCTTTAGACAAAGAGATTGATTCCTGGCAGAAAACTGTAGAAGCTCTTGAATTAAAGGCCGATAATGGAACAATATCTGATACTGAAAGAAGTACATGGCTGAATGCAAGGGTTAATTGGTTGCAAAAAGAAAACGAAAAATCTGAAATGTTAAAACAAAAATCAAGGCTTAAATGGGCAGCCGAAGGAGATGACAATACTGCTTTTTTCCATGCTTCTATCCGGAGGAAAACCAACAAAACAAATATCAGGGGGCTTCATATAAATGGTGTGTGGGACGAATCTCCCAAAAATATAAAAAAGGAAGTATTCAACTTCTACAAAAAACAGTTTGAAGCTACAAATAATTCCCGTCCGGATTATGGGTCTCTTGACTCTTTGAGCTTCGAAAAAATCAGCCACGACGATGTCATGATGCTAGAATCACCATTTTCAGAAAATGAGATATGGGATGCCATAAAAGAATGTGACTCTTCGAAGGCTCCGGGTCCTGATGGGTTTAATCTAAGCTTCTTTAAAAAATTCTTTTGGCTAATCAAGGATGACTTGAAGAATGCAATCGAATGGTTTTGGAGTAAAGAAGTGATATCCAAGGGTTGTAACGCTAGTTTCTTCACTCTAATCCCAAAGAAGAATGATCCATATAGCCTCAACGATTATCGGCCAATTAGCCTAATTGGTAGTTATTACAAAGTGATCTCAAAAATGCTATCAAGACGACTTCAAAAAATCATTCACAAGGTGACGGGGTGGAACAAAGTGCATTTATGAAAGGTCGCTACATTCTGGATGGCATTTTAGTGGCTAATGAGATGTTAGATGAGATAAAGAGGCAAAAGAAAAAGTGTTTGATCTTCAAAGTCGATTTTGCAAAAGCCTTTGATAGTATTGATTGGAAATTTCTTTTTAAAGTAATGGAAAGAATGGGGTTTGGGAAAAAATGGATTAGATGGATCCATGCATGCCTTGAGTCGGCTTCGGTCTCAATTTTAGTGAATGGTTCTCCCACCGACGAATTCACGTTGCAAAAAGGAGTAAGACAAGGCGATCCTCTCTCTCCATTTTTATTCATTATCGTGGCGGAAGGTTTAAACATGTTTATTAAGCAAGCCTTGCAAAACAACCTCATCAAAGGAATAGAAGTCGGGAAAGACAAAGTTATTGTATCCCACCTCCAATATGCCGACGACACCATACTATTCGGAGAATGGAGCAAAAGAAACGTTCGTAACATACTAAAAGTCCTAAAATGCTTTGAAATATTCTCGGGCTTGAAAGTAAATCTGTCAAAGAGCTCCTTATTTGGAATTGGTGCCCGAAATAATATGGTGGCTGAATTAGCCAATGCTTACGGCTGCCAAGCAGGTTGTGATAATGCTAAAAACGAACATATATTTCATAGCATTATTCCTCAAGAAAGACAAGCTTTTAGTTGCAATGGTTCTATTTACAAGTGATATTCGTTTAAATAATAAAAGGTGAAGACAGAAGACAGATTCGACGATTTGAAGACGCAAACGACCAAAAAGCTCAAAAGAACAAAAGACAATCAAAAAGGTTCCAATTATTGATAAGAAACGTCTCGAAATCACAAGAGTACAAGATTCAAAACACAAAGTACAAGATATTAAATTGTACGCGAGGACGT
This sequence comes from Rutidosis leptorrhynchoides, assembly GCF_046630445.1. Taxonomy (NCBI): domain Eukaryota; kingdom Viridiplantae; phylum Streptophyta; class Magnoliopsida; order Asterales; family Asteraceae; genus Rutidosis; species Rutidosis leptorrhynchoides. The sequence continues at coordinate 598,532,230 of NC_092335.1, forward strand.
TCGAAAATCCGGAACCGGGACCAGAGTCAACTCTTAACGCTCGACGCAACGGACTAAAAATTACAAGTTAACTATATATATAAATATAATATAATATATAATTAATTATATTAATTATATATATATTATATATATATATTAAAAACCGTCGGCAGCAGGAAACTCCAAGGGTGTGAGCTGTAAATATATCTCCGCGACTCGCGGAGTTTTAAGGGCATTTTGCCGCGAGTCGCGGAGCCCCAATTTTCAACCCTGGCTATAAAGCAACCCGAATTCTGATCAAAATCATCATCTTTTTCTCTTCCTCTTCATACGTAAATATATTTATATTTATAATTTATATTTTAATTTTAATTATAATTCTAATAATAAGGGTATGTTAGCGAATGTTGTAAGAGTGTAAGTCGAAATTCTGTCCGTGTAACGCTACGCTATTTTTAATCATTGTAAGTTATGTTCAACCTTTTTATATTAATGTCTCGTAGCTAAGTTATTATTATGCTTATTTAAAACGAAGTAATCATGATGTTGGGCTAATTACTAAAATTGGGTAATTGGGCTTTGTACCATAATTGGGGTTTGGACAAAAGAACGACACTTGTGGAAACTAGACTATGAGCTATTAATGGGCTTTATATTTGTTTAACTAAATGAAAGTTTGTTAATGTTAATATAAAGATTTACAATTGGGCGTCCCTATAAATTACCATATAAACTCGATCGGACACGATGGGCGGGGTATTTATATGTACGAATAATCGTTCATTTAACCGGACACGGGAATGGATTAATAGCCACTAGAATAATTAAAACAGGGGTGAAATTACATTCAAGGGTAATTGGTGTAATTGTTAACAAAATAGTAAAACCTTGGTTTACACGCAGTCGATAACCTGGTGTATTCATTAAACAAAGTATTAAAACCTTGTTACAATTCGAATCCCCAATTAGTTGGAATATTTATCTTCGGGTATAATAATAATTTGACAAGGACACTTGCAATTTATATTTATGACTGATGGACTGTTATGGACAAAAACCAGACGGACATATTGAATAATCCAGGACAAAGGACAATTAACCCAAGGGCATAAAACTAAAATCAACACGTCAAACATCATGATTACGGAAGTTTAAATAAGCATAATTCTTTTATTTCATATTTAATCTCCTTTATTTCATATTTAATTGCACTTCTAATTATCGCACTTTTATTTATTGTTATTTTATTTAATCGCACTTTTAATTATCGTACCTTTTAATTATCGTAATTTTATTTTATCGCATTTTTATTCGCAATTTCATTATCGTTATTTACTTTACGCTTTAATTTAAGTCTTGTATTTATTTTATATTTTACATTAGGTTTTAACTGCGACTAAAGTTTTAAAATCGACAAACCGGTCATTAAACGGTAAAAACCCCCCTTTATAATAATAATATTACCTATATATATATTTGTATTTTTATAAAAGTAAACTAATATAGCGTTGAGCTTTGTTTAAAGATTTCCCTGTGGAACGAACCGGACTTACTAAAAACTACACTACTGTACGATTAGGTACACTGCCTATAAGTGTTGTAGCAAGGTTTAAGTATATCCATTCTATAAATAAATAAATATCTTGTGTAAAATTGTATCGTATTTAATAGTATTTTCCTAGTAAAATAATAACTATTTTATATACACCTCGTTCGACATCAAGTATTTTTGGCGCCGCTGCCGGGGAATAACTCTTAAAAGCCGGAAGCGCAACGCTAATATAAAAAAAAAAAAAAGATTTTTATCTACTTTTATTAAAAGTCGTTTTTGTAAAATTACGTTTTAAAAATTCGAAAAATATAAAAAGAAAAAACAAAAATATTAGTATTTTTAAGATTTTGTTAAATAGTTAAGTTTTATAAGTTCCTTTATTTCTATTTTAGTTTATAAAAATATAAGTTTTATTTTAAAATCTTTTATTTATTTAAAAAAACAGAAAACAGAAAATAAAAAAAAAAAATAAAGAAAAACGCGTAAAAAGTAAAACCTGTCAACTGAATTCTGGATCCCCGCGACTCGCGGGGATTTCTTATTTATTTGCCGCGACTCGCGGAGACCCTCTGACAGGCGACAAGGAAGCCCTAATCGAGCATTAATTACGGGATTTTAATTATTATTATTATTATTTAACTTAATTATTATTATTATTATTATTATTAATTTTAGTTTTATTTTTACTTTTTACTTTATATTTATGTATTTTGTTTAATTAGTTTTATTAAAATTGTAAAATTAGTAATTTTATAAAATAAATAATATAAAAATAATATTTTTATAAAAATTGTACTTTTTACAACTTTTTGTATATTTTTATATTTTTGTACCTTTTTAATCGTTGTAGCGTAATATTTGTATTTTTAGCTCATAATTAATTTTAAAATTAGTTTTTGCTATAATTATTTTTACTCCTAGATTTTTAGGCTTTGCCGTAGAATTCCTTAAGTGCTTTTTCTTTAGACTAAGATTTAGGTGCTTTAGAATTTTGCGACGCCTTTTTAAGTTTTAGTTTCTTTTTAAGTTATTTTCATTTGGGATTTAGTTTTTCCTGTAAGCCTTAATATTTTTAGACCTTTTATTATGTATCAATTATCATTCCAATTAGTAATTTCAATTTGCGATTATAATTTTAAGTTAGTTGTAGTAATAAGGTTAGGTTAATAAAGTATTTTTAAATTTTTATAAGTTTCTTTTATTTTTCCGCCACCTTTTATTTTTCAACCATATTTTTTTTCTTTTTCGACCTTTTTCGACGAACTCTTTTTCTCTCTTATTTCTCGCTATTCTAGTTTTAGGACTTAGAATTTTTTCTACTTCTTATCTAAATTTCTTAAAATTACGAAAATTTATTTTAAGTGGTTAAATTGATAGACATCAAAATTTTCTGGTTCGTAGTAATAGTTGGATTTGTACGTGGACCGGGTTATTGGAGCCAAACAGTCCTCAATTATATTGAGACCAAACGAATCCTGCCCCTCTGCTGCATCTTTTGGCTATTCGAAACGTGGGCAAAATCAGAAAAGTCTATTGATTGGATAACTTATTATAATTTTTCTTTCCTTTTTAAAAACTAATAGGATATTCAGTGAATGCACCGAGCAAGACGTTCATCACCTTTTGTACGTTCACCACCTGTAACTCGATCAAGACATCGTTTAACAAATATAACCGCCGTTGATTTTTCTTTAGAATCGTCATCCAGTCGACCAAGTACTTCAGTCCAAATTTCCGATAATCCATTTTTTGAACCCGACCTCACAATTGAGAATCCAGAAAATATTCAGGAACGGTTCATAGATCCTGAACCACTAAACTTTCCTCCGGAACCACCAATCATTCAAACAGAGATTGTTGAGGAACGAACTATTAAATCAGAACCATCTAGTGATACCGATTCAACAAATTCAATTATGGAGAATCTGGAACCTTTAAGTATGGAAGACCGAATGAGAGCTAAACGCACTGGCCAAGGTCACGCAATTACTCATCCAGACATTAATGCACCAGATTATGAAATCAAAGGACAAATTCTACACATGGTGACTAATCAATGCCAATTTAGTGGTGCGCCGAAGGAAGATCCAAATGAACATCTACGTACCTTTAATAGGATCTGCACACTATTTAAAATACGAGAAGTGGAGGATGAACAGATATATCTCATGTTATTTCCCTGGACTTTAAAGGGAGAAGCCAAAGATTGGTTGGAATCGTTACCTGAAGGGGCGATTGATACATGGGACGTTTTAATTGACAAATTTCTTAAACAATTCTTTCCTGCATCTAAAGCCGTAAGACTTCAAGCAGAAATTGTTACGTTCACACAGAAGCCAAATGAAACTCTATATGAGGCGTGGACAAGATATGGAAAGTTGTTAAGAGGATGTCCGCAACATGGTTTAGACACCTGTCAAATAGTACAAATATTCTACCAAGGATGCGACATCACTACAAGGAAAGACATAGATATAGCAGCTGGTGGTTCGATTATGAAGAAAACCGAAACTGATGCCTACAAAATTATTGATAATACTGCTTCCCACTCACATGAGTGGCACCAAGAAAAAGACATCATTAGATCATCTAAAGCAGCTAGAGCCGATTCTAGCCATGACTTAGATTCCATTTCCGCAAAGATAGATGCTTTCGAAAGACGAATGGAAAAGATGACTAAAGATATTCATGCAATACGAATTAGTTGTGAGCAGTGTGGAGGACCACATTTGACAAAAGATTGTCTCAGTATTGAATTAACAATGGAACAAAGAGAGAATATTTCATACATAAACCAAAGGCCTGGAAATAATTATCAGAATAATTATCAACCGCCAAGACCGATTTACAATCAAAACCAGAATTATAACCGAAATATTCCATACAACAACCAACAAGGTCCTAGCAATCAACAAGTATCCAATAATACTTATAATCAGCAAAGACCGAATTTTCAAAACAAACCACCACAACAAACCGATGATAAAAAGCCAAATTTAGAAGATATGATGACGAAGCTAGTTGAAACTCAAACGCAGTTTTTCACATCTCAAAAACAAACTAATGAACAAAATGCTCAAGCATTTAGAAATCAACAAGCTTCTATTCAAAATCTGGAACAAGAAGTAAGTAACCTAGCAAGGTTAATAGGTGAAAGAAAACCGGGAAGTCTACCTAGTGATACAAATGCTAACCCCCGGAATGAAACAGCTAAAGCTATTACCACAAGAAGTGGTACAACACTTAAACCACCTGAAATACCTGTAACTTCTGATGAAACTATTCCTACTCCACAAGAACCACAACCTGATCAAGATAAGGAACAAGAACCGGTAATTGAAAAGGTTAATGAAAATAACACAGTTAAGGATAAACCTTATGTTAAACCATACCAACCACCACTTCCTTACCCGAGTAAAATGAAGAAAGAAAAACTAGAAGCCGAGCAATCCAAATTCTTGGATATGTTTAAACAGATAAATGTAAATCTTCCTTTCATTGATGTGATTTCAGGAATGCCAAGGTATGCTAAATTCTTGAAAGATCTAATCACGAATAGAAAGAAAATGGAAGAACTCTCGGCTGTTACTATGAATGCTAATTGTTCAGCAGTGCTGTTGAATAAGATACCAGAAAAACTATCTGATCCAGGAAGTTTCACAATTCCATGTTTTCTGGGTAGCCTTAGTTCAATAGAAGCATTAGCAGATTTAGGTGCTAGTATAAATCTAATGCCGTATTCACTATACGCTAAACTAGACCTTGGAGAATTGAAACCAACCAGAATAAGCATACAACTAGCCGATAGATCAATAAAATATCCTAGAGGGATAATGGAGAACATGCTAGTTAAAGTTGGTACTTTAGTATTTCCAGTAGATTTTGTTGTTTTGGACATGGAAGAAGATTCTCAAGTTCCTCTCATATTAGGAAGACCATTCTTAAACACGGCTAAAGCAATGATAGACGTGTTCGGTAAGAAACTGACCCTAAGTATAGAGGATGAGAGTGTTACCTTTTCAGTTGATAGAGCAATGCAACAACCACAATCTGCAGATGATACATGTTATTATATTCAAACTATAGATGCACATGCAGAATTATTAGAAGAATTTCCAGAATTACAAGGAACAGGAGAATGTTCTTTAGGAGAAAGTAATGAACCAATTGATGAAGCTGAAATGTTAGCTACACTTATAGCTAATGGATATGAACCAACAACAGAAGAAATTCAAATGCTAAAAGAAGAAGACAGATATCGATATAAATCATCGATAGAAGAACCTCCGAAATTAGAGTTAAAGCCACTTCCAAACCATTTGGAATACGCTTATTTACATGGTGAATCTGAATTACCTGTAATAATATCGTCTTCTCTTACTGAAAATGAGAAATCACAACTCATTTCTGTGTTGAAAGCTCATAAATCAGCCATTGCATGGAAGATTCATGATATTAAAGGAATAAGTCCTTCGTATTGCACACATAAAATCCTTATGGAAGAAGGTCATAAAACGTATGTGCAACGCCAACGAAGACTAAATCCTAATATGCAAGATGTAGTTAAGAAAGAGATTATTAAGCTGCTAGATGCAGGTTTGATATATCCAATTTCTGATAGTCCATGGGTAAGCCCAGTTCAATGCGTACCTAAGAAGGGTGGCATGACTGTCATTACAAATGAGAAGAATGAGCTTATTCCTACTAGGACTGTAACAGGATGGCGTGTATGTATTGATTATAGAAAATTAAATGACGCCACCAGAAAAGATCACTTTCCCTTACCTTTCATAGATCAAATGTTGGAAAGATTAGCCGGAAATAGTTACTATTGTTTTCTAGATGGATTTTCCGGATATTTTCAAATTCCAATAGCACCCGAAGATCAAGAGAAAACCACATTCACGTGCCCTTATGGTACTTTTGCTTACAAACGCATGCCATTTGGACTTTGTAACGCCCCTGCAACCTTTCAAAGGTGCATGATGGCGATTTTTCATGACATGATAGAAGAATGCATGGAAGTATTCATGGATGACTTTTCAGTCTTCGGTGATACATTTAAATCATGTCTAGTAAATCTGGAACGAATGCTAATTAGATGCGAAAAATCAAATCTAGTACTTAATTGGGAGAAATGCCATTTCATGGTTAAAGAAGGCATCGTTCTTGGACATAAAATTTCAAAAGAAGGAATTGAAGTGGATAGAGCTAAAGTAGATGTAATTGCTAAACTTCCACATCCCACCAATGTTAGAGGAGTTAGGAGTTTTCTAGGGCATGCCGGTTTTTACCGACGTTTCATAAAAGATTTTTCTAAAATTGCCACTCCTATGAATAAACTCCTAGAAAAGGATGCGCCATTCATCTTTTCAGATGAGTGTATCAAATCTTTTAATATTCTTAAAGAGAAACTCACTAATGCACCGATCATGATAACACCAAATTGGAATCTACCATTTGAACTAATGTGCGATGCAAGTGATTTTGCAATGGGAGCCGTTTTAGGACAAAGGATTGAAAAACGATTTCAACCTATATATTATGCTAGTAAGACGTTACAAGGAGCACAAACGAACTATACAACTACTGAAAAAGAACTCCTTGCTATTGTCTTTGCTTTTGACAAATTTCGATCATATCTAGTTCTAGCAAAAACGGTGGTCTATACCGACCATTCTGCTCTTAGATACCTATTTTCAAAACAAGATGCTAAACCAAGATTAATCCGTTGGATCTTACTCTTACAAGAGTTTGATATTGAAATCCGAGATAAAAGAGGAGCAGAAAATCTCGCCGCTGATCATCTTTCTCGTCTTGAAAATCCTGAATTAGAAGTTCTAAATGAATCGGCCATACAAGACAACTTTCCTGATGAATATCTATTGAAGATAGATTATAAAGAAATCCCATGGTTTGCAGACTATGCAAACTACTTAGTTTGTGGATTCCTTGAAAAAGGATTATCGTACCAAAGACGAAAGAAATTCTTCAGTGATATAAAACACTATTTCTGGGAAGATCCACATCTGTTTAAAAGTTGTCCCGATGGAATAATACGCCGATGTGTATTTGGAGATGAAGCTAGTAAAATTTTAAACCATTGTCACACAGGACCAACAGGAGGGCATTATGGGCCTCAACTAACAGCAAGAAAAGTTTATGAAGCTGGATTCTATTGGCCTACAATTTACAAAGACTCACACCTTCTTTGCAAATCCTGTGATGCATGTCAAAGGGCCGGAAAAATAAGTCAACGTGATGAAATGCCACAAAATGTCATCCAAGTATGTGAAGTATTTGACATTTGGGGTATTGACTTTATGGGTCCATTTCCAAAATCTCATAATAATCTATATATACTCGTAGCCATTGATTATGTATCTAAATGGGCGGAAGCACAAGCTCTCCCAACTAACGATGCACGAGTTGTAGTCAACTTTTTAAAACGTCTTTTTGCAAGGTTTGGAACACCGAAAGCTTTAATAAGTGATCGGGGTACTCATTTTTGTAATAATCAACTTGAGAAAGTTCTTAAAAGATATGGAGTAACTCATAAAATCTCCACCGCATATCATCCACAAACAAGTGGACAAGTTGAAAATACAAACCGAGCCTTAAAACGTATTCTAGAGAAAACCGTAGGATCAAATCCGAAGGAATGGTCCATTAAATTGGAGGATGCACTCTGGGCTTTTAGAACAGCCTACAAAACTCCAATTGGAACCACACCTTTTAGACTTGTTTATGGAAAAGCATGTCATCTTCCAGTAGAAATTGAACACAAAGCATTTTGGGCTTTGAAGACATGTAATCTTGATTTACATGAAGCCGGACGTCTACGATTAAGTCAACTAAACGAATTAGAAGAATTAAGACATGAAGCATACGAAAATTCGTTAATCTATAAAGAAAGAACGAAGAAATGGCATGATAAAAGAATCAGAAGTTCAAAAGAATTTAAAGAAGGAGACAGAGTTCTTCTTTTCAATTCACGATTCAAGCTATTTCCTGGAAAATTGAAATCAAGATGGTCTGGACCATTCATAGTCAAAAGAGTTTTCCCATACGGAACGATAGAATTAATAAATTCAAATGGGATTGAATTTAAAGTTAATGGTCACAGAGTTAAACATTACATACATGGTCCGATGGAAGTCGACAACAAAGTTAATCACAATTTCGACACCACAGCTAACTAAGTGTGGGGAGAATCAAGACTTTAAAGGATAATATGTATTTCTGTTAGAGTTAGATTGTCTGTTTTCGTGTAGTTCTCGAAGACGGAACACGTATGGTCTTTCCCTAGCAGACCCTAAAGAACTAGTCTTCTCCCCCCATTCTGAATTTTTATTTTTTTTAGGTTTTTACAAAATGAAGACTGCCTGTGAACTAAACCATGGTCTAATGCTACACGCTTTGATCACTAAAAGAAATAATGACATACTACCGAGTGAATTAGTATCAGTAATCAGAGAAAGAATGGACGGAGTTAGAAAAGGATCCAGATGCGAAGATAATAAGTTACAATTTGGTAAAGGAAAATCAAAATCCGCAGCGAAAAGAAGAGCACGACACCTAGAACGATGTCACAAATGCGGAAAATGGTCTCATGGAGGTAAATGTTCAAATAATCAAACCTATTCAAATACCGAATTTGTTACTTTATGCAGAGACGGACCGTTCATATGTTTAGAAGAAAAGACAATGAATGCTCGAGGTTACGCCTATGCAGCCATGGAAAACCAATTAAACCGACTATCTTATGAATATAATAGATCATATAACTAAGAAATCTATTTCACAGGTATGTCTGTACAGTTTTTATTTTTATTTATTTTTTTAACCTTTTGATAATAAACGCTAATTTGTTCGCTAAAAAGTATTAAATTGGTATTGAATAAAATTAGGTTTGGCGACCGAAATTATTGATATCATTCAAAAATTTATTACATCACTGCGAAATTTAACGTTTATTCTTAAGGTATAAATATCTTTAAACAATCAAACCAAAATATTTCAAAAATTCGTCATGAGTTAAATTAGGTCTTGGAACCGAAATTACTTTACCGAAAAGAGGGGCGCATATTCTTGATAATATTTGATTGATTAAAGTGGGATAAAAAGACAAAAAGATTTTCAATTTTATTTTTACCATGTTTTTAAAAAAATTAATATTTAAATCTTAAATTAATATTGTAAACTTTGTAAAAACAATATTTTTAAAATTGTAAATATTTGAAAAATTAATATAAGTTTGGTGTGAATTTATAATATGAATTTTTAAATTAAGTTTGGTGTGAATTTTTAATTTTTAAAATATGAATTTTAATTTTATGCATTTTAAATTTTGAGTTTGGTGTGAATTTTTAATTTTAATTTTGAATTTTATATTTATGTTGTGTGAATTTAAAAACAAAAATTTACTTTATCTCATTAAGTTAAGAATATGATTTTTAAAATTCGTCGTAAGTTGAAGACTAGGTCTTTGAACCGAAATTGCTTTACCCGAGGGAGGGACGAGAACTTTTATTATCATTATTTTTAATCTTATTGATTTAAAGTATGCCAAAAACATTGAAAAAACCCAAAAATCTTAGCTTTTAAAACAATCGCTACAAAAAGACAAATTTTAAAATTTTGTCGAAGGACGGACTAGGACATCGATCCGAAACGACCTCGTCCTAAATAACAAGGGAAACAAAATTTTAAAATTAATTTCTTAATTGTTTTATAAGTTAAAGATTATAAAAAAAAAAAAAATAAAATAAAAAAAACATAAACTCCGCGACTCGCGGAGTTTGCAGGGCAAAACCTCCGCGACTCGCGGAGGGACAAAATTACAGAAAAAAAATATAAGGAGCTGAACGATCAGTTCACTCCCACACAAAAACACTGCAATTTTAACAGCGAAAAAAGACCCCGAAAAACCCGAAAATCACCCCCAAAAATCTCAATTTTTAACCGTTAATCACCAAATTTTTTGCTAAAATCATGTTGAGAAGGATGATATCTAAGAACTACTCAAGAAAAACGGTAAATTTCTACACCTAAACACCATTTAATTCGAATTTTAGTGTTCTTGAGCTAATTTTTACCCAATTTGATTTTGATGCTTTTTAGTGTAATTAGACTTAAATTGTTTATGTATTATGCTTGTATAACCTAGATTGATGCTGTTTAACATGATTAGAAGCCTTAAACTTCAAATTTTGAATAATCTAGGGTTTGTGTTCTTGAGCAATTTGGGGCTTTTTGATATAAACAGGTTATGGCCGATTTTTGTCATGAATTGTTGCTAAATTGAGTAGTGTAACATGTCTAGGTAGTTAAATGATCCAAACTTTGAGCCTAAACATGATTTTGAGAATTAAAGTGGACTTTTTCAAGTCCAAAATTCATGAACTTGATTTTTGAAAGATAATGCCATTTGAGACTTGTTTATTTGCTAGTAATGATTATTTTGACATGTTATTTGAGTTGAATGTTTATGAACTTGGCGAAAATTTTCGTATATGCTTATTTGAAAAAGTGTAGATTTGATAAAAATGTGAAAATAAGCTTAAGTTTGATGTAAATTGATAATGTCATTGTAATTATTTTGATTGATGATTTTGCTGACACTAATGCATATTTGGATGCACAAAATTTGTGTTTGATGTGTTTTGCAGAATGAAAGGGGTGAATCTTCATCCCAAGCCCGTCATGCTCCTGCTGAGAACTTGGAACAACAGGAGGTAGATAACTACTACAAGCAGGATGTACCTCATCCAGTCATGACCTTTTCAGATATGCACTTGGAACAGTTGCACCCGAACCTGCGATTTGACAGACTTTGGATAGATTATCCAAAATATCAACGGGGTTTGCATACTCTTCATTCCAAGGTTGTTGAGGTACCGAGGGTCATAGAATGGGGACCCTTGGAAGCTGTAGAATTGGCCGGGCCAATTAGGGAATTACTGGTACAGAGGTATGGTAATTCTTCTTTTAATGACTGGATATGTTTATTCACCATACGCAGACCTGTATATAAAGTATGGTGTGAAGAGTTGTTATGTAGTATAGAGTTGAATGATCGGGTAGCTAGTTTAACCGATCGTTCTTTTATTAGATTTTTGTTAGGCGGTTCGATGCGCCACATGTCTTTACTGGACATGGCTCAGGCTTTACGTATATACACGCCTGAGGAATTAGCGTCTGCCGATTGTAGAGGATTGATACTAAACGGTAGGAAAATAGATGAAAATTTTGATACACACGGTGTGTGGAGTCAAATGACAAGCCATCACCGTTTTAAAGGGGGAAACTACTCTTATTTGGATATAGATAGAGCCGAATTAAGAGTAATACATAGGTTTTTAGCTAATTCGATTACACAAAGGGGTAAAAACAAAGAAAAGGTAAATGAACAAGATTTGTTTTACCATATGTGTATTCGAGACCCACACAGCGCTGTAAGTATACCATATTGTGTGGGTTATTATTTATCAGCTATGGTTCGAGGGATGCGTCCACATAGCATAATAGGAGGTGGTATTTTTATTACTTTGATTGGTGAATATCTCGGTGTGGATATAAGTCGGGGGGGATTATTGGTAGAAGAGCCGGAACCCCGCGACACTATAGGTTTAAATGTATACCATGGTGCTAAAGTTTTGAAGCGGCGAAATAACGCCGCAGTACGATACAATGGTAGACATCCACAGGTAGAGAGAAACCAGGAACAAGGTAATGTAGGAGGGGGGAATGAGATGCAAGAAATGCATAGGTTTATAGCTTCTCAGGAACACGAAAATGTTAGACAGAGAGCATTTGAAGATTGGCAAGTTCATCAGAACCAGATCATAGCGCATTGCCAACATATAGGTAGAAACTATATTCCTACACCGAAACCCGTCTTCCCTCCTTGGTCGATAGAGATGCAGCCACCATATCCTACGTATGACCCTGCCGAAGCATTCTATAGCACTTATGGTTATGCGTGGAACCCCTATTGGTACCAATATCATCTTTAGTTTACTTATTTTTATTTTTATTTTGTAATTTGTAATTATTGATATGTTTAATACTTTTGTTAATATTGTAATCATTTTTATAATTATCTAACTTTTATTCTTAGATTTTAATAATTTTTGAATGTGGGGTAATATACCAAACTTCAAAAATATGTATATATGTTTGCAGTTTATCTTATGTACACAACAGGGTAAAACAACGCATTTTCAAAGACTGGCATTAAGTTCAGCAAAAGCAACTAATTTTGACGACAAGATGCAAAATATATGTGAAATAACAACAAGACGGAATGAACAAATGATGTGCACCATTTATCATTCAGCAAACAAACGCCAATATATTTGGAAACTTTGGTAAAAATTTAATCATTTTCACACAAATCACCCTCAATAATTTAAATTGTTACTGATTTCTTGCAAATGAGGGCATTGCAAGATCTTAAGTGTGGGAAGGGGTTAAATTCTTTCGGATTTTAAAAATTTTTATATTAAACACTTGGTTACCATTAAAATACTAGTAAAGCAGTAGTTGTATTAGAATCTAGTGCTCTCTGATAAAAAAAGAACAGCCCTAGTCTTATATACTGACTACCCAATTCTAGTAAAATTTTTCAAAATTTTTAAATAAATGAATTCAAAATCATGTTTATACATATTTATGAACGATAAAACTAGGTTTTAACACCGAAATTATTGTTACCTCGGAAAGGACATAAATTGAGAAACAAACTAAAATGTTAAAATTCATTTAAAATGGAATAGAGGACGATAAAAAGAAAAATAAAAAGCCAAGTGTGGGAAAATTTACCAAGTTATTTTAAACATATGCCACATATATTTGTAACAAATAACTGAAAATACTTTTGCTTTGGACTAAACTAAACTGTTTTACCCGATGAAAGAAAAGAAGAGATGGATCTACACGATGAATCAATTCCATCATTAAAAGGAAGTAAAGTCTTCCGAAAAAGACACGCGCTTCTTGATTTAGGTCATGAAGTTGTCGTTCAGACCAGCTGTAGGTTGACGAAAAATCTAGAAAAGTCATCACTAAAATCAGCTGGAAATCCACGGACCTCAGCATTAAACAGGGTCGCCAAGTGGTCAGATTTATCCTAACCATGAGAAGGATTTATCTCGTACAATGGGGAGGCACCGTGCAAATTAGCTGGATAAGACTAATGAATCAGATCTCCAGAAAGGATAATCTCCTTAAAGATTAAAAATCAGCTTTTAAGACTGATATTACTCAATCCTAGAGATTGACCTTAAAGATTGAGAATTACAAACTCATGGAATTCGATGATATCTAAACTCGAGCTTAAACGAGAAAATATTTTGATCAAAAATACAAACCGATTTGTTTTCTGAAAACCCTATTTTCAATGCGTTCATTACCATTGAACGTAAAATCCTAGGAATTCACCTGGAATTCATTAGGTCACCTGAACTAAATCGAGTGTCAACCGTAAGAACGGTGGTTGCATAGCATGGTCAAAGACAGGACCTTGTGCCAGACCGAAAAATTATAAGGGTGAGCTTTACTATTGCTCCTACCAAGGATAGTAATTGCGTCCGACACGTTATAGACCATAATCAAAAGCATGTCACGGGACATTGCCTTAACAGTTGCTTGTTCAACGCTTTCCTTTACAACCGGACGGTAGTTTACCGAAGGGTAATATACGGAACAAGTAAACTGGACGTGTTGCTTTCCAAATACAAGGTTAGCAAGTGGGTGACACAAAACCGCAAGTTTTGAGCTAAAATTTTCAAATCTGAAACCCACCAAACCCACAAAAATATTTTGCAAACACCGGTAAAGGGTTATTCCGGAAAACTTATCTAGGGTAAAAACTAGATTTAATTTTCAAAAGATCAAATGTTTTCATAAAGATCCAATTTCCTTAATGGATCTAAATTTTTATAGTCATGTGGGACTGTAAACCATATCGTTACTACCATTGTTTATACCGCCATATAGAAATCACTGATGTACAAAGTGTGAAGAATAAAGAAGTGATTCTAGTATTTCAAGACAATATTGCTTGAGGACAAGCAACGCTCAAGTGTGGGAATATTTGATAATGCTAAAAACGAACATATATTTCATAGCATTATTCCTCAAGAAAGACAAGCTTTTAGTTGCAATGGTTCTATTTACAAGTGATATTCGTTTAAATAATAAAAGGTGAAGACAGAAGACAGATTCGACGATTTGAAGACGCAAACGACCAAAAAGCTCAAAAGAACAAAAGACAATCAAAAAGGTTCCAATTATTGATAAGAAACGTCTCGAAATCACAAGAGTACAAGATTCAAAACACAAAGTACAAGATATTAAATTGTACGCGAGGACGTTCGAAAATCCGGAACCGGGACCAGAGTCAACTCTTAACGCTCGACGCAACGGACTAAAAATTACAAGTTAACTATATATATAAATATAATATAATATATAATTAATTATATTAATTATATATATATTATATATATATATTAAAAACCGTCGGCAGCAGGAAACTCCAAGGGTGTGAGCTGTAAATATATCTCCGCGACTCGCGGAGTTTTAAGGGCATTTTGCCGCGAGTCGCGGAGCCCCAATTTTCAACCCTGGCTATAAAGCAACCCGAATTCTGATCAAAATCATCATCTTTTTCTCTTCCTCTTCATACGTAAATATATTTATATTTATAATTTATATTTTAATTTTAATTATAATTCTAATAATAAGGGTATGTTAGCGAATGTTGTAAGAGTGTAAGTCGAAATTCTGTCCGTGTAACGCTACGCTATTTTTAATCATTGTAAGTTATGTTCAACCTTTTTATATTAATGTCTCGTAGCTAAGTTATTATTATGCTTATTTAAAACGAAGTAATCATGATGTTGGGCTAATTACTAAAATTGGGTAATTGGGCTTTGTACCATAATTGGGGTTTGGACAAAAGAACGACACTTGTGGAAACTAGACTATGAGCTATTAATGGGCTTTATATTTGTTTAACTAAATGAAAGTTTGTTAATGTTAATATAAAGATTTACAATTGGGCGTCCCTATAAATTACCATATAAACTCGATCGGACACGATGGGCGGGGTATTTATATGTACGAATAATCGTTCATTTAACCGGACACGGGAATGGATTAATAGCCACTAGAATAATTAAAACAGGGGTGAAATTACATTCAAGGGTAATTGGTGTAATTGTTAACAAAGTAGTAAAACCTTGGTTTACACGCAGTCGATAACCTGGTGTATTCATTAAACAAAGTATTAAAACCTTGTTACAATTCGAATCCCCAATTAGTTGGAATATTTATCTTCGGGTATAATAATAATTTGACAAGGACACTTGCAATTTATATTTATGACTGATGGACTGTTATGGACAAAAACCAGACGGACATATTGAATAATCCAGGACAAAGGACAATTAACCCAAGGGCATAAAACTAAAATCAACACGTCAAACATCATGATTACGGAAGTTTAAATAAGCATAATTCTTTTATTTCATATTTAATCTCCTTTATTTCATATTTAATTGCACTTCTAATTATCGCACTTTTATTTATTGTTATTTTATTTAATCGCACTTTTAATTATCGTACCTTTTAATTATCGTAATTTTATTTTATCGCATTTTTATTCGCAATTTCATTATCGTTATTTACTTTACGCTTTAATTTAAGTCTTGTATTTATTTTATATTTTACATTAGGTTTTAACTGCGACTAAAGTTTTAAAATCGACAAACCGGTCATTAAACGGTAAAAACCCCCCTTTATAATAATAATATTACCTATATATATATTTGTATTTTTATAAAAGTAAACTAATATAGCGTTGAGCTTTGTTTAAAGATTTCCCTGTGGAACGAACCGGACTTACTAAAAACTACACTACTGTACGATTAGGTACACTGCCTATAAGTGTTGTAGCAAGGTTTAAGTATATCCATTCTATAAATAAATAAATATCTTGTGTAAAATTGTATCGTATTTAATAGTATTTTCCTAGTAAAATAATAACTATTTTATATACACCTCGTTCGACATCAGGTTGCCTACCTTTTTTGTACCTCGGTCTTCCTATTGGAAAGAAAATGAATAACGCTCGTGATTGGGAACCGTTTATTGAAAAAATCAACTTAAGGTTGGGTGATTGGAAAGCAAAAACGATGTCATTTGGGGGTCGTTTAACTCTCATAAAATCGGTCCTATGTAGTCTCCCGTTATACGCCTTCTCCCTATTCCGTGCTCCTGCGTGCGTCGTCAACAAGCTCGAAGGTTTGCGTCGTAAATTCTTTTGGGGCGGGACGGGCGATAACTCAAAAATATCATGGGTTAAATGGGATACCATTTTACTTCCATACGAGGGCGGGGGATTAAATATTGGGTCCCTTAAAGCTAAAAATCTAGCTTTATTGGGAAAATGGTGGTGGCGTTTCCTTAATGAAAAAAATGCGTTTTGGGTCAAAGTAATCTCAAGTATTTATGGTCGGGATGGGGGCTTAAATTCACAAATCTCATGTTCTAATTCGGGCTGGGGTATGACTTGGAGAAACATTCTGAAGGTTGGCCTACATATTAATAATCTTAACATCCCTTTTGTAAGCTCTTTTGTCAAGGTAATATGCAAAGGTGACGCTACTTTTTTCTGGACTGATCGATGGCTGAATGGATTAATCCTCAAAGAAAAGTTTCCCAGGTTATACAATTTGGAAAGTGAAAAAAAATCGCTGCTTCAAGATAGATTCTCAAAAACAGGTACGGATGTCAATGTTTCGTGGATGTGGGTGAGAGAGCCAACAGGTAGAACTCTAAATGAGTTAAACGAGCTATGTGGGCTGTTAAACAGCTTCTCCTTTGTGATCGGGTCAAAAGATAGATGGTCATGGAACCTTCGACCAAATGGAGAATTCTCTACATATGCGCTAGCTAAGTTAGTTGATACCAAGCTGTTACATTCAGAAACCGCATGTCCTGAAACAATTCGGCTACCGATCCTTCCTCAAAAAATTGGAATTCTTATTTGGCGAATTAAACAACAAAGGATTCCAGTGAGAGTTGAACTTGATAAAAGGGGAATAGACCTTGACTCGGTTCGATGTCCAGTTTGTGATGGCGACATAGAAACGGTGGAACATATTTTAATTCATTGTCCATTCGCTAAAGACCTCTGGCGTCGTGTTTTTCGTTGGTGGAACATCAAAAGGCCAACATATTTGCGACTAGAAGATCTTTTCCAGGGTGTTATTGATCCAGCTCACCCTAATCAAACGTCATCATTATGGCAAGCAATCGAATGGGTGTGTGGGTATGTTATATGGCGTAATCGAAATCTAACATTATTCCAAAGGAATAAGAGTAATGGTCCGAAGGCTCTAAATGAAATTCAAATAAAAGCGTTCGAGTGGATCTCAAAAAGGTCGAGAAAGCATTTACTTTGGAGTGAATGGATTGTAAATCCGAGTGTATTCGATGATCACGGCTAAATACGTTTTCGTAGGAAGAATATTTGTATTTAGTTCCTGTTTTGTTTAGTTTCCTGCTGTAGGTCTGCTTGTAAGTTTCTGTTCTTAGCATGGTTCTCACATGCTACCCTCTGTTCTCTTTTTAATTAATAAATTTTTTTGGCCTTTCAAAAAAAAAATAAATAAATAAATAAATAAATAAAGATAAAGATATCAAAGTTAAACCAAAATATTACGCATACAATACAAGAAAGTCAAAGTTGATAATTCTTATAACTTTGTGTCTCTTACATGATATGTTTCACTGCATGTAATTTTATATATCTATAACCCAAAAAGTCATTCCATTAAAATTACGTGCAAGTAATGTCGACCTTTTTCCTTTTTCAAAAATAACGAATACAAAAAAAAGAAGAAGCTTAATAATAATAATAAAAAAGAACCTTAAACTGACCCGATTAGTTGCCGAGCAACACGAGATGATCCTTAGAGTTTCCTATCTAGTGTGTGGGTCGCAAATGAGAGGATTCGATGTGATCGTGCATATATTTTCCAAGAAGTCAATATGCATATTCGATATGTTTTAAAGGGGTTTAAGGATCTTAGAACTTAGCTCTCCGGTCCGGCTACCGTGAATAACTCTGGCCGACATGATGATGTCGGCGGGGTGGCTAGGTGATTAAGTCCACCTTCGATGACGGTCGTCGATCGAAGGCCCAAATAAGGCTGTAGGAAACCGTCGAGAGTGACTAACCTGTTAACCTTTGATGAACGATGATAATGATTACGTATTTTAACCCTACGTAAAGTGTGATGATCCCTGGAATGATAATTAGGGAAAGTATATATAGGTCAACCCTAATTCGAGAACCATCCAGGATAATGGTAATCTCTTCCATAACAAACTCCCCCGAATATCGGATGTAATTATGGAAAAGATATCAACTTGATGACCAAGTAACCGCCGCACCGGGAACGAAGGTATTCGATACACCACCGCATGCCGCATACCGGATATAAAGTATGCGCATACGCATGCCGGCGTTTGCCCGCACACGTATAGCATGCGGGTTGCGGTATCATTATGTCCCCCCAGTTTGATGTTATATGACGCAAGACATATGATATCAAACTATTAAGCGAAAAAGAAAAACAAGAAAACAGCCAGCATTAAATTGCGTTTCGAGGTCATTAAATGCATGTCACTGTCGCAGAAGCCCATTCGGCTGACAAGACACAAAGTGACAGTGGGCAGGCGCGTGTGAGCTACGCGCCCAACATTGGGTACCACAAACAGAAACCCACGCGCATACAACAAACATCGACCGTCGGTTATGTAACACGTGTACGCTCCTGATTATTTTTGCCACCCCACGTTTGCCTATAAATACACGCAAAAAATCCTCATTTCTACCCTTTCTGCCAAATCGTCTCCAACACGCTGCTCAAATCAATTCCGATTAGAAGTCGTTTATTTCCGGCCGTTCATAGAAGGTTAGTAAATCTCCGATCACCCTTTATTAAATGACGAAAGTTAACGAAACCTTTGTAGATAGTGTAGTATCTGTCATTGAGCAGAAACATATAGATTCTTTAATTAACCAATACCCGCCGTTAGCACAGTACAATCTGGTGCCACCCCTAGCCCACCAACGCGCCCATGAGCCACCGGAGAAAAAGGTGGCCATTTACGAACACGCATTTAAGCACGGAAACTTTAGGGTGCCACCATCAGACTTTTTCCTAGGTGTGTTAGACCATTACCATGTAGGGTTAGGGCAGTTACATCCATACGCAATAGGAAAAAATAGTCCTGTTCGAAATGTGGTGTACTGCTCTAAACAAGGTACCCATGGTCAACGTGTTTTGCCATTTATACCGTCTCGCCACGCATCATAAGTCCTGGTTTACGTTTTTCGCACGCCAAAACTTCACAAAAACACCCAAATCAAATGTTGACCAATAGAAAGAAACCTTCTTCTTTATTGACCAAATCGTCGTGGGCACGAGTTTTCCACAAACCTTAGTTTGGTGCGAAGGGGTAGCAAAAGATGTAAACAAAACCCCAAAACTGGACGATGAAGAAACCAAGCTACTCGCGGAGTGCACAAACGCACAGCTTGTCCACCGCGCCTATGGAAACGTGATGCTGCGGCTGGGGAAGATATCTGCCCATTGGCCATGGGAGGATCTGCAACCAGCCATAGTCGCACTGAATGGCAAGGGTAGGAATAGTAACGTGTATATCTATTTTACGCAGCCACATATTGTAACGACCCTACTCTTTCCGTTATCTTTTACCGTTAATTATTTAACGACCGTTATCTGTTATTCGTGCCAAGTCATTTCTATGACCTATATTATTATTTTTGTAATAATATATTAATTAATATGTGTTATGTGAATATTTGTATTCATATTTTAAGTGGTACGTTTCTACGTGTCGCGGATTTCTACCCGGCGAATCTTTTCGGTTTTCAAACCAACGGTCAAGCTTTTGGGCTTTTTAAATCCAATTTATTTTAAATATGATATTTTGATGTCATATGATTATATTTAGTGTTTATATATTTTATTCGTCGCGTATTTGTTATCTCTCTGAAAAATCAATTGCGTAGTAGCGTTTTCGCGTTTCGGGCTTCGATCGGGCTTTTGGGCCACAAGCTTTTGTACATTTAATCATGATGGGCTAAATGGGAGCCCACTCCCTCCCATTTTTGGCCGAAATTCCCAAGAGAGGTGGGGTTTTGTGCTAAATCTTGAAACTTGATACTAGTTGATCAAAATTACATCTTAATTCATTTAACCTACATTTTTATTTTGGCTCTCCTCTCCTTTTCTTGTTTTGGCTGACCACCACCAGCAAAAATCATCATCATCATCATTTGTTCATCAAATATAGCTTGGATCATTCAATTGTTTGCAGAATCGGATTGCTCTCTTCGTTCTCTACGCGATTACATCCTTTGTTCTTCGATTTGGGTATACCTATGAACCCTAATTTTTCAATTATTATCCATTTCTACTGATTATGTTGGTATTTTATGTTATTATGATAGTATAGCACTTGTGTATTGTTGTATTGATGATTGTATGCGTAGAATTGCTCGATTATACATGTTTTCGGTTTGATTGAATTGGGACAGCAGCTATTTCGTTCATTTCTGACTTTGTGACTGTTATAAAAGTGAAAATAAAGTATCTAGATGAGTTCCTCTCATCAAGACATTAATTTTAGACTCCGGATTCATGTCGTTTCGATTCCCGGAGCCCTAAATATGATCAAAGTGGTAATTTGTTAAGATTGAAATGTGATTTTGGTATGAACCAGGTTTGGTCTGACTTTGTGACCATATTTGGTGACTTTAGGGTGTGTTAGTGTGTTAGGACTGATGGTGGGGCGAACTTTCATGTTCGGGTCATCTCAATCCGAGCCACGAATCACCCGTTACGTCTAAAACACGTTTTTGATTGAATTGAAGTTCCAAGTAGTGTAATGGCTGTACATCATGACTTGTGGACTGTTCTTGGGGTGTTCTTGAGTGTATCAAAGTGTCGGGTGGTTTGCTTAGGCGGAGATATATGTAAGGCTCGCCGAAAACCGACACCCAGGGCTCACGATACGACCCGATGAACTTTTGATTTAAAACTTATGACTAATTATTAAACTTATGATATAAATAATGGATTTCATTATCATTTAATTACTTATGATAAAAAAAAGTAATTATTATTATTTACAACTTATGATATATATTTATTATATCATTTAATTAATACTTATGATTTAATTAACATTTTAATTAAACATATGATTAATAATACTTCATTATTAATGGAAAATACTTATGATAAGTATTAAACTTATATTATGAGATTATTATAATAAGACTTATAATAAGGATTAATTAATTATTTAATTATTATAAGGCTTAGTTATTATTTAATTATAATTTAATTATTAAATACTTATGATTTAATAATTATAATTAGAAACTTATGATATGATTAATAATTCATTATTAATTAATAATACTTATGATATGATTTGAAATTTATTATTAATTAATAATACTTATATTATGACTAATATTTAATTAATTAATTAAATACTTATGTTATATTAATTATATCATTTAAACTTATATTAACTTTAATAAATCATTTTAATTTAATTAAACTTATGTTATGACATAATTAGACATATTTAACTTTAATAAACGTTATAACTTATATTATTATTATAACTTACACTTTTAAAATTAACGTTGACTATGTTTGACCAAGGTTGACTTTTGAGTTGACTTTCGGTTGACTTTGACTTTCGGTTGACTTTTGTTGACTTTCTAATTAAGGAAATTTTCCTAACTTATAAACTTTCCTAAAATAGCAACTTTCTAAATTTGGAAACTTTCCAAAAATAGAAACTTTCCAAAAATAGAAACTTTCCAAAAATGGAAACCTGCTAAAAATAGAAACTTTCTAAAAATAGAAAGTGTGTGTCCGTACGCTATTCCGATCAAATCGATGCATGTTGAGTATTGTTCTATGACTATTTGCAACATGTACAATAGCTATCATACTAAGACTTGACCTAAGTTAGTTATTTATATCGACCTTCTTTATTTATAGGTCGGCGTTGTGATCATTCCTGATCACTTTACTTCATTTGCTGTTCGCATATTTGTGTGGTTACTTTGTTTGCTATTAAGGTGAGTTATAGTCTCATTTTTCTATTTAAATCTTTTGGGATGAGAATACATGCAATTTATTTTATATTTTGGACACAAGTGGAGGTTGGTTTAAATTATTCATTGTGAGTTGAACAAAAATATTCCCTAGTCTGGTAACTGTAATCACTGGTTTCTACTGGTGAACGCGAATCCTATGGATAGATCTATCGGGTTTGACAACCCCATTGCGAGCTAGTCGCGCTAGCAATTTATAATCGGAATGTTTAGTACTTCGTAATTTGTTGTAGATACACTTGTTCGGTGTATATTATTTATTGTGTTTGGCAAGGGTAAATAAATGGTTAAGTGGTTACCAGGTGGCTCACGGTAAATGGAATAATGTTTTTATATGTTTTCTAGCATATAATTTTGTGGTCCAAAAAGGAGTTTTTATGTTTTCAAACATAAATTTTTACGGTTTAAATTAAATATTATTTGCAATATTAAACCTATAATTCACTCAACATTTTTGTTGACAGTTACTCGCATGTTTTATTCTTAGGTTCATGATTGATTGCTTCCGCTGTGCTTAGAGAGTCTGCATATTTATGATGGCAGCTTTTGTTAAACAATAACTTGCATTCTTTTTTGATACATTTAATAATGGATGTTGTTGACCTTGTTTTGGTCAACTTTTGATTAAGTAATAATGTATGATTTTTCTAAACTTACATATTTTGGTAGATTTCCTTTACAGGAAATCATTTTTAAACAAAGAATGCAAGGTTATTTATTAAATTCATATAGAGTTTTGTTCAAGCTGTGGGACCAAGATAACGATGGTCGTCAAGTGTACTTTGACGGGTCGTTAAAGTTGGTATCAGAGCGTTGGTTGTAGGGAATTAGGCTGCATTGATGTCGTTACCCGAGTCAATAGGGTGCATTAGTGAGTCTAGTCTACAGCCCGACCTATAAAATATTATTATATGTGATTAATTGTATCATATTGGTATGTATATAGTTTTCATATACGTACATCTCCTTCATATCTTCTGAATCCGGGAGGAACTTCCATTCTGATTTAAACGTATCCTCCGACTCATGCGACTTTATCTTTTATAAGAACACGTCGGTTGGTGAAACCGAGGAATGCCATTCTTGACTTCTAGAATTTTCGACATTTCTATGTCATCTATTATGGTTATGTATATAACGTTTGAATTATATTACACGAGATGTCATTCTTGACTTCTAAAGGCTCGGCATTTCAATGTCAGCTATTATGTTTAGGTGTATAACATTCTTGTTATATTACGTTCCTTTGTGCCGTTGTGCCTATGTGCTTTGGTTTTTGAACCGGAAGACGTCATTCTTGACTTTTAGAGATTCTTGGTACTTCGAAGACATTTTTATGTCATCGTTACTCCTATCCATTACTTTTGATGTTTTTGTCTCTTGTGCTATCCTTAGCACACTGTTTAAGAAATTGTTTTAGAGAAAGTGTGTGGAAATTCGAGGTTGATCGTGTGTCCTGACCTCATGTAGTGCTATTGGAATGCAACTATGAATTAGTGAAATATAAGGGCGTCAGGCCAACGTGATTATATTACGTTAATTCATAAAGAAGTCGCAATATTGTGACATGAGGAATAGAAAGCGAGTCAAAGAAACTTTTTACACTACTCATTTAGAAATTCCGATGTATTACATGGGTAGGAAAAATATTCATTATCTTATTTTTTTGATATACGAGGAGCTCATCTTAACTAGATTATCTATCTCATGCTCTACCCTTTCATAACTCGCTTGTTAGCAACAGCTTCGCTCGGAAACAGTTTTGGCCCAAGGACTTATGTCCTGATAATAGTCAAAACAACATTTAACTCATTGGTTTTCATGACCTCGTAACATTTGTTGGTCAAATGCCGTACGACGGTTCAGGTCATTTACTCGATCTTTCACGATCTTACTTCAACTTGTAACCTCTGAAATACAGATACTCTGTTTATCATCGGGAGTTTTACACATTTGTTTAATTGGGTGGTTCTCACGGATTTATGGGCGAATAGAAGTAATAAAATATTTTGTCATGTATACAATTTATAAAATCATATATGTACGTATAGATTAAAATGAATAAGTTTACCTTAACCTATTTTGATGAGTACATACTAAATTATACCTTCAAAATTATTTTAAAACCACACCTTTATTGAGTTGTTTAATTAAGTCAGATTATTTTATATAAAATGGTACACATTGTACATACTTCTAAATTACTAAGAACTTCGTTCCGTTTATGTTGTCACATCAAACGTTTAAAGCTTTTTCAAAACTCATTTGATTAATTTCATCAACTTTTCGCATTACCCTACAGAGTGTCTGGATCACAGTTCTTCTCATCCTCGGTTTAAGGATGAAACTTACCATTAAGTTCATTGATAGAAACTCTTACGCCACTTTGGATGCCGGTTTTATAAAATTTGTTGGAAAGTCTTTGCGCTCATAAAATTTACCCTCTTATGGTTAGACATGGCCGAAACACGGACCGATAAATCAATTTTCTGGGATACGCTCGGTGGTCACCCTATTGTAGAAAAGGCACTAGGTGAGTTTCTACCCCAACCGTTGTTATAGTGGGTATCATGGATATATATTACACTAGATCGTTTGAGGAGTTTCTACTCTCCATATTCGCTGTCAACCGCAACACCCTCATAAACATCAATCCTAGGATTCAATACTTTGAGGTGCACGAAATTATTTTTGGAGATTTATCTCATCTGGAGTCGGCCATTCTTTATAACCCATGATTCGCGTTCTTTTCATCTGCACATAAATTTAAGAATATGGATGAATCCTAGATTTCCTCGCTCATTGTACAAGGAAGTACACTCTCGTTGAAATATCACACCTTTCGTACGTCTTCCTTTCGGAAATGTAATGAAAATTTACTTTGAAGTCCATGATCCTCATTATCTCCCTTGAGAGAATTGCCTTAAATATCTATGCCACTTATGTGACGACTCCATATATTTCTTCCTTCATTGTTGCAACTATATTTCATTCATCCCAGTTCGTCCCCTTGGGGAGCTCCTATTTTGTTTGTTAAGAAGAAAGGTGGTTCGTTCCGATGGTGTATTGATTATCGCGAGTTGAACAAGCTTACAGTTAAGGACCGTTACCCTCTTCCGAGAATTGATGATCTATTCGATCAACTTCAAGGTTCGTTCGTTTATTCTAAGATTGACCTTCAGTACGGTTATCACCAACTGCGGACTAAAGAAACTGATATTCCAAAAACCGCTTTTCGTACCCGTTATGGTCACTGCGAATTTCTTGTTATGCCGTCCGAATTGAGCTCCGGATAAATTCGTTAACGTTTTCATCGATGGTATCCTTATCTATTCCAAGAAGTGATCAAGAGCACGAAGGTAAGTGCTTGATTTGTTAAGAAAAGAAGAGATGTATGCTGAATTTTTCTAAATGTGCGTTCTGGTTGAAAGAAGTTCAATTCCTTGGGCACGTTGTTATTAAACAGGAAATTTAAGTTGATCCTGCTAAGATTGAGGCAATTGGGAAATGGGAAATTTCCGAAAACTCCTACTAAAATTCGCCAGTTTCTAGGATTAGCAGGCTATTATAGAAGGTTCATTCAAGATTTTTCACGAGTAGCGAAACCTCTGACTGTTTTAACGCATAAGGGGAAGAAGTACGAGTGGAAGAGTGAACAAGAGTCTGCTTTCCAAACTCTGAAGAAGAAGTTAACTTCTACACCGATATTATCACTACTTGAGGGTAGTGATGATCTTGTTATCTATTGTGATGCTCCGTGTCAAGACTTTGGTTGTGTTTTGATGCAACGAAAGAAAGTCATTGTTTACGCGTCACGTCAGTTGAAGATTTATGAACATAATTATACAACCCATGATGTATAATTAGGAGCTGTTGTGTTCGCACTCAAGAATTGGAGACGTTACTTATATGGGGTCAAAAGTACTGTGTACACTGATCACAACAGTCTTCAACATATCCTTGATCAGAAAAAGTTGGATATAAGGCAATGAAGATGGATTGAGACGTTGAATGATTATGATTGTGAGCTTTTATATCATCCGGGAAAGGCCAATGTTGTGGCTGATGCGTTAAGTCGTAAAGAAAGGGGCTGAACCTCGCAGGTTTAGGGTCTTGAATATGACAATTAGAACAAACCTCGCTAGGCAGATTCTTAAGGCACAACAAGAAGCCTTGAAGGAGGAGAATTTTATAACGGGAAGGTCCGAGGCTTGAGTAAACAGTTAGAGGTACGAACCGATGGTACTCGGTATTTTGCGGGTCTTTAGGTTTTAAAATTTGGTGATTTGCGACAACTTGTTTAGATGAAGCTCATAGGTCGAGATACTCTATTCATCCTAGTTCAGGAAAGATGTATCATGATCTTAAGGAGCTGTATTGGTGGCCTCATTTGAAGGCTGATGTGGCTACGTATGTGGCTAAGTGTTTGACCTGTGCTAAGGTTAAAACTGATCATCAGAACCGTCAGGACTTTTGGTGCAACCTAAAATTCCCGAGTGGAAGTGGGAAGGTATTACGATGGACTTTATTACGAAGTTACCAAGAGTTGTGGGTGGTTATGATACCATTTGGGTGATTGTTGATTGACTCACTAAGTCAACTCATTTCTTGCCAATTAAGGAAACAGATTCAATGAAGAATCTTACTCGGTTGTATTTGAAGGAGATTGTTTCGAGACATGGTGTTCCCGTATCAATTATTTCGGACTGAGACAGTCGATTTACATCGAGGATTTGGCAGTCCTTACAAGATGCTTTAGGAACTAAATTGGATATGAGCACCGCTTATCATCCACAGTCGGATGGTCAGAATGAAAGGACCATCCAAATGTTGGAAGGCATGTTGAGGGCATACGTAATTGATTTTGGTAATGGTTGGGATAGATACTTGCTGTTGGCTAAGTTATCATGCAAGTATTAAAGCCGCACCGTTTGAAGCTATGTATGGTAGAAAGTGTAGGTCTCCTGTCTGTTGGAATGAGGTTGGGGATGCTCAACTCACAGGTCCAGAAATTATTTATGAGACTACCGAGAAGATCGTACAGATTAAGAAAAGATTGAGAACCGCCAGAAGTCGGCAAAAGATCTATGTCAATAAGAGAAGGAATGATATTGAATTTCAGGTCGGTGATCATGTTATGTTGAAGGTATCACATTGGAAAGGTGTGGTACGTTTTGGTAAGAGGGGAAAGTTGAATCCTCGTTTTGTTGGACCGCTTGAGATTATTGAGAGAGTTGGACACGTGGCTTATCGTTTGAAATTGCCATAAGAACTCAGTGCTATTCACGACGTTTTTCACGTGTCGAATTTAAAGAAGTGTTTGGCCGAGGTCGATAAGACAATTCCCCTGGAGGAACTTCATGTTGATAAGCAACTTCATTTTATTGAGGAACCTGTTGAAATTATGGACCGAGAGGTTAAGACTCTGAAGCAGAGTAGAATTCCTATTGTCCGGGTTAGATGGAACGCCAGGTGCGGTCCCGAGTTCACTTGAGAGCGTGAAGATCTGATGAAGCAGAAGTACCCGCATTTGTTCCCAGATGCCGAGTCAACCCCTGCACCTGCTTAAATTTCGGGACGAAATTTCCGTAACGGGAAGGTACTGTAACGACCCTACTCTTTCCGTTATCTTTTACCGTTAATTATTTAACGACCGTTATCTGTTATTCGTGCCAAGTCATTTCTATGACCTATATTATTATTTTTGTAATAATATATTAATTAATATGTGTCATGTGAATACTTGTATTCATATTTTAAGTGGTACGTTTCTACGTGTCGCGGATTTCTACCCGGCGAATCTTTTCGGTTTTCAAACCAACGGTCAAGCTTTTGGGCTTTTTAAATCCAATTTATTTTAAATATGATATTTTGATGTCATATGATTATATTTAGTGTTTATATATTTTATTCGTCGCGTATTTGTTATCTCTCTGAAAAATCAATCGCGTAGTAGCGTTTTCGCGTTTCGGGCTTCGATCGGGCTTTCGGGCCACAAGCTTTTGTACATTTAATCATGATGGGATAAATGGGAGCCCACTCCCTCCCATTTTTGGCCAAAATTCCCAAGAGAGGGGGGGTTTTGTGCTAAATCTTGAAACTTGATACTAGTTGATCAAAATTACATCTTAATTCATTTAACCTACATTTTTATTTTGGCTCTCCTCTCCTTTTCTTGTTTTGGCCGACCACCACCAGAAAAAATCATCATCATCATCATCATTTTTTCATCAAATATAGCTTGGATCATTCAATTGTTTGCATAATCGGATTGCTCTCTTCGTTCTCTACGCGATTACATCCTTTGTTCTTCGATTTGGGTATACCTCTGAACCCTAATTTTTCAATTATTATTCATTTCTACTGATTATGTTGGTATTTGATGTTATTATGATAGTATAGCACTTGTGTATTGTTGTATTCATGATTGTATGCGTAGAATTGCTCGATTATACATGTTTTCGGTTTGATTGAATTGGGACAGCAGCTATTTCGTTCATTTCTGACTTTGTGACTGTTATAAAAGTGAAAATAAAGTATCTAGATGAGTTCCTCTCATCAAGACATTAATTTTAGACTCCGGATTCATGTCGTTTCGATTCCCGGAGCCCTATATATGATCAAAGTGGTAATTTGTTAAGATTGAAATGTGATTTTGGTATGAACCAGGTTTGGTCCGACTTTGTGACCATATTTGGTGACTTTAGGGTGTGTTAGTGTGTTAGGACTGATGGTGGGGCGAACTTTCATGTCCGGGTCATCTCAATCCGAGCCACGAATCACCCATTACGTCTAAAACACGTTTTTAATTGAATTGAAGTTCCAAGTAGTGTAATGGCTGTACATCATGACTTGTGGACTATTCTTGGGGTGTTCTTGAGTGTATCAAAGTGTCGGGTGGTTTGCTTAGGCGAAGATATATGTAAGGCTCGCCGAAAACCGACACCCAGGGCTCACGATACGACCCGATGAACTTTTGATTTAAAACTTATGACTAATTATTAAACTTATGATATAAATAATGGATTTCATTATCATTTAATTACTTATGATAAAAAAAAAAGTAATTATTATTATTTACAACTTATGATATATATTTATTATATCATTTAATTAATACTTATGATTTAATTAACATTTTAATTAAACATATGATTAATAATACTTCATTATTAATGGAAAATACTTATGATAAGTATTAAACTTATATTATGAGATTATTATAATAAGACTTATAATAAGGATTAATTAATTATTTAATTATTATAAGGCTTAGTTATTATTTAATTATAATTTAATTATTAAATACTTATGATTTAATAATTATAATTAGAAACTTATGATATGATTAATAATTCATTATTAATTAATAATACTTATGATATGATTTGAAATTTATTATTAATTAATAATACTTATATTATGACTAATATTTAATTAATTAATTAAATACTTATGTTATATTAATTATATCATTTAAACTTATATTAAATTTAATAAATCATTTTAATTTAATTAAACTTATGTTATGACATAATTAGACATATTTAACTTTAATAAACGTTATAACTTATATTATTATTATAACTTACACTTTTAAAATTAATGTTGACTATGTTTGACCAAGGTTGACTTTCGAGTTGACTTTTGGTTGACTTTGACTTTCAGTTGACTTTTGTTGACTTTCTAATTAAGGAAATTTTCCTAACTTATAAACTTTCCTAAAATAGCAACTTTCTAAATTTGGAAACTTTCCAAAAATAGAAACTTTCCAAAAATAGAAACTTTCCAAAAATAGAAACTTTTCAAAAATGGAAACCTGCTAAAAATAGAAAGTGTGTGTCCGTACGCTGTTCCGATCAAACCGATACATGTTGAGTATTGTTCTATGACTACTTGCAACATGTACAATAGCTATCATACTAAGACTTGACCTAAGTTAGTTATTTATATCGACCTTCTTTATTTATAGGTCGGCGTTGTGATCATTCCTGATCACTTTACTTCATTTGCTATTCGCATATTTGTGTGGTTACTTCGTTTGCTATTAAGGTGAGTTATAGTCTCATTTTTCTATTTAAATCTTTTGGGATGAGAATACATGCAATTTATTTTATATTTTGGACACAAGTGGAGGTTGGTTTAAATTATTCATTGTGAGTTGAACAAAAATATTCCCTAGTCTGGTAACTGTAATCACTGGTTTCTACTGGTGAACGCGAATCCTATGGATAGATCTATCGGGTTTGACAACCCCATTTCGAGCTAGTCGCGCTAGCAATTTATAATCGGAATGTTTAGTACTTCGTAATTTGTTGTAGATACACTTGTTCGGTGTATATTATTTATTGTGTTTGGCAAGGGTAAATAAATGGTTAAGTGGTTACCAGGTGGCTCACGGTAAATGGAATAATGTTTTTATATGTTTTCTAGCATATAATTTTGTGGTCCAAAAAGGAGTTTTTATGTTTTCAAACATAAATTTTTACGGTTTAAATTAAATATTGTTTGCAATATTAAACCTATAATTCACTCAACATTTTTGTTGACGGTTACTCGCATGTTTTATTCTTAGGTTCATGATTAATTGCTTTCACTGTGCTTAGAGAGTCTGCATATTTATGATGGCAGCTTTTGTTAAACAATAACTTGCATTCTTTTTTGATACATTTAATAGTGGATGTTGTTGACCTTGTTTTGGTCAACTTTTGGTTAAGTAATAATGTATGATTTTTCTAAACTTACATATTTTGGTAGATTTCCTTTATAGGAAATCATTTTTAAACAAAGAATGCAAGGTTATTTATTAAATTCATATAGAGTTATGTTCAAGCTGTGGGACCAAGATAACGATGGTCGTCAAGTGTACTTTGACGGGTCGTTAAACATATGTCTGTGATTAACCCTCGTTTATGTATGCAGAGATGAAGATGAAGAAGGTGTTAACCGCAGAGGAGATTGCGACGATCTCCTTTCGCAAACAGAAAATAAATGAGCCCCTTGAGCAGGAAAAATCAGGCGAGAATGAGGTACTTGCCCCGCAAACATCGGGAAACAAACGCAAAACGACCGCAGACCCATCAGCTACCGCATCCAAGAAGAAGAAACTGACTCCGAAACAAAGGGAGGATATGCGGAATGACAACTTCATTCCCGTAGAGCAGCCATCCACAAATCTTCCACCTCCAACCACGGGAGAGCATTACATTACCACTACTTCTGTTAAGTTATGACGATATTAACTAACCAATGCATTTGCGCAGAGCATTTGGACGACACGCACCACACGCCACCGCAGGCCAATCCAGACCTTGAAGCCACCACCACATCAAGAGACAAAGCTATACACCTTGATTCTTATTCTACACCAACTCCACCACACGGTAGCTTCCACCTTGCTAACCTGGCCCAGCTTACCCAATCCTCTGCAGAGAATGCCGCTGAACGGTCTGCTTTCCTGCAACAAATTTTTCCGACCGAATTCCTCGAGCAACTAGCCGCACTGCCCTTCCACCAAGCGCACAACGCCTTTATCCAGAACGGCCATGTGTTTTTTGGCATGTTCGCGGATGGGGTACGTCGTGCTACGAATTTGTACCAATTGGCCGTGCGGAAAGAGACCGAGCTAGGCTTGCTACAAGAGGGTGTTGATCAGTTAAGGAACGATAGGAGAGACACAGAGGAGGCACGCAAGGCTGCCGAGGTGTCTGCGGATGAAATGAAAACTTCCTTGATTGCGGAAAGGAAGAAAAATCAAGAGCTGATGGGGGCCGTTGATCAGGCCAAGGGTGAAGCAGAACGTTTACGAGTTGACCTAGACAGGGTCAGCCGAGAAAAGGATGAAGCGGTAACTGGACGCGAGCTGGCCGATGCGGACTTGTTGAAGCTTCGCACCTCCCTCCCTCTATTGCGCAAAAGGTAATGGACTCGAACCCCGTGTCTGAAAAGTTCAATGCCTATGTCGATGCGGTGAAGGAGCATGACCGCAATAAGGTGATGCTCGAGGTGATTAAAGGATGCAACCTTACGCTACCATACCCCCAGATTGTACAGAAATACTTGAAGGAAGGTACAGCTGAGGCGCTCCTTGAAGCTGAGCAGGCCATCCAGTCCATCCATATCCCCTTAATAAACGATTTTACTGCGGATCCGAACATGCCGCTTGATGGCCTCCTCAAGAAAGAAGTTTAATTCGAACCCTTAACTAATTGCGCCGTAAGTCCTATGCTTAGGTAGGCATTTGTAATTATTGTTTTGGAGCCGTAAGTCCCGTGTTGGGCCGGCGTTTGGTTGTAATGGTATATTTAAACGTTTATATTATATTTGTATCTTTTGCATGCGTCTTTGTAGTATTGTTTGTATATCGCGAATCAAAACAAAATTTATACCTCATGCCTATGCGCGTAAGTTAAAAAAACTCATGCGCATACGCGGGTGCTGCATAAAATAAACCAATACTTCAGTGACTACACCCTTAGTAGTTTAGACTCAAAAACTACTGCGTTCTTGCTTTGTCATGTGCTAGAGGTGCACTGTAGCTATATGGTAAGCAACGCAACTAAAAATAAACCAATACTTTTACACTTAAGAGTTCCTCAAACAAACCAACGCGAGAGTAAACACGCACAAGCAAACCATTGCTTGTATTTTTAAGTTGACTTGGCAGCCATCTAGTCTGCGTGGTGCTTGGTTAGGGGAAAACCAATTCCCTTCACCTGCCGTTAGTGTCTAGCCTTGTAACCAAACAGGCTTCTGCCGCACGGGGGCTAGAGGACACCCCTTAAGTAGGCAGGAACCGCATATAAAAAAGAAAGATATATACAAAAAGATTATGCGCGATTAAATATTTTAATTGACATTAAGCATGATTACAACCGCGACACATCCAAACGGACGAAAACTACATAATATGCTAGAATGTATTGGAGTGATCAAGTCCAACCAGCTACATGTAACATTTCTTTAACGACGTCACGTGCCAAGTGTGTTTCACAGGTGTGCCATCTAATGTTGTCAGACGGTATGCCCTGGTGTTGCTTGCTACCACTAGCCTGTATGGGCCTTCCCAGCGGGGGCCCAATTTCCCAGTATCTTCTGCATGACTTGCGTCATTCTGACGCCAAACCAGATCCCTGCACTTATAAGAGCGAAAACGCACACGCTAATTATAATACTTAGCAATTTTCTGCTTATTATTAGCTTCGTTAATTGCCGCAGAGAGTCTGCGTTCTTCCAGAAAATTAAGATTCTCCCGCAAAGCTTCTGAGTTGTTTTGTTCATCGAAATTCTGTACATGGAACGTTGGTACCCCGATCTCTGCGGGTACAACAGCTTCTGATCCATAGACCAAACTGAACGGAGTTTCACTAGTGCTTGCTTTGGGTGTTGTTCTATGCACCCATAATACCTTTGGTAATTCGTCCACCCAACCAATGCGACCGTGGCCTAATCTAGCCTTAATTCCAGCTACTATATCCCGGTTAGTGACTTCGCACTGGCCATTCGCTTGCGGATGCGCCACGGATGTGAAAGTTTGCTTAATATTAAGCTTCGCACACCAACTGCGAAAAGGATCCCCCGCAAACTGCGTTCCATTATCGCTAACAATTTCGTTCGGTATGCCGAATCGACAGACAATGTCTTCCCATACAAAATTTTGCACTCTTTTCCCTGAAATTGTTGCCAGTGGTCTTGCTTCTACCCACTTTGTGAAATAATCAATTTCAACAATCAAAAACTTGATGTTTCCTCGGCCTTTTGGAAATGGTCCGACTATGTCAATAGCCCATTTGTAGAATGGCCATGGTGAGGAGACTGGAATCATTAAATGCGCAGGTGCTCTGCTGATAGGTGCATGAATTTGGCAGGACTCGCAGTGTTTAACTATGCGTGCGGTATCTGCGTACATGGTAGGCCAATAGTAACCCAACCGCATAATCTTTGACACGATAGATCTATGCCCTGAATGAAGAGTGCACGCACCCTCGTGTACGTCGCGTATAACCTCCTCTGCTTCGTTTGGACCAATGCACCTTAAATGTGGTCCTAAATAATTCTTTCGATACAGGACGCCACCCTCAAGGGCATAGATTGGTGCCTTGGTGCGAACTTTTTTTGCTTCAATAGAGTCTGTGGGTGTTGTGCCATCCCGCAGGAAAGCAATGATGGGTGTCATCCACGTTAAGCTGGATTCCTCAATAGGTGCCACTAAGGGCATCATAACAATGGATTTCGCGTGTAGTTCTTCTATGAGAACTCTTTTCCCCAGATGATCAAAGGCCAATGAAGCCAATTTGCTAAGCGCATCCTCCTTTTTGTTTTGCCCTCGCATTACATGGGAAATTTGAAAAGCCTCGAACTGGTCAGCGAGATTATGAACAAGCGACAGGTATTGCTGCATGGCTATGTTATGTGCTTCGAAATCACCACTAACTTGACTGCATACCAACTTTGAATCCACATAAGCGTGCAACACTTTAACATTCAACTTATGCGCAATCCGCATACCTGCTAACAAAGCTTCGTATTCTGCTTCGTTATTTGTAACATCAAAATTAAACCGCAGCGCATATGTATGCTCTTATCCATCCGGGCCAGTTAAAATTATGCCTACACCCGCGCCAGCGGCGCTGCAAGCACCGTCGGTGTATAACTCCCATGGTGTTAAAATTGGTGCGGGCATATCCTGATGTTCGGCCGATGCCTCAACGTCCGCGGGTAACTCTGCTAGGTAATCCATGAGTATTTTACCTTTAACCGCACTTCGCGAAGAAAAATTTATTTCGTGTTCTCCTAATTCAACTGCCCATTTAGCCATTCGACCGGAAATTTCTGGCTTATATAGCACCTGAAAGAAAGATGATTGCGTTAGTCAATGCGGTATTCCTGGACATTGCCGCAAATTAGGTAGTTACCAACCTGTTTGATCGGCTGATCGGTTAGAACTACAACTGGGTGCGCTTGAAAGTACCGATGCAAGCGTTGCGCTGTGTGAACTAGCGCATACACTATCTTTTCAATTGGTGAATAGTTTACTTCGCTTGCTGTCAGCGTCTTGCTTACGAAGTAGACCGGCATTTGCGTCTGAGAAAACCTCAGCGTTACTTGACCACGAAATAAATAATTCACATGTATAGATAAAATAGAATTCCTTACCTTTCCGCGATCTGCTATAAGGACTGAGCTGACAGCTTATTTGGACGCCACAAGGTACAGCGTAAGCATTTCGCCTGCTATTGGCGCATTGAGTGTTGATAATTCAGCAAGCACCTTCTTCATATCTTGAAAAGCTGATTCCGCTTCCTGAATCCATACAAAGTCTTTTTTCTTTAAACAATACTTCAAAGTATTGAAGAACGGCAACTGTCGTTCCGCAGCTTTTGACAAGAATCGCGTAATTGCCGCCAGCTTCCCGGTTAGACTCTGCACGTCTTTCTTTGTCTTTGGAGATGGCAAATTATCAATGGCTTCAATCTTTTTGGGATTTGCCTTGATTCCCCGCGGAGTCACCACATGACCTAGAAACTTGCCTTCCTCCTCCCCAAAACTGAATTTGAGTGGGTTAAGCTTCATGTTGATTTTGCGTAAAGACACAAACGTTTCTAGGATGTCCGCGAGCATTTCTTCTTCGGTGTTACTTTTAATTACCAAATCATCGACATATGCTTCTAGATTTCTGCCGATTTGGTGCTTGAAAGCTGCGTCGATCACGCGCTGATAGGTAGCGCCTGCGTTCTTTAATCCGAAAGGCATCTTCGTATAACAATAAATACCCTGCGACGTATGAAAAGCAGTTTTGTCTTCGTCTCCCGCAGCCATAAGGATTTGGTGATAACCCTTATATGCGTCCAGAAAACATTTGTATCGAAAACCTGATAACGATTCTACCTTCCAGTCTATCTCCGGGAGAGGGTATTTATCTTTAGGACATGCCTTGTTAATGTCCTTAAAATCAACGCACATTCGCCAGCTACCATCAGCCTTTTTCACCAACACGGGGTTAGCAACCCATGTCTGGTACCGCACTTCCCGCAAAATGTTTGCTCTGACTAGGTTATCAACTTCTGCACACAACCAATCACTGCGCTCCAGGGCCATGTGCCGCTTCTTCTGTCTAACGGGTGTGAGTGACGGATTAACGTTCAACCTATGTTCCGCAATATCCCGCGGGACCCCCATCATGTCTGATTCCTGCCATACGAACACGTCTGCGTTAGCGGACAATATACCGTGCAACTTAGCCTTAGTTTTGGCTGACAGGCCTGGGCCAATTTTAATTCGCTTGCCCGGACACAAGCGATTAGCTATGACTGCGCTGCTTTTAAGCTGTTCTTCCACGCTGGAAGTGCTTACAGGCACAACTAAACCACATAACTCGGTTGCTTGATGTGACGCAATCGTGGAAATTCCACCCATGGTAGGAAACTTAATCAAGCCATGCACTACAGAGGGTATAACGTTAAAACGTCGTATGAAATTTCTCCCCAGAAGCGCATTGTAACGTGAAGTTGAACGAACCACATAAAAGTCAATTAACTCGCTTCTAACCAACTGTGGATCCTTGTCATCCGCAAGCTCTATTTCAAGCTCTATACGGCCTAGCGGCCACGAGCTTTCCCCAGAGAATCCTGATAGCGTAATATCGGGTTGGCGTAACCGTGCTTTGACTTCTGCGGGAAGAAAACGATAGCAATGCTCTTACATAATGTCGACACCACTGCCGGTATCAACATGCATGCGTTTAATCTGTATTCCGTGATCGGGAATACGACACTACTTGATGATGACAGGATCGTTAGCTGTGTCGATCGACATTATGGGAGGGAATGAAATTGGAATGAGCTCCCAATCCTGGTAGTCATTGTATTTTCTTCGCTGGCCAACTTTTTCTGCGTCAACCATATTGATGGTTACATCGGTGCTTTTAGCTTTATCTGTTTTTTGCCATGCGAACGTTTTGGCTTTTGAACTCTCTTCCGCGGCCTTTCCCTTATCTTTCTTTGGGGGTTTGAGGTGATCTAATTTTCATGCGCGTAGCGCTTCCAGCACTCGCTCCATTAAATTTTTACACCGATTGGTGTCATGGCCGTGATCGTCATGGAACTCGCAGTATTTTGTTTTATCCCGCTTGCCAAATTCTGTAAGCGGATTTGGAACCGCAAAGGTTGCGTATACTGGTCCAGTTGCAAAAATTTCTTTTGGTGTTTTAGACAAGCTTTTGAGCAGCGCATAATTCTGATTATTAATACCGCGCTGATTATTGTTTCGAAAACCACCGCTTGCTCGCCCTTTAAGATTTCTTATAGGACCACCACTAGGGTATCTTCCGCGAGAGCTGTTACCGCGATTTTGATCGCGCGAATGATCATCATCGTCTTTTCTTTCGTTGCGTGAGCTAGTTGTTGGAATATCATTGTCTTCGCCACTCCGCATATAATCATGGCATTCATTAAGCGCTTCAGCATAAGTTGTTGGCACTGTATGGTGCGAACGCCTTACCAGCGTTGGATGACGCTCTGTACTTATACCATGTATCAGCCCGAAAATCTGCTGTTCTGGCTTTAGGTCCGGTATGCACAAGCACTCATTAGTATATCTCGTGAGAAATTCTCCCAAAGATTCCTTGGGTTTCTGCACAATATCGTGACATTCAATGTGAGTGCGTTTGCGCGGCCTTTGATTTTGATACTGCAGCAAGAACTTCGTACGCAAATCCATGAACCCGGATATGCTACCTGCTGGAAGTTTATTGAACCATTCACGCGCAATGCCCTGCAACGTCATGGGAAATATCTGACATGCAACTGGATCAACCCACCCTTGGGTGCGCATCGCGCCTTCGAAACGCTGCAGGAAATCATCTGGGTCAGTCAAGCCATTGTAGGTACCTAACGTGTGAGGTATCTTTGGTGCTGATGGAAACAGATACGCGGTTATATGCGGAGGAAACTTGTCAAAAGTGGTTGGTAGCTCAAAGGGCGGTTTAACAGGATCCTCTTTGAGTCCTGCGAAGAAACGCTTCATCATATCCTGAACAAAATCAGGTTGCGAAAATAAGTGGACCATGTCAGGAGGTGCCGCCTGCATAAATTGGCTTACGAGATTCGCCTGCCCCTTAATATTTTGCCAAGGTTGCCCCGGCATCTGCGGATATAACCAAGGCTGCTGCATTGGAAAAGAAGGCAGGCTTGACGGCACAGAGTATACGGGTAACTAAAAAGGTGCCGAAACCTATGGCGCGGATGCCCGCGAGACCTGAGGATATGCTGTTATAAGCCCAACCGTATGTGCAGTGCTTTGCTGTTCTGCGGTTATTGGCGTCCAATGAGAATTGGCGTCTGGAATGACACCGAACCCCCAACTATTAAGTAATGCCAGCGTATCCACAGGGGTTAGAAACTGTGAAATTTGGCGCGACGGCTGCCAAGGCTGCAGTGGTGTAAAAGACGAATTTTGCTGACAACCCTGCGTCTGCAGAGGGATTGAAACCGTGGTGCTGTAAATAGGCACCTGGCCGCAGCATACTACATGCTGGCCTATAGTTTCACCGCTAGTGCTGGTGAAGATAACTCTTGGATCCACTGCAGAAAAATCTAGCCGCGTGGTTGTGACTGACGAGTTTGCCCTTGGCGGTGTAAGTCCATCCGGGAATATCGATTTATACCTTTGGAAAGGTTTACCGGACACGGGTGGAGAGTAAGGCGTGTATCCCGCCCCCGTAGTCATAGCTTGCGTTGGCTGATTACCAGACGGCGTATTCTGGTTGTCCGTTTGAGTACGTTCCGATGATTCCCCGAAAGTCATGATTCTGTTAAAGAAACAAAAAATTCGAGAATTTTGTGAGTAATGAGCTTTATAATTCAAAACTTTAAAAGAAAAAACAATTAAACACGTCTTGAATTAGTTCAGCTCTCAATGAAAGCACCACTTGATCGTGCATATATTTTCCAAGAAGTCAATATGCATATTCGATATGTTTTAAAGGGGTTTAAGGATCTTAGAACTTAGCTCTCCGGTCCGGCTACCGTGAATAACCCTGGTCGACATGATAATGTCGGCGGGGTGACTAGGTGATTAAGTCCACCTTCGATGACGGTCGTCGATCGAAGGCCCAAATAAGGCGGTAGGAAACCGTCAAGAGTGACTAACCTGTTAACCTTTGATGAACGATGATAATGATTACGTATTGTAAGCCTACATAAAGTGTGATGATCCCTGGAACGATAATTAGGGTCAGTATATATAGGCCAACCCTAATTCGAGAACCATCCAGGATAATAGTAATCTCTTCCATAACAAACTCCCCCGAATATCGGATGTAATTATGGAAAAGATATCAACTTGATGACCAAGTAACCGCCGCACCGGGAACGAAGGTATTCGATACACCACCGCATGCCGCATACCGCATATAAAGTATGCGCATACGCATGCCGGCGTTTGCCCGCACACGTATAGCAGGCGGGTTGCGGTATCATTACGATGCGAAATATTACCATTCAAAAAGAGCAAAACACAAACAATAAGGCTCGAAAGAAATAACAATAAAACAAACACTAGATCAACATATGAGCTACGCTAACTCAAACACCGAATGCCGACCTTGACCGAATTTTTTATAGTCCATTTATATTTATATGTTAAGGGGGATGATTCTCACACACACTTTTTTGATCCTCACACATCAATTGAGTATTATTAGAAGAGTAAAAGGTTAAAATAGGTGTGTGAGGATAAAAAAGTGTGTGTGAGAATCATCCCCTATATGTTAAATTGTTAATTTCAACGTTTAAAAAAATTATTGAATGAATTAAATCTGTCATTAATCACCTCATACACATACACACTTCAACATATTGCATCATATTATCTAATGGAACGGCTATTCTTTTTGTATTATTTTGTTTGTTTTTTTTTTGAACGACAAGCTTGAATCAGTGTATCGTTTATCTCAAGACACTCATCATTTGCACACACACGCGTTTTTTGAATCCGTTACTGAATAACATTTTGCCTAATAAAAAAATTCTTAAATCCGTCACTGAATTCGCACAGAGCTATCGGATATTCTTGAATCCGTCACTGAATTCGCATAGAGCGGATCTAGTGTAGTAGAGCAGCTTGGGTCGGCCGTTATCACGATCCAAATTAATGTATAAAAATTCAACGTCATGATCGAATATTATTTTATTTTATTGTCTTCATCTTTTAACGTTTTACCCGGAAACAAAAAGTTCCAGTCAGTCACCAAGTCCACACAACTATATAAACACACTTCAACATACTACATCATCATATTATTTCACCCTCATATACCCATCCAAACCGGCCACTCAGGAAAAAAAACACCCAACTCACAAACTTATTCCACAAATTTAGACACCATGAACAATCATCAAAAACCCACCATCACCACAACCACGGCAGGCACCACCGCACCAATCACAGCAAAGGTCAGCCC
Organism: Rutidosis leptorrhynchoides; assembly: GCF_046630445.1. Classification (NCBI taxonomy): domain Eukaryota; kingdom Viridiplantae; phylum Streptophyta; class Magnoliopsida; order Asterales; family Asteraceae; genus Rutidosis; species Rutidosis leptorrhynchoides. Next base: position 598,573,471 of record NC_092335.1, read on the forward strand.
AACAGCCAGAAAAACACTCCTAATCCTCAACTGCATCCTACTCTCAATCGGAAACTGCGGTGGCCCACTAATCATGCGCCTGTATTTCATCCACGGTGGCAACCGTGTCTGGCTATCGTCTTTCCTCGAAACCGGCGGTTGGCCATTCATCCTAATCATCCTCATAATCCTTTACTTTTACCGACAAAAAACAAACGACAAAACATCCTTCATTTACATGCGTCCACGTTTATTTTTCGCCGTCGCTTTCATCGGCATACTCACCGGTCTCGACGACTACCTTTACGCTTACGGAGTCGCGCGTCTCCCTATTTCCACGTCATCCTTAATTATCGCGTCACAGCTAGGGTTTACAGCGTTCTTCGCGTTCTTACTCGTGAAACAAAAGTTCACACCGTATTCGATAAACGCTGTAGTTTTACTGACGGTTGGGGCAGGCGTTTTGGCGTTACATACGAGCGGTGATCGACCTAATGGAGAGAGTAAAAGGGAGTATATGTTGGGGTTTGTTATGACGGTTGGAGCTGCTGCGTTGTACGGATTTGTGTTACCTTTGGTTGAATTAACGTATAATAAAGCGAAACAGGGGATTACATATACACTTGTGTTGGAGATTCAGATGGTTATGTGTTTATTTGCGACGATTTTTTGTACAGTCGGTATGATTGTTAACAACGACTTTAAGGTTCGTATTTACGTTTACAACATTTTAGATTATTTATTTATTTATTTATTTATTTTCTTCCTGTTTTTTTCATATATAACACACGAACCACATGTACACTGCCCGGCTACGTTTCCATATGAAGGATATTTTATTTTTATTATTCATATACTCGTATGATTGAAAGTGAACTATTACTATTATAGAAGTTAGTTGAATTTCTATTATTATTGATTACTTCATTCGTCATGTTTCGTGTGTTTTATTACTATATAGGTAGTTTTAGTATACATGTCAATTTTGTTATTTAATAAATCAAAGAATACATTAATGAATACATCAAAGAATACAATTTTGTGATTTTTGTCAAGGTAGCAAGGTCTTTTTGGTCGTGTTGCTAGCCTTGTTTTGTCGCGAGTTTCGTTAGATCGGTTTTGCTTTCATATGTGTGTCTTACTCGTGTTTTCGTTGTTGTCGCTAGCTTCTTGTTAGTTGTTTTTTGTTCCTTTTTTCTATAATAAAATTCTTGCCTTTCAAGAAAAGAAAGAATACATTAATGAGTGAAGATGATATTTGGTGAGTGAAAATTATAATATAATTAATAAAAAATTTCACAAATGTTTTGCACAATCAAAGTAACTATCACTTAGGGCCCTAAGATTCTTTTACAAGAAGTCTCAGATTTAAATCTTGATAGTTAGTTAAGTGTTTGTAAACCATTACGGATTAATCTAGTTAGACAGCATACTCTAAAGTAAATACTCAATACTCTAAAGTAAATACTCATCCTCTCGGATGAACTGAACATAAAAGACCTTATCACTTTATGCACAGTCAAACTGAACACTGGAAGTCAACATATGTTGTATGTGGTAATAGATTAAGCTATATATAAGAGATTCATTTGTATAAAATGTGAAACGTCAAGTGTGTAAAATCAAACTTTGGGACCACACAATTATTGTGTTGATGCACTTGATTCTGTTTGTCTTTAAACAATTTTGATATATATTGTTTTAAAGTATATATGCATATACATATAGGGAAAAATATCGGGATTTCTATAATTCTAGAGATCATACCGATCGAATATCTTTATGTGAAGATTCTTACAACATGCTTAAACGTACCCTTCAAAGAATAAACGTATATCCTACTTTTGATTTCTAAGTTATACATGAAATTGTAGCGAGAAAAAGGTATTTACGTGACACAATTTAAATCTTAAATATTTCGTTACACACTATGAATTTCTTTTCTTATTTAGGTATTGTTTTGTTTAATCAAATTAAAAGAAAATCATTATAATACTTTGTACTATGCCACATTGATCGGAGGAAATTAAGTCACCTTCAATATTCCATTCTCATCGTTTGACCCCACAATCAAGTATGATCTTTGATTACAACCAATGCCAAAATTAGGGGTGACACCTTGACCGATCCCCACCATGTAAAGAGGATACCCAAGTTTCCAAGATGATTAACAATTTAACTTGAAACTCTATTAATAATTAATAAATAATGATTAATAAAAAGCTAGTGCCTTTTTAGAGTTTAATTCTTACGATTAGATCTTTTAGGTTCAATGCATAAAAAAAAATAAAGTTTTCATGAGCCTACCTAGGAATCTAGGACAGATATTTTTACTCGGATTGTACGGGGTTTAACGTGATTATCTCGTGATCACTTTTGACCTTTTACCAGACCACACTAAATATGCTGGTAATGACTTTTGAATCTCTGTGTTTGGTAAAAAGTCACAAATACAACTAAATTGGGCAATAAAGTAATTTCTTATAGGGATTTGCTGTATGCACCATAACTTTTATTAAGTCCACTATAACTTTGCATTAATAGATTGTACACTAAAACATATTAATACATAATTTTTTGTGGATGGAGGAAAAATGGTGATGAATATATCACTATCCTTTTCTACCAGTTTTCTATCTCATCATCTTAACTTGGTGGGTAAAAAAATTTGTGGGCTTTATATCCCACACCAATGATTCATAAATTCATAAATATTAAAACATGTGTGTCCTGTATATTAATTTAGATTATAAATTTTTTTTTTTAACGGCGATATCGACATCGAATGCTCTCATTTGTCACCCACACGCGCGTTAGGAGGAAACCCACGCGGCGATGTTAGCAAAATCGAACATGAGTTGACAGTGGCCCAAGTTGAATCTTACCCCATACCACTAATGCCAAGCTTCGGTGGTATTTAGATTATAAATTAGATGTATGTATTGTTGAGATATAAAATTTCGATTTTCTTTCATTTCGTGTAACATCTAAAAGCTTGTCATTAATTAAACAATGAACTTTATTGATGTTAATTGAACTTTGATCATGTTTTTTGTAGGTGATTCCACGGGAGGCAAATGATTTTGGACTAGGAAAAACAAACTATTACACCATATTGTGTGCAAGTGCATTAATTTGGCAATGTTTCTTCTTAGGAGCCATAGGAGTGATTTTTTGTGCATCGTCATTACTATCGGGTATTATAATTGCTGTTCTTCTTCCTGTAACAGAAGCATTAGCGGTTCTTTTCTATAAAGAGAAGTTTCCGGCCGAAAAAGGTGTTGCGCTAGTTCTTTCGATATGGGGATTTGTTTCTTACTTCTATGGAGAATGGAAATTCATGAAAAAATTGAAAGTTAAAACACAATCATCTCAACAAACAATGGAGTTATCTCAAACTGATAATTCAACGGTATAGCTATAGATGTTAAATGTTATCATCGTAATTTAGCTTCAAAGTTTGAAAATTTGAAATTGAATATAGATTAAGTTGTATTCATGTTTGATTAAAGTTTCGAAACTTGGTAAAAGTAGTGTTCGCTACGATTAATGTGATCGTCAAATGGTAATAAAGTTAGTAACACATCCTAGGAGTGCTACATTTACAAAATGTTTGTATAGTTTGAGAGTGTATTTACCTATTTAAATTTAAATATTGTGGTGTTTGCCACTAGCAACTTGCTATTACGTTTATTTTTATGCGATGGGAAAATAATCACAACGGGTAATCTACAAAGCGGAAACAAACCCGTTTGACAAGCATTTTCCGACCCGTATGAACATGTGAGGAAACTAACAAACAAGCTATATCAAAACCAACCCAAATCAGTCCCCAAATCTGTTCCAAATCAGTAGCTAAACAATAATCAAGCACACACTAAAACACGAGACTTTTTACGTGGAAAACCCCTCAAAATCGAGAGTAAAAACCACGGGACTCGTAAGCCACTTAAATTCCACTATCATCAACAAAGAGAGCAATACAATAATCCTTCTCTAGATCAACTAGAGGTATACAACATCATCATACTCTTGAACAACAATAATCAACAAGTATATGAAGAAATTAAAGACAAAAGAGTAATAACATCACCCAAAATTCTGCTACTGTTCGACCTGCTGTAACTTGAGCTACAGACCTCTTTAGACGAATTCAGCGGTTGAAAACCTTGGCACTGATGTCAGGAAGACACAGCCCAAATTTGATGAAGATCCAACGGTTAGATCTCCGGGGATCGTCTCTTTTCTGTCCTGCTGTCACTGTAGACAGAAATGGAGTTTTTTTGACTCTTTTTCTTGATCTCTCAACTCTCTGTAATCTCTCACACTTGAATACAGCTGCACAATTGATTCAAATAATGCCTAAGACACTTGACCAAGTCAACAAGCATCTTGGGCCTTTTTTGTTGGGCTTGGGCTAAGCTTTCCTCATATTTGAAAACTTAAATAAAAAACCCAACAAATCTCCCCCTTTCCAATTATGAGGAAGGAATCGCCATCCCGGCGATCGAGCAACATACCTTAAGCTTCTCACTTGCTAAAGCCTTTGTAAACATATCGGAACCATTATCAACGGTGTGAACTTTATCAAGTTCAAACGAACCATCTTCAAGACGTTCTCTAATCCAATGATACCGCACATTTATATGTTTTGTCCGCTTATGATACATAGAATTTCTAGCCAAATGAATCGCACTCTCATTATCACAAAGAACCACATATCGTGATTGCTTAAACCCAAGGTCTTGTAGAAACCTTTTCATCCACAATAGTTCTTTGCACGCTTCTGTTGCTGCCATATACTCAGCCTCGGTTGTAGACAATGCAACACACTTTTGTAACCTTGATTGCCATGAAACTGCTCCCCCTGCGAAAGTCATCAAATACCCAGAAGTGGATTTCATGTTATCTTTGTTTCCTGCCATATCTGATGTAGCGACCCCGACAAATCGTCAAGTGACGGCGTCGACTACGTATGGTCCCATTACATGGTTATAAGCATTTATAACAAAGTTTGACCGAAAATATGTCGCATTCATTTCATAAAAGGATGTTTCAATGTTTACAAAAGTAATTCCCAAGACAAGTACATAACAAAAGTTATAGTTCATATGAAACACGTGCGACATAGTTTAAAGTAGCCAAAAAAAGACGCTCCACGTATGCAAGTATACTCGACATCCAATGCAAGTATCAAAAAGTATGAGCGGAAGCATGTATCACCTAAGTTCAAGGACCTGAGAAAAACATAGAGAATCTGTCAACGAAAACGTTGGTGAAATCATAGGTTTAAATAAGTAAGTGAATGAAGGTAAGTCGAACCACAAGATTTGCAACATTAATAAATTAGTAATACATTCTAAAAGTTAATATTCACGAGCACCCAATTATCAAGGCTTAACGTTTCCTTCCATTGAACCCCATCATAATAGTGTTAGAACATACACTGTTTCTCGGAAATATATTTCACCCGTAGACGGTAGCGAACCGTCCGAAGTGAGGGTTTGTCAAACCCATATGGCCATATAACATAAGTTCTCGCTTACACCCGTCAAGTGTAACTAATGATAATCGAATTGAGGATTTGTGTTCAAACTCGTATGTAGAATGTTTGTTTTCCTGTACTTGTGTTCACTTAGTTTAAAAGAACGTTTATGTTTTCTCATCCCAAAAGTAAGTTAAAAAAAAAAAAGTAAAAGTGGGACTATGATCTCACCTTGTATGCACGAACAAAAAGTACTTCGACAAGTAACGTGTGCAAAGAACAATGCTAGTCTTGACCTAAACAAATAGGTTGTATCAATAACGATAGTCACGAAGGGTCAAAGATGTTCAGTTAGTCCTATGGCTCAATACGACTCGATTAATAAAGCATGTGAATCAAATTGTCAAGTTTCATGCAAGATACAAGTAGTTGAGCATGTTAGAACGATTGTATAATCGTTTGGTTAAGGTTGACTAAAAGTCAAACTTGGTCAAAGTCAAAGTCAACGAGGTCGGGTCGGGTGTCCGACAATTTTCTCATGATGAGAAGTCATATACGAGCATAATAGTCAAGTTTCATGTTAATCGGAGTTACGGTTAAGCGGAAAACATTTTGGGAGCGTTTAAAGACAAGGAAGTTGGCCTGGGCCATTTGCGCGGTGCGCAATGGGTTGCGCGGCGCGCACCCATGTGCAATACCAGGTCAGAACTCGACCAAGGGAACCATTTATTTGGTTTTTCTGATTTGCACGGTGCGCAGGTGCACGCGCGGCGCGCATAACCTGGGGAAGTGCTGATTGCAGAAAAAAAATAACTTAAGTAACGAACCAAAACTCATTTTAACATATTTCATGCACCGAAAACACTTAAAACGCATATCATATAACATGAGAAAGGTAATTTGACAAGGAGAATAACTAAACGCATTTACTCAATCAAAACCAAACAACTTATATCAAAATCACCATTAATGCTCATCATTTATTACTCCAAGTTCATAAATGCCATATTATGATTCGGTAAATTAATGCACATGTGTAATACGCCGTTTTGAAGATAATCAAGCATACAACACAACTAGACACTTACAATTAACATTGCTAAGCATTTAATGCATCAAATATTCAATTTACTTTTATCAAACCCTAACCCAAAATCATAAAATCAACATTCTTGCTTATGAAACTAATCCATGTCAAACTACATACCAATTTGAAGCTAGTGATGTTAGGAACACAATTAAAACATGAATTTTCATCATCAAATAACATATGTACACCTAAAACTCAAGATTAAACAAGCATTCTTTCAATATGAGCTAGTTACACCAAAATAGCAAGAACAAGCATACAAAACACATAATCATACTAGACTTGAGCCATAGACACTAATTAACAACCTTTTAACTCAAAAACTCAAGAACACATAAAATTAGTGATTTTAGAAAGTTACCCAAATTTGATGAAATCGGTATGGAATCGAAGAGGAGATCACGAGGAGTTCAAATATGTAATTTGTTTGGCCCGAAGCTTGATCGATTGAATATGGATGATGAATTGCTTTTTGATGGAATTAAAGAAATGGTGGAAGTATTAGATGAAAAGGAAAATTAAATGGAGAAATGAGGTGGAAGAGGTTGACTACACTTTGGTGTCTTGGCGAAACTAGTCCCTCAAGTTGCAATCGGGTGCGTTAAATTACCTAAAACAAGATAATTGAAACGCGTATTAACGGGAGATGTTATAAACATATAACGGAGTTTAAAATAGTTAAACGGAAAAGTTAACGGAAAAAGGCGGGATGTTACATTACCTACACCTTAAAAGAAATTTCGTCCCGAAATTTAGGTAGGCGTAGTAGTCGTTGTTTCTTCCTCGGAATCTGACGTTTCCGGAACCGGGAATAGATGAGGGTGTTTCTTTCGTATTTGATCTTCTCTTTCCCAAGTAAACTCGGGTCCCCTTTTGGCGTTCCAACGGACCTTGACAATCGGGATCCGGCTTTGTTTCAATTCCTTCTCGACGTAGTCCACAATTTCAACCGGTTCCTCCACAAAATGAAGTTTGTCATTAATAGTAAGTTCCTCGAGAGGAACTACGATATCGGGCTCGGCAAGACATTTCTTCAAGTTAGATACATGAAAAGTAGGATGGATGGAGCTTAGTTGAGGCGGAAGATCCAAACGATACGCAACGGTTCCAACACGTTCTAAGATTTCGAAAGGACCAACGTACCGCGGATTTAGTTTCCCACGTTTCCCAAAACGGATGACACCTTTCCAAGGTGCGACTTTTAACATGACGCGGTCACCGACTTGAAATTCGAGGTCTTTGCGTCTTTTGTCGGTATAGCATTTTTGACGACTCCGGGCCGTCCGAAGCCTATCTCGGATTTGAAGAATCTTCTCGGTGGTTTCGTGAATGAGGTCGGGCCCAGAAATTTGCACGTCACCCACTTCGGCCCAACAAAGAGGAGAGCGACATTTTCGGCCATATAATGCTTCAAAAGGTGCGGCCTTAATACTCGCGTGATAACTATTGTTATATGAGAACTCGGCGAGGGGTAAGTGCTTGTCCCAAGCTTTTCCAAAATCAACAACGCAAGCCCGTAACATATCCTCCAATGTTTGTATGGTACGTTCACTTTGCCCATCGGTTTGGGGATGATATGCGGTACTCATGTCTAAACGCGTCCCCAACGCTTCTTGTAACGTACGCCAAAATCTAGAGACGAAACGACCATCTCGGTCGGAGATAATCGATAAAGGTACACCGTGTCGGGCTACAATCTCCTTAACGTAAAGTCGTGCAAGTTTCTCCATTTTGTCGGTTTCTTTCATGGCAAGAAAGTGCGCGGATTTAGTGAGGCGGTCAACAATGACCCAAATAGTATCATAACCGCCCGACGTTTTCGGTAGTTTGGTGATAAAATCCATCGTGATCCTTTCCCACTTCCATTGTGGGATCTCGGGTTGTTGAAGTAACCCGGACGGTCTTTGGTGTTCGGCTTTGACTTTAGCGCAAGTCAAACATTTGGCAACGTATCTAGCAACTTCCTTTTTGATATTCGGCCACCAATATTGTTCTTTAAGGTCATGGTACATCTTATTGGCGCCGGGATGAATCGAGTATCGCGATTTGTGGGCTTCGTCTAGGATGAGGTTTCGTAAGTCGCCATATCTAGGCACCCAAATTCTTCCGGCGTAATATCGAAGTCCGTTCTCCTTAACTTCGAATCGAGAGACGAGGATGTTTAAAAGTTCACGTCCGATGTGGTTGTCTTTAAGAACCTCCTCTTGGGCTACACGAATTTGGCTATTAAGGTTGGAGTGAATGGTGATGTTTAAAGCTCGGACACGAAGAGGCACCGCTCTTTCTTTTCGACTTAAGGCATCGGCCACTACATTTGCCTTCCCGGGGTGGTAACGAAGCTCGCAATTATAATCGTTCAAGGTCTCAATCCACCTTCGTTGTCTCATGTTTAGTTGCTTTTGATCGAAGATATGTTGGAGACTTTTGTGATCGGTAAAGATGGTACTTTTGGTACCAAGAAGATGGTGTCTCCATAACTTAAGTGCAAAGATGACGGCACCGAGTTCAAGATCATGTGTCGTGTAGTTTCGTTCGTGAACCTTGAGTTGTCGAGAGGCATAAGCAATGACTTTCTTTCGTTGCATTAGCACACACCCATAACCGTTTTTCGAGGCATCGCAATATACAACAAAATCATCATTGCCTTCGGGAAGTGACAAGATAGGAGCGGTGGTTAGCTTAGTTTTCAAGATTTGGAATGCGGTTTCTTGTTCGGATGTCCAAACGAATTTTCGTTCCTTGTGAGTTAACGCGGTTAAAGGACGAGCGATTAAGGAGAAGTCCTTGATGAATTTACGGTAGTATCCGGCAAGACCCAAGAATTGACGAATTTGAGTAGGAGTAGTAGGAGCCTCCCATTTACTAATGGCTTCGATCTTTGCGGGATCGACTTTAATGCCTTGATCACTTACGACGTGACCGAGGAATTGAACTTCCTTCAACCAAAATTCACACTTGGAGAACTTGGCATAGAGTTGTTCTTTTCTCAAGAGTTCAAGCACGAGTCGGAGATGTTCTTTGTGTTCCTCTTCGCTTTTAGAATAGACCAAAATATCGTCAATGAACACGATAACGAATTTGTCGAGGTATGGTTTGCACACGCGGTTCATGAGATCCATGAACACCGCCGGAGCGTTAGTGAGACCAAAAGGCATGACAAGGAATTCGTAACTACCGTAACGAGTCCGGAAAGCGGTTTTGGAGACATCTTCCCCCTTAACCCTTAGTTGATGATAACCCGAACGGAGATCGATTTTTGAATATACACAAGACCTTTGTAGTTGATCAAAGAGGTCATCGATGCGAGGAAGAGGATATCGGTTTTTAACCGTCAATTTGTTTAGTTCACGATAATCAATGCACATTCGTAGGGATCCGTCTTTCTTCTTAACGAACAAAATCGGAGCGCCCCATGGTGAATGGCTAGGTTGAATGAAACCACGGTCAAGTAACTCTTGGATTTGACTTTGCAATTCTTGCAATTCGGATGGAGCGAGTCTATACGGTGCACGCGCTACGGGTGCGGCTCCTGGAATAAGATCGATTTGAAATTCAACCGGTCGATGAGGTGGAAGACCCGGTAATTCGTCGGGAAATACATCGGAATAGTCACTAACAATTGGCACATCATCGATGCGCTTTTCATCGGCCTCGACTTTCTTAAGGTGAGCAAGAATCGCGAAACAACCCTTGCGAAGTAGCTTTCGAACTTTAAGGCACGAAACGAGATTGAGTCCGGTGCAATTTTTGTCGCCATAGACAATCAATGGTTCACCATTCTCGATAGGAATTCGGATTGCGTGAAGATCGCAAAGAATGTGAGATTTATTTTTGACCATCCAATTCATACCGATTATTACATCAAAACTCCCTAGTTCCATGGGTATCAAGTCAATTTCAAATTTATTACCCAAAATGTTTAAAGTACACCCCCGGTAATATGTGTCGGCACTTAAGAGTTTTCCATCGGCCACTTCGATGGAGTAAGTAGTATCTAAAGGGTGTGGTGGAGGGCAAAGAGTAGGAGCCAAAGTCTTAGACACAAAACATTTATCGGCACCCGAATCGAATAAGCATGTAACATAAGTGTTGTTGAGAAGAAACGTACCCGTGACTAATTCGTTATCGTCTCGGGCTTCCTCGGTGTTGATGTTGAAGGCTCGGCCTCGGTTGTTGGGGTTGGCTTTCTTCTTCGGGCATTCGTTCCTATAGTGACCCGGTTGACCACATTCATAACAAGTGGCCGTTCTTGGAGGATTGGGCCCCTTTCGAGCGACGGGGGCGGCGCTTGTGCAATTGTTGGCCCTATGACCAACTCCTTGGCAATGGTGACAAACTAGCTTGTTACATTCGCCGTAATGATGTTTGTGGAATTTGTTGCAAAGAGGTAAGTTTCTGACATAACCCTTCTTGCCGTCGTTGTTGAAAGGCTTCTTGGTGAAGGTGTTGTTGTTGTAGTTAGTTGATGGAGTGGCTTCCCATTTCCTTTTGTTGCCACCCGACTTGTCCTCGGCCTTAGGAGCCGGTACTACGATTTCGTCAACCGTTTCAATTAATTGGCGAGCCATGTTCATAGCGGCTTGATGAGTAGTGGGTTTGGATGACATCACCCCTTGTTTGATGCTTTTTGGAAGACCGAGCATGTAGAGCTCAATCCTTTGAGATTCGGGGTTAACAAGATTAGGACACATCAAGGATAGTTCGGCAAAGCGTTGATTATAAGCTTTAAGATCGTTTCCGACCGCTTTCAAAGCTCTTAGTTCTTCCTCAAGCTTGCGGGTTTCTTCACGCGGAAAATATTCAACAATCATCTTTTCCCTTAGATCGGCCCAAGAGAGGGCATGAGCTTCATCTGTACCCACTGATTGAACATAGGTGTTCCACCATGTTAGAGCAATCCCGGAGAAAGTGTGGGTGGAGTATTTGACCTTGTCTTGATCCCGACAACCGCTTATGCTAAAGACGGCCTCGGTTTGTTCAAACCAACGAGTAAGCACAACCGGTCCACCGGTCCCATCATAAGAGTGAGGTTTGCACCCCATGAAAGCTTTGTAGGAGCACCCTTCGCTAGAGTTACCGGCTCCTTGGTTGTTGTTGTTGTTATTATTGTTGTTGTTGGACGAGTGACCGGCCATGGCCGCATCCACGACGGTGGCTATCATGCGTTGCAAAGCTTGTTCGAGAGTTTCGGGCGGGGCGCGTCGACGAGCCATTGTTCCTTCAAAACACAAGAATACCGTTGGTTAGTATTCTAAATAATACTAACCGTGATATGGAATAAAGATAAAGAGAAAATTATCCTTGACTTGCCTTAAATTCTTTATGTCATAATGTCGGTATGTTCATATGAGTCACCGTAATATAATTTCCGGGAATTATATTACCCTAATTCATATGTGCATTCGACATTACATCATATAGTCAAGGTGGCGTGTCAATTAAATTATACAACGCAAGGTTTAGATAGAATAAGAGTAGATATGAGTGAGAGAGTTCGAGTATAAATGCACAAGTAGTCAAGTAATTCCTATGTCAAGTCTATATGCCGGTTGTAGTCTAGACTCACCAATGTACCCTATGACTTGGGTTTGACACCAATGAACTCTAAATCCCTACAACCAAGGCTCTGATACCACTTGTAGCGACCCCGACAAATCGTCAAGTGACGGCGTCGACTACGTATGGTCCCATTACATGGTTATAAGCATTTATAACAAAGTTTGACCGAAAATATGTCGCATTCATTTCATAAAAGGATGTTTCAATGTTTACAAAAGTAATTCCCAAGACAAGTACATAACAAAAGTTATAGTTCATATGAAACACGTGCGACATAGTTTAAAGTAGCCAAAAAAAGACGCTCCACGTATGCAAGTATACTCGACATCCAATGCAAGTATCAAAAAGTATGAGCGGAAGCATGTATCACCTAAGTTCAAGGACCTGAGAAAAACATAGAGAATCTGTCAACGAAAACGTTGGTGAAATCATAGGTTTAAATAAGTAAGTGAATGAAGGTAAGTCGAACCACAAGATTTGCAACATTAATAAAGTAGTAATACATTCTAAAAGTTAATATTCACGAGCACCCAATTATCAAGGCTTAACGTTTCCTTCCATTGAACCCCATCATAATAGTGTTAGAACATACACTGTTTCTCGAAAATATATTTCACCCGTAGACGGTAGCGAACCGTCCGAAGTGAGGGTTTGTCAAACCCATATGGCCATATAACATAAGTTCTCGCTTACACCCGTCAAGTGTAACTAATGATAATCGAATTGAGGATTTGTGTTCAAACTCGTATGTAGAATGTTTGTTTTCCTGTACTTGTGTTCACTTAGTTTAAAAGAACGTTTATGTTTTCTCATCCCAAAAGTAAGTTAAAAAAAAAAGTAAAAGTGGGACTATGATCTCACCTTGTATGCACGAACAAAAAGTACTTCGACAAGTAACGTGTGCAAAGAACAATGCTAGTCTTGACCTAAACAAATAGGTTGTATCAATAACGATAGTCACGAAGGGTCAAAGATGTTCAATTAGTCCTATGGCTCAATACGACTCGATTAATAAAGCATGTGAATCAAATTGTCAAGTTTCATGCAAGATACAAGTAGTTGAGCATGTTAGAACGATTGTATAATCGTTTGGTTAAGGTTGACTAAAAGTCAAACTTAGTCAAAGTCAAAGTCAACGAGGTCGGGTCGGGTGTCCGACAATTTTCTCATGATGAGAAGTCATATACGAGCATAATAGTCAAGTTTCATGTTAATCGGAGTTACGGTTAAGCGAAAAACATTTTGGGAGCGTTTAAAGACAAGGAAGTTGGCCTGGGCCATTTGCGCGGTGCGCAATGGGTTGCGCGGCGCGCACCCATGTGCAATACCAGGTCAGAACTCGACCAAGGGAACCATTTATTTGGTTTTTCTGATTTGCGCGGTGCGCAGGTGCACGCGCGGCGCGCATAACCTGGGGAAGTGCTGATTGCAGAAAAAAAATAACTTAAGTAACGAACCAAAACTCATTTTAACATATTTCATGCACCGAAAACACTTAAAACGCATATCATATAACATGAGAAAGGTAATTTGACAAGGAGAATAACTAAACGCATTTACTCAATCAAAACCAAACAACTTATATCAAAATCACCATTAATGCTCATCATTTATTACTCCAAGTTCATAAATGCCATATTATGATTCGGTAAATTAATGCACATGTGTAATACGCCGTTTTGAAGATAATCAAGCATACAACACAACTAGACACTTACAATTAACATTGCTAAGCATTTAATGCATCAAATATTCAATTTACTTTTATCAAACCCTAACCCAAAATCATAAAATCAACAATCTTGCTTATGAAACTAATCCATGTCAAACTACATACCAATTTGAAGCTAGTGATGTTAGGAACACAATTAAAACATGAATTTTCATCATCAAATAACATATGTACACCTAAAACTCAAGATTAAACAAGCATTCTTTCAATATGAGCCAGTTACACCAAAATAGCAAGAACAAGCATACAAAACACATAATCATACTAGACTTGAGCCATAGACACTAATTAACAACCTTTTAACTCAAAAACTCAAGAACACATAAAATTAGTGATTTTAGAAAGTTACCCAAATTTGATGAAATCGGTATGGAATCGAAGAGGAGATCACGAGGAGTTCAAATATGTAATTTGTTTGGCCCGAAGCTTGATCGATTGAATATGGATGATGAATTGCTTTTTGATGGAATTAAAGAAATGGTGGAAGTATTAGATGAAAAGGAAAATTAAATGGAGAAATGAGGTGGAAGAGGTTGACTAGTCAAGTGGCTAGTCACCACTTTGGTGTCTTGGCGAAACTAGTCCCTCAAGTTGCAATCGGGTGCGTTAAATTACCTAAAACAAGATAATTGAAACGCGTATTAACGGGAGATGTTATAAACATATAACGGAGTTTAAAATAGTTAAACGGAAAAGTTGACGGAAAAAGGCGGGATGTTACATCTGAGTCTGTATAACCAACAAGCATCGGCTCTCCATTTTCAAATGTGATACCCAACTTTGAAGTACCTCTTAAGTATCTCATAATCCATTTAACTGCTTCCCAATGCTTCTTACCCGGATTTGACATAAACCGACTAACAACACCTACCGCATGAGCTATATCAGGCCTAGTACACACCATAGCATACATCAAGCTACCAACCGCCGAAGCATATGGAACTTTATCCATCTCCTCAACATCCTCCTTTGAAGAAGGGAAATCTCTATTTGTTAGCTTAAAGTTGTTAGTAAGAGGAGAACTAACCACTTTAGCATTCTCCATGTTGAATCTACTAAGCACCTTTTCAATGTATTGCTCTTGTGATATATGTAACGTCTTAGCACCTCTATCTCTAAAAATCCGAATGCCAAGAATCTGTTTTGCTGGTCCTAAGTCTTTCATAGCAAAAGACTTGCTCAATTCTCGCTTCAACTGCGCAATTCTTTTCATATTTTTACCAACAATCAACATATCATCAACGTATAACAACAATATAATGAAATCATCATCACCAAACCTCTGAAAGAAAACACAATGATCTGAAGTTGTCTTTCGGTAGCCTTGCTTTCCTATAACCGACTCAAACTTCTTATACCACTGTCTCGGTGCTTGCTTCAACCCATATAGACTTTTCTGAAGTCTACAAACATAATTTTCTTTACCTTTAACTCGAAAACCTTCAGGTTGCATCATGTAGATTTCCTTATCCAAATCACCGTGAAGAAAAGCAGTCTTGACATCCATCTGTTCAACCTCAAGATCAAGACTAGCAGCTAACCCAAGAACCACTCGAATAGATCCCATCTTCACGACCGGAGAGAAAATCTCATCAAAATCAATACCCTTTTTCTGGCTGAATCCTTTAACGACTAACTTAGCTTTGTACCTTGGTTGTGAAGTAAGCTCATCTGTCTTCACTTTGAATACCCATTTGTTTCTCAAAGCTCTTTTGCCTTTAGGTAACTTCACCAGGTCATAAGTATTGTTCTCATACAAAGAATTCATCTCATCTTGCATAGCTTCACCCCACTCTTTCTTATGCTCATCTTTCATTTCTTCTGAATAACATTCTGGCTCTCCCCCATCAGTAACTAATACATACTCATCAGCAGAATATCTAACAGAAGGATGACGGTCTCGGGTAGAACGCCTAAGTGGGACAAATGGGGGCACATCTGGTACTGGAATCTCTACCTGCTCCGGAGCATCACCAACATCAGTACCATGTTCATCATTCTGAACATCATCTCCAACATGTTGTGGAGTAACTGGATCCAAATCAACAAGATCAGTACTAGGTTGAGGAACTGAATCTGTCTTCTCAACATCTTTTAACATCTGATCTTCTGTAAAAACAACATCTCGACTTCGTACAAGTTTCTTCTGAACTGGATCATATAACCTGTACCCAAAATCATCTTCACCATAGCCGAGGAATACACATGGCTTAGTCTTCATATCAAGCTTTGACCTCTCATCTTTGGGAACATGAACAAAAGCTTTACATCCAAAAACTCGTAAATGACGGTAAGAAACATCTTTGCCGCTCCAAACCCTGTTAGGAACATCAAAATGCAAAGGAACACAAGGGGTTAGATTAATAATATGAACTGCCGTATTTAAAGCCTCACCCCAAAAGGAATCGGACAACGCTGCATGTGAAAGCAAACATCTAACTCTCTCAACCAAAGTTCTGTTCATCCTCTCTGCTAAGCCATTCAACTGAGGTGTCTTTGGTGGAGTCTTTTGATGTCGAATACCATTCTCCTTACAATAAGCATCAAATCTGCCAATGTATTCACCGCCATTATCAGTCTGAATACACTTGAGTTTCTTCCCCGTTTGCCTTTCAACTAGTGTGTGAAATTCCTTAAACTTTTCAAATACTTGATCCTTTGACTTTAAGGTATAAACCCACACCTTCCTGGAATGATCAACGATGAATGTAACAAAGTAGGAACATCCACCAAGTGTCCTAGTCTTCATAGGCCCACAAACATTCGAATGAACTAGATCAAGTATGTTCTCCATTCGAAAAGGAGAATGACTCTTAAACGCAACTCTGGTCTATTTCCCTGCCAAACAGTGAGAACACTTACTCAAATCAATACCACTAACACCCGACAACACATTCTTCTTGAACAAGATAGACATCCCCTTTTCACTCATGTGGCCAAGTCTTTTATGCCACAACTCGGTAGAATCAACATTGTCCACTGCGTTAACAATGTTCTGGATGATCTTCAGACGAGTGATGTATAATCTTGAGTCTTTCTTGCCTCTTCCCACTATCATAGAACCAAGAGTTAGTTTCCAAATACCATTACCAAAACCGTTATAATAACCATCATCATCAAGAATGCCTGTTGAAATAACATTAAGTCTCATATCCGGAACATGTTTTACATTATGCAAAACTAACTCCATTCCCGTGTCAAATTTCAAACAAACATCTTCAATACCAACGATCTTTGATAACCCGGCATTACCCATTCTAGCAAATCCATAGTCACCTGGAGTGTAAGATGAGAAGTGATCACTACAAATTGCAACATGACATGTAGCACCACTATCAACAATCCAACTCGTGTCATCATGAGTAAGATTAATCATATCATAATCAATACAAACAAAGAATTCATCCGTAATAGTGTTAACTTCAACCTTATCATCATCACCACCATCACTTTTCTTTTGTTTATTCTTGTCCTATGCCTTTTTCTTCTCATTCTTCAACTTTGGACAATACCACTTTGTGTGCCCCTTTTCATGACAATTATAACATTCAACTTTGCTACGATGATTGCCTCTTTTACCCTGACCTCTACTATGACTTCTCCCCCGCGTTTCTGTGACCAAAATATCTGACTGTGAAGAGGAACCTTGTGACTTTCTTCTCATCTCTTCATTCAAAATACTACCCTTAGCCAATTCCATGGTGATAGTACCATTCGGTGCAGAGTTGGACAAAGATGTCCTAAAAGTCTCCAAAGAGTCCGGTAATGTACCAAGTAACCAGAGACCCTGAATCTCATCCTCAAACTTGATACCCATACCTGCAAGCTGATTTATAATACCCTGATATGCATTTAGGTGATCTGTAATAGAAGTCCCATCATGATACTTCAAAGCCATCATCTGCTTAATTAAGAATAACTTGTTATTCCCAGTCTTTCGTTCATATAACTGCTCAAGCTTTTTCCATAAGGCTTTAGCATCAGTCTCCCCAGTAATATGATTCACAACATTATCATCAACCCACTGCTGAATATACCCACGTACTTGTCTATGCAAAATTTTCCATTGAGCATCAGATTTTTCCTCAGGTTTATCCTCAGTAAAAACAGGCAAATAATAATCTTTCACATAAAGAAGATCCTCCATTTTACCTTTCCAAACATGATAATTTGAACCATTTAAACTAATCATTTTACTTGTATTAGCTTCCATCTTTCACGCAAGTCAAATCAAATAACCTAGCTCTTGATACCAATTTGATGGGAAAATAATCACAACGGGTAATCTACAAAGCGGAAACAAACCCGTTTGACAAGCATTTTCCGACCCGTATGAACCTGTGAGGAAACTAACAAACAAGCTATATCAAAACCAACCCAAATCAGTCCCCAAATCTGTTCCAAATCAGTAGCTAAACAATAATCAAGCACACACTAAAACACGAGACTTTTTACGTGGAAAACCCCTCAAAATCGAGAGTAAAAACCACGGGACTCGTAAGCCACTTAAATTCCACTATCATCAACAAAGAGAGCAATACAATAATCCTTCTCTAGATCAACTAGAGGTATACAACATCATCATACTCTTGAACAACAATAATCAACAAGTATATGAAGAAATTAAAGACAAAAGAGTAATAACATCACCCAAAATTCTGCTACTGTTCGACCTGCTGTAACTTGAGCTACAGACCTCTTTAGACGAATTCAGCGGTTGAAAACCTTGGCACTGATGTCAGGAAGACACAGCCCAAATTTGATGAAGATCCAACGGTTAGATCTCCGGGGATCGTCTCTTTTCTGTCCTGCTGTCACTGTAGACGGAAATGGAGTTTTTTGACTCTTTTTCTTGATCTCTCAACTCTCTGTAATCTCTCACACTTGAATACAGCTGCACAATTGATTCAAATAATGCCTAAGACACTTGACCAAGTCAACAAGCATCTTGGGCCTTTTTTGTTGGGCTTGGGCTAAGCTTTCCTCATATTTGAAAACTTAAATAAAAAACCCAACATTATGTTGTAATTGATAATGTGATTGGTTCTTCAATTGTGAAATCATTTTTTTAATTTAGTTTTTCAACCAAACAAGCTTTGGGTATCACGAAATTCAAATTGGGATAAAACAAGAACGTAATACGAATCTAAAGTATTAGAGGGGATGTGTATTTCTGTGTTTTTGAAATGAAAAGCAAGTAAACTAATTTTCTTGAGGAAAGTCACTTTTAATTCGGTTAATAAGCCAAAGGGGGTAATCCTTCATTTTGACGGGAAAAATCGTTAACCGAGACGACACAACTTTTGACGGAAAACTCGGATGGCAAACAACTTTTCAATGGAACATATCGTGCCTAAAATTTTCGGGCGAGGGGCGCTATCCCTTAGACCCCTCCAAGGGCGCGTTCCTTGCACCCCGCAATGGGGTGCAGCCCCCTTGACCTACACTATTTGCGTGATAGTATCTATTCAACTCTTACGGACGTGTAATCCACATTCTCCAAACCCGTTGTTAAGTATAACTAGATACCTTTTGCTCTTCAAGTAAATCTCAATTGTCTAAAATGATTGTTAGATGACACTAAAATCACTAACATGTTGTTGATAAAAGATGATTCCAAGATTCTCTATTTTTCTAAAAATTACGATGAAATTAGTGATCGATCATCCCAACAACTGAAGCTTCAATTAAACAATTAACCTAATTTTTGCTAATCCTAAAAAATGTAAGCAAACAGGTGCAAGAATATATTCGAATCAATTTGTTGATTTTTAATGTCAAACGATCATCAGTTGTTGTCACAGTTGAAAAGTTATGGGAATTAAAATGGAATACTATGAGGTTGTGTCATGTATAATCTTGTTTAATTGTTGCGCGTTATGAATGATGGGACCGCTTAGATTATATGAGTATCAATTATCTTGATTTGGTTTTCGGTTGTATTTGTATGTGTGTGGTATTTGTCATAGCAGTGCTAAGTGGTATGTTTTGTTAAATTTTTAAGTTTGGTTGTTCATAATCATGTCATTATTGATTGTGATTATTAATAATATATTCTTTTTCTTTGCAAAAAAAAAAAAAAAAAAAAAAAAAAAAAAAAAAAAAAAGCATAACTTAGAATTATGTAAAAACGCTGTAAGGTAATAATGATCATGAAGATGATGATGATTCTCACTGTGAATTGAGTTTACGATGTGAAAGTTGAGTTAAGTGAGACTATGAGAGTAAATTGACTAAATCATGATGACACTCTACAAAAATATTTCAAATTAGAATTAATAAGATGCACAAGATGAAGGTAAACAAAATGAAACCATATGGAAACTTGACTACAGAGGTGTTTTTAGGGCTACCGAATGCTTTATATCAATTACTCTGTATATATCGGGACCAATGTACAACTTTTTAAATGACTATATATTTGTTTTGGGTCTTTTGATTTTGGTGCATGATGAATATGCACGATGAATATGAATCTATTTGATTTATACATAAATTTACACATGTATATAAGAATATGCACTTGATATACAGACTTATTATAATGGTTCATCGTACAGTGCTAAATTAGTTAGGGTTGAAACGCTCTCTCAATTATTAAACATTTGGATTTTCAGTAATACCCTACTCAAATCGCATCCATAACACTTAACAAACAAGTATATGTAATTATTTATTAATGTAACACGTTAATAATGTAATTTTACCTATTTACATCGTTAATTCAAATGATTATCAAACAGTTTATTTTCTTTTAGAACTAAGTTTATTGAGAGACTTCAATTCATTCATATGCATCATTCAGCGTTGAATCATTCAATTTTATTAAACGAAACATGAATTTTAGTCTATCTCATAGACTGGGCTTGCAAGCCTACAGAATGAGCTTCGACTAAGCCTACAAATTGGGCTTAGTGTTTGCCATGTGCAATAGCCACACAAACTAAATATGAAAACTGAGCCACACAAACTAAGCAACGTAGATTAAACTTGCTAGACATGGCAGTCTCATCAAAGATTAGTTTCTATCGGATCTTTACCTATTTTACATTGTTATTCAAAAAAGTATTAGAGTGTTCGATTGATTTATTGAATTTATTAAATAATGAATTTAATTCATGCTACTTAAGTGGACATTCATTTAACATAGTAAACCTATATACACTCCGTATCTTTTTTATTTTTGAACAGCAGTACGAGATCATTCAGGGAACTTAACCACCCACTCGTTCATCTCCCTACAATTGCATAACATGCCCCCAACTGCTGCCCAGGAGGAAACCCGGCCAAATCTAAGGGCATGGGCGGTAAAACCCTCATCCCTCACTACTGGGGCAACGCGATGTACAGAAGACACCCTTGAGTGAAATTCAAGGGTAAAGAGACAATCTTGAGTGCAATGTTGCACCCCACGGGAGTCAAACTCCTAATCTCATGTTAAAAGAGGCAAACCACTACTAAATGAGCTACAACACAAAAACCCTGTATCTATTAGATCACTCGTATCGGACCGCCGTTGGAACCCGCCCATAGGTGTGCCGATACTAGCAAACTCGCCGTCCACCGCCCTTGATCGACCACCATTTAATTTGTTTGGGTTTGACAATGTGCATCACGGAGTAAATACAGAGAAACAGCTATTTTTTTTTACAACGGCTACTGAACACTTTTTTTTTTCACAACTACAATCTTATTTAACACATTCATCTATCTTATTTAAATACATACATCTATGTCATTTTCACCAACATTCAACACCCATTCTCATCTACTTCTATCACCTTCATCTCCACTTTAATCTCCATCATGTCTTCAAGCAAAAAAAAAATCAAAAACAAAAACAACAACAACAACAACAACAACAACTTCATCACGTTGATGAAGACATGTGGCAGTCGATCCTTCAAAGCACTCTTCATCAAACTCATTAAAACACGGTTCATCAATCTCACATAAATATGCAATACCCCCAATATCATCAACTAGATAATTAGGCTGTGAATCCATTTTTCATACCTCATTACCTCACTAATCCCCACTATCAAACATCTCAATATAACCAACCACAAACAAGTCAACATAACCAACCACAAACACCTCAAAACAACCAACCTCAAAGCCCTTACATACCAACGCTTGACACATCACTCGAAGAAGACGAACCCGAGGAAGTGCAAGAAACACAACCCGAAATTGAGGAGGTCGAAGAAACACAAGAAACTGCGCCTTCAAAAAAGGGAAAAAGGGCAAAGGTTATGTGGTCGGACGAGGTAAGCAGTGGCCTAGTGGAGCCAATGACAGCGATATTATGGTGTCAGTTAAGAAGGCTTTTTGTGAGCAACAAAAGAAAGCCTTCGCGTTCGAAGAAGCGTGGAGGGTTGTTAGAGATTGCCCCTAATTTCAAGTGCATGAAACTGTGGTGTCCGCCAAACGTCGTGCAACCGAGCCTGACCCTGTCAATTTAGGAGATGCCGATCAGACACCGACTTCGACTAATATCCCGACAATCAATTTGGAGAATTTATTTCGAGGTCCATCAATCCGCCGTCCACCGGGTCATGAAAAGTGTAACAACCCACCAAAATTGCCATTGACGCGGTACGTTATCTCTGGTCCCATTGCGAGGTATTGACCTCTAAATGATGCACAGTGATGTAGAGTCTTTCAAATTATCCATGAATGACTCCGTATAATGTTGTTTTTAAATAGCAAACGCACATCGGAAGCATTTGAGAATAAACATGCTAAAAAGTGTCAACCAAAAGGTTGGTGAGTTCATAGGTTTATTAAAATCAATAGTTCAGTATAGCATTAGACCACAAGATTTTAGTTTAAAGTTGATTGATACCAAATATATCAATCGAAAGAGTTGCTGTTTGTAATATCGCGACTAAACAAAGTTACCCCGTGACACTTGTTATTCATGTCGTTGAATCATTATTATGTAGCCAAAGACCAACGGTCAACTGACTAGAGATGTCACTCTCAGTAGCGCTACTCACAATAACTAAGCTTGCATCTTATACCTCAGCAATTAACGATATTACGGCAGAGATTTAGCATGAATCAAAGCATGTATATAGCATAAAAGTTTGAGTACTTGTGTCTAACGTGTAAAACAGTCATAAAACTAGTGCATGTATTCTCAGCCCAAAAATATAGATAAAAAGGGGGCAAATGAACTCACGATACGATATTTCGTAGTAATTACGCATATGATGGCACTGAACAAGTGCAGGGTTGACCTCGGATTCACGAACATATATCATTTATATATATTAACACATATAGTTGTAATCGAACAAATTTAGATATTTTTATTAGTGATATATCTGTTATTTTAATGATTTATGCATTCCCTTAATAACTTAAATATATTTCTTTTATATATCTTACCTATTATAAAAATAATAATAGAGTTAGGTTATGTGTATTAGATATATTTTTATGTAACCAATATTTATCTGGTTAAAATAATACTGATAAATGAAAAGTCGTATTATCTTTATAATAATAATAATAATAATATCAGTATTTATAATAATAATGCTACTCATTTGAAAATGGTAATAATAATAATAATAAGTAAAAAAGTTGTAATGTCTTTATAATGTTAATAATAACAATAATTTTAATTGTAATAATCATTTTTAATAATAATAATAATAATAATAATAATAATAATAATAATAGTACTACTAATAATAATAATAAAATAATAATTTTAATAAAAATGATACTTTTAATAATAATAGTAGTTTTTAATAAAAATGATAAGTTTAATAATAATGATAATGAAAATAATAGTTTTGATAATAATATTTATTTTAACATTAATAATAATAATAATACTAATAATGCTTTCATGATATTACTTAATAATAACTAAATGATAATAATATTAATCATTTTATTTATATAATAACAACAATAATAATTAATAATAATACCATAATAATAATAATAATAATAATAATAATAATAATAATAATAATAATAATAATAATAATAATAATAATAATAATAATGAGAAAGAAACTACCTTATATAGCTTTTAAAAAAAAAAATGCCCCGAACCGGGCTCGAACCCGTAACCTCTCGCTAACCCGTAAACACCTCACACCACTCCTCCATTTCGTATTTTCTGTTTTAATACCCAATATATATATATATATATATATATATATATATATATATATATATATATATATATATATATATATATATATCCCGTAATTCTGTCTGTTTCTTTTCTTCTTCATCAACAACTTTGAACGACCCAAATAATCATAAAATCAATGTTTTAAACTCTTCACTATAATTAGAACTAAACCAAATTAATTGTTTGCAATAATAGAAAACGAAAAAATAAAAAAAAATTAAAAGAAACAGACCTGCTTTGTCGCGGCCTTTTTGAAAAAAAAAATTGATTTCGATTTTGAGGCTGTTTTGGCTTATGATTCCAACATGAATTAGTTTGCAAATCACTCAAAGAAACTATTA
This sequence comes from Rutidosis leptorrhynchoides, assembly GCF_046630445.1. Lineage (NCBI taxonomy): Eukaryota > Viridiplantae > Streptophyta > Magnoliopsida > Asterales > Asteraceae > Rutidosis > Rutidosis leptorrhynchoides. The sequence goes on from NC_092335.1 coordinate 598,597,819, forward strand.
GAATCATCAATTGAACCGGAAATACAAAAACGATCTCAAATTTCTCCAAGAACAAAACAGTTGACTTTTTAAATTTTAACTTTGACTCAAAAATTCGAATTCGTTATGAGGAATTGGAACTTGGGATTTTACAGGAAGTTTGAGTAAATGATTTCTAACAAAACTGCAATTAAGGATTTTGAAATTTGTTATGAAATCGGGCTTTTGGAAAAATGAACAAGAACAGAGGTTGCCGAGCTTTTTTTTTTTAATTCAACAAATAAAACTGATGTAATTGATAATGATGATAGATAGTCGAGTGTGTTCCTTATGATTAATCGATTGTTATATATAATGGTTTATGGATTCAACAGAAGACAAAATTAAAACTAGTAGCAGAATAAAAAAATTAAAATAATCAGGAGATAATAATAAAAAATAATAAATGCTAGATCATGATGGATAAAAAATTAAAAAGCAGATCATGATTTTTTTTAAAGCTGATAACCTAATATGCGTATCTATCATTTTCATTTTATTTTTTTAATTTAGTATTAATAATTAATAAGTATTTTAATAATAATACTAATAATAATTATAATAATCAAAATAATAAAATGATCTCAATAATAATGTTTTTTTTTATAATTATAACTAATAATGTTAATAATATTATTATTATTAATAATAATAAATTGTATTAATATAATAATGATATTTTAATAATTTTAGTAATAATAATAATACTAATAATAATAATAATAATAATAATAATAATAATAATAATAATAATAATAATATTAGTAATGATAACAACTTGTATTATCTTTATACTTATATTAATAATGATTACTATAATAATAATTATAATAACTAAAATTATAATTTTAATCATTATATATATATATATATATATATATATATATAAGAAAACGTTGTTGACTAAAAATTACTATTCGGTCAACGTTCATAATATCGTATATAAATATATATAACAACCCTATGGATATTTTAGTAAAATCCGAAGTCGAAAAGTGAGGGTGATAGTGCTCCAAATGAACAATTATTTAGGCACAATATCCTTCCAATATGTAAAGTTTTCAGTTGCAATTGTTCTATTTTTATGTAATATTCGTTTAAATAAATAAGTGCGAAGACAAAAGAAGAAAACGACGATTAGAAGACGCAAATGACCAAAAAGCTCAAATGTACAAGATACAATCCAAGTGGTTCAATTTATTGATGAATAATGTCTAAAAATGACAATAGTACAAGGCGTGAAACGCAAAGTACAAGATATCTAAGCATACGAAAAAGCGTTCAAAAATTCGGAACCGAGACATGAACCGAGCATCAACGCGCGAGTCAACAGAGCTAAAATTACAAGTCAACTATGCACAAGAATATAATATAATATATATATATAATTATATAAATTATATATATATTATATATATTTATTAATTATGTCGACAAGCAAATGGCCAAAAATTGGTGAGCTGGAATCCGAAGCTCCACACTCGCGGAGCTGTAATGCACAAAAGTACCGCACTCGCGGAGCAGCCAAAGTCAGAAATCTCCTATAAAAGGCACTAAGTCTGCCGAATCCATTGCACCTTATATCAATTCAATCTCTCTATTTCTATAATATATATTATATATTTATAATATATATTAGTTTAGTTTTATATTAGTTAGTTTGGGTAACGTAAAAGTTATTTTACGGGTTTTAAAGTCGGAACTCTGTCCGTGTAACGCTACGCGATAAATAATCACTGTAAGCTATGTTCTTCCTTTTTAAATTAATGTATCGTACTTAAGTTATTATTATGCTTATTTGAGCCGAAGTAATCGTGATGTTAGACTAAATATTAAGATGGGGTTATTGGGCTTTGGACCATAATTGGGGTTTGAACAAAAGAACGACACTTGTGGAAATTGGACTATGGGCTATTAATGGGCTTTATATTTAATTAACTACATGATATCTTGTTAATTTAATATAAAGGTTATAATTTGACGTATCTATAAATAACCACACTCGCTTAATCGGGTACGGTGGGCGGGATATCTATAAATAATAATAATTGTTCATTTGACCGGACACGAGAATGGATTAATAGTCAATGGACTCGTTGAAACAGGGGTAGATAACATTCAAGGTTAATTGGTGTAATTGTTAACAAAGTATTGAAACCTTGGATTACACGCAGTCGGTAACCTGGTGTATTCATTAAACAAAGTATTAAGACCTTGTACAGTTCGAATCCCCAATTAGTTGGAATATTTGACTTCGGGTATAAGGTTAATTTGACGAAGACTCTCACACTTTATTATTATGACCGATGGACTATTATGGACAAAACCAGATGGACATATTGAATAATTCAGGACAAAGGACAATTAACCCATGGTAATAAATTAAAATCAACATGTCGAACATCATGATTACGGAAGTTTAAATAAACATAATTCCTTTATTTTATATCTCATCGCACTTTTAATTATCGTACTTTTAATTATCATAATTTTATTTACCATTATTTTATTTATCGCACTTTAAATTATCGCACTTTAATTATCGTCATTTACTTTACGCTTTAAATTAAGTTATATTTATTTTTAATATTTTGCATTAGGTTTTAATTGTGACTTAAGTTTTAAAATCAACAAACCGGTCATTAAATGGTAAAACTCCCCTTTTTATAATAATAATAATTGTAATATATATATATTTATATTTTGTACAAATATAGTTATATAAAAATATAGTGTAAAATAAGCCGTCTCCCTGTGGAACGAACCGGACTTACTAAAAACTATACTACTCTACGATTAGGTACACTGCCTATTGTGTTGTAGCAAAGTTTAGGTATATCCCATCTGTAAATAAATAATTAAAACTTGTGTAACTTGTATTATATTTCGTCGTATTTCGTAATAAAAATAATAATATTTTGTATACACCTCGCATAACATCAAGTATTTTTGGCGCCGCTGCCGGGGAGCGGTAAAACGCTATATTTTTTTAAAAAATATATTAAAAATAACAATAATAATAATATAAAAAAAGAAAAAAATATATTTTTAAGAGTTTGTTTAATATATATAAAATTAAAAAGTATTTTTAGTTTTATTTCTAATTTTTAAAATATAAGTTTATTTTATTTTCTAAAAAAAATTTAAAAAAAACTAAACCTGCACGAATTTGGCATGCACGAAATCTGAATCTGCAAACTCCGCACTTGCGGAGACATTTGGGCATCAAGAATCCGCACTCGCGGAGCTGTCTGACACGCCCAAACCTGGTACAACATTTATTACGGGTTAGGTTTTAAATTAATTATTATTAATATTTAACCTAATTAGGGTTGTAATTAATTAATTAGTTTTTAAGTTTAGTTTTAATTAGTAATATTAAGTGTAATTTTTATTATTAATTATATAAATTAATATCTTTTATAAAATAATAATATAAAAATAATTTTTTTATAAAATTAAGTAATTTTATCATTTTTGTATCTTTTTATTATTTAGTACGTAGTTTATATTTATCGTTCGTAATTAGTTTTAAACTTAGTATTTTGCCGTAGTTATTTTATATTTCTAGATTTCTAGGCTTTTCCGTAAAATCCCTTAAGTGCATTTTCTTTAGATTAAGATTTAGACGCTTTAGAATTTTACGACGTCGCTTATCGCTTTAGTATTTAATAGATTTTAGTGCCTATTAAGTTATTGCCGTTTTGGATATATAATTCCTTTTAAGCTTTAATACCTTTAGACGCAACTTTTAATATTTAGTTTTTAGACCTTTAGGTTTCGACGCTCTACTTTCTTATTATTGTTTTTCGACCTTTTATTTTTCGACGTTTTTCGAAGCACTCTTTTTCTTCCTCTTATTTCTCGACGCTCTAGTTTTTAGGACATAGAATTTTCTTTAAACTTCGACCGAAAAAAAATTATTTTAAGCGGTTAAATTGATAGACATCCAAAATTTCTGCTTCATAGTAATAGTTGGATTTGTTAGTGGATGAGTTGTGGATTTTCCGACTTAAAGGATCCAGGCCCCCTGCTGATTTTAGAGATGACTTTTCTAGATTTTTCGTCAACCTACAGCTGGTCTGGACGACAAATTCCTGACCTAAATCAAGAAGCACGTGTCTTTTTTAAAAGACTTTACTTCCTTTTAATGATGGAATTGATTCATCATGTAGATCCATCTTTTATTCCATTTATATTACAATTTTTCGGGTAAAACAGTTAATTTTGTCCAAAACAAAAGCACCTGCAATAATCTTGTACAAACATATGTGATATGTGTTTTAAATAACTTGGTAAATTATTCCCACACTTAGCTTTTATTTATTTTTTTCTTTGCCTTTTTATTCTCCTCTATTCCATTTTAAATGAATTCTAACGTTTTGGGTTGTTTCTCCATTTATGTTCTCTCCGAGGTAACAATAATTTCGGCATTAACACCTAGTTTTATCGTTCATAAATATGTATAAACATGATTTTGAATTCATTTAGTTGAAAATATTTTCAAATTTTCACAAAATTTGGCAATTAAACTAAGTGTAAACCCGAGAGAATTTATAACCCTTCCCCACACTTGAGATCATGCAATGCCATCATTTGCATGAAATCAGACTATATTTATAAATTCATGAGGGTGATTAGTGTAGAAAAGTGATTAAAAATGCCGAGTTTGCAAACATATTGTTTTATATCACATTTGATATTTTACGTCTTGTCGTCAAAATTAGTAATTTTTGCTGAACTTAATGCCAGTCTTTGAAAGTGCGATGTTTTACCCTATTTTGTACATAAGATAAACTATAAACACACACACACACACACACACACACACACACACACACATATATATATATATATATATATATATATATATATATATATATATATATATATATATATAGTGGCAGGATCAAGAGGGAAGTTACCAATCGGGGGGAAGCAAATTTTTTTTTTTTTCATTTTTTGAAAAAATTTTGTTCACGAACATTATAGATGAGATGAAAATATGAACATTTAGTAGAGGCACTTTGTGATAAATGTTTTTATTTTGGCGGGAAAATGCTCGAAGAAGTAATATATAACAATTATCGTGTTTTTCGAGCGTATTTTGAGGTTTTAGCTATTGGGGTTTAGATATTAGGGTTTATAGGGTTTAGATATTAGGGTTTAGAAATTTAGGGTTTATGGTTTAGGGTTTAGGTTTAGGGTTTAGATTTAGGATTTAGATTGAGTTTTTAACACGAACGGTTTAGAGTTTAGGGTTTAGGGTTTAGGGTTTAGGGTTTGGTGTTTTGGGTTTATGGAATAAACCCAAAACACCAAACCTAAACCCTAAACCCTAATCCCTAAACCCTAAACTCTAAATCGGGCTAAATTTTACTTCACAAAACATGAAAAAAAACGTTCATATTCTTCACGAACAATATTATCTTGAATGTTATTTTTGTCGATCGTTTTCCCGCCTAAATAATAACATTCATCACAAAGTGTCTCTTCTAAATGTTCTTATTTTCGTGTGATCTTGATGCCGGAAGAAAAAATTTCAAAAAAAAATGAAAAAAAAAATTGCTTTCCCCCGCTTCCCCCCGATTGGTTAATATATATATATATATATATATATATATATATATATATATATATATATATATATATATATATATATATATATATATATATATATATATATAATTTTTTTTAAAACCTTTATTTATTAAAACAATTTAAATGAATAATTTTTTAAAATTTTGTTTCCTTTTACTTTAGGTAGTTTCGGTATGTTTACCTAGTTCGTCCCTCGAAAAAATTTAAAATTTGTCTTTTTTAAAGCGATTGTTTTAAAAGCAAAGATTTTTGGGTTTTTTTTAATTTTTTTGGTATACTTTAGATCAATAATATTAAAAATAATGATAACAAAATTTGTCGCCCCGCTCTCGGGTAAAGCAATTTCGGTTCCATGACCTAGTCTTTAACTTACGATGAATATTAGAAATCATTTTTTTAAACTTAATGAAATAAAGTAATTTTTGTTTTTTTTAAATCACACAAAAATTAAATTTAAAAATGCATATTAATTTCATACAAAACCTACAAAACAAAATAAAATTCAGAATGAGGGAAGAAAACTAGTTCTTTAGTGTCTGCTAGTGGAAAAGACCAATCAGATTCCATTCTCGAAACTACACGAGAACAGAACAACTAACCCTAGACAGCGTTTTCTTTTTAGAACATTTGAATCTCCCCACACTTAGGTAGCTGTGGTGTCGATATTGTGATTAACTTCATCGTCAATTTTTTTTGGACCATAATCAATATCTGTGACTTTTGCTTTAAGTCATTGGTCGGATTCCTGTGTAATATCCACAAATTTAACTAGTTTTGCCTTTTCTCTAGGCGATAGATTGGATACTATCCGGTTACATAACTTAAAGTTCCCCTTGGTTCTAGCATCGCGAATCCATTTAATAAGTTTCTTCATTGAACTGTTAATAACGGAGTCATTTAATTTCGTATCAACAACGGGGTTCTTTGTTATCAGGTCATCCTTAGGCGTTACTTCATCTTCCCCACACTTAGGCATTTTATTATTGTTAAGTACTACCGTTGAAGTTGGTAAAACAACATGGTTGTTACCAATCATTTTTGTTGGTTCAACGATTTTAGTTGGTGGAGATTTAGACTTTCGACTCACAAAGGTGATCGATTTTTCATCATTACTAAGTGTCATTCTACCATATCTTACATCAAATAACGCCCTGGTGGATGCTAAGAATGGTCGACCTAAAATTAGAGGAATGTTTGGGTCCTCTTCTATGTCAATGACAATAAATTCGACTAGAAAGGTTAAATTACCCACTTGAACGGGTAGGTTATCAGCGATTCCAACTGGGTGCCTAATGGTTTGATCAAAGAGTCGAACACTCATTTCCATTGGACTTAACTCACCTACTCCTAATCTCTTATATAATGAAAGAGGCATAACACTCACACTCGCACCTAAATCTGCTAGTGCATCATACATGACACAATCACTAAGTAGACAAGGAACAATAAATTCACCCGGATCACCCATCCTGGGTGGAGATTTCGGTGGAACTGTCTTCACCGGGTTTATCTTTACGGTTTTTATTTCTTGTACTTTCTTATTCTTCTTCTTCTTTCCAGAGGTATCACAAACTTTATTACCTATCACTTGCTCATAGTCAACTCCTTTTCTTGGAAACGGGATGAGTGGTCTGTATGGTGCCACCACTGGCTTTACATACTCGGGTGGTGGTGGTGGTGTTGTAACTTCTTCATTGTTACTCACATCGAAAACCTTCCCATCTTCTGGAGATGGTTTTTTAGAATTTGTTGACACCATATTAACATTCTCATTCCGAGAATTTACTTCAGTATTACTCGGTAGCTTTCCTTATTCCCTCTCACTCATCATGCTAGCAAGAGTACCTACGTGTTTTTCTAGATTCAAAATGGAAGTTTGTTGAGTTCTTAATGACTGATCAAACCTCTCATTTGTTTGGGTTTGATATGTAATAAATTGTGTTTGAGATTCCATTAGCTTTGCCATTATTTCTTCCAGATTTGGCTTTTTCTCTTCGGTTTGTTGTGGTGGTTTATACAAGCCATGTCTTTGTTGATTGAAAGTGTTGTTTTGAGTTGGTTGGTTATTCGGACTTTGTTGGTTGTACGAGTTATTGTTGGGTCCATTTGGATTGTAAAGAATGTTTTGATTTCGATTAAAGTTTGGCCTTGGCGGTTGATAATTATTTTGATAATTATTTCCTGGCCTTTAGTTCATGTAGGAAACATTCTCTCGTTGTTCCATGGTTTGCTCGATGTGACAATCTTTCATTAAGTGTGGTCCACCGCATTGCTCACAACTGATTCGTATTGCGTGAATATCTTTATTCATCTTTTCCATTCGTCTCTCGAAAGCATCTATTTTTGCGGAAACGGAATCAAAGTCATGGCTAGAATCGGCTCTAGCCACTTTAGATGAACGAAAAATATCTTTTTACTGGTGCCACTCATGCGAGTGGGAGGCTGTGTTATCAATAATTTTGTAAGCTTCAGTTGCGGTTTTTTTTCATAATGGAACCACCAGCTGCTATTTCGATGTCTTTTCGTGTAGTAACGTCGACATCTTGGTAGAATATTTGTACTATTTGATAAGTGTCTAAGCCATGTTGCGGACATCCTCTCAACAACTTTCCAAATCTTGTCCACGCCTCATATAATGTTTCATTTGGCTTTTGCGTGAATGTAACAATTTCTCCTTGAAGTCTCATGGCTTTGGATGCCGGAAAGAATTGTTTAAGAAATTTTTCAACTAAAACATCCCATGTATCAATCGCCCCTTCAGGTAACGATTCTAACCAATCTTTGGCTCGAATACTTATTATTATTTTTTTCTGTTTTTAACTTATAAAATATTTATATAAAATAAATAAAAACTTATACTTTAAAAACTAAAATAAAAAATAGAAATACTTTATAATTTTATATATTTTAAACAAACTCTTAAAAATATATATATTTTGTTTTTCTTTTTATATTTTTGTATTTTTAAAAAAATATTTTTACAAAATGAGAAATATTATATTTTTACAAAAATATCTTAAAAACTAATAATTTTTTTTTTATATAGCGTTTCGATTTGGCTTCCCCGACAGCGGCGCCAAAAACTTGATGTTAAAGCAGAAGGGAACGAAATAGTTATATTTTTATTACAAAATATGATACAAATTACACAAGTTTTATTTATTTATATAGATTGGGATATACCTAAACCTTGCTACAACACTTATAGGCAGTGTACCTAATCGTATAGTAGTGTAGTTTTTAGTAAGTTCGGTTCGTTCCACAGGGAGCTAGCTGAGTTTAACGCTATATTTTTATTAACTATTTTTATATAAAAATATATATAATTATATATAGTAATATTATTATAAAAGGGGGTTTTTACCGTTTAATGACCGGTTTGTCGATTTTAAATAAAGCGTAAAGATAAATGACGATAATATAAATGACAGAACTTAAATTGCGATAAAGTAAATTGCAGTAATTAAAATGACAGTAAATAAAGGTACGATTAAATATAAAATAAAAGTATTATGCTTATTTAAACTTCCGTAATCATGATGTTTGACGTTTTGATTTTAATTAATTGTTACCCGGGTTAATTGTCCTTTGTCCTGGATTATTTGATACCTATTTGGTTTTGGTCCATAATAGTCCATCGGTCATAATTATAAAATGCTCGTCAAATTAACCTTATTCCTGAAGTCAAATATTCCAACTAATTAGGGATTCGAACTGTAACAAGGTTTTAATACTTTGTTAATAATTACACCAGGTTATCGACTGCGCGTAATCCAAGGTTTTAATACTTTGTTAACAATTACACCAATTATCCTTGTACGTAATCCACCCCTGGTTTTAATACTATGTTAACAATTACACCAATTATCCTTGTATGTAATCCACCCCTGTTTTAATGAGATATGAATATTAATTTACCCACTTGATCAGAATGAATAATCAATTACCCAACCCGAATAATTAATTAAATGATCGTAAAAGATGTCGTATAAACATCACTAAATAGGTCATACATAATCATTTTAATAATTATTAGATTAACTAATTTGAAGATAGGTTCGACAGGTTCCAATGAGTTGTCGCTCAATTAGACAATACCCCTTATCTATTAATAGTCATAGTCCAATGTCCACAAGTGTCGGTCTTTTGTCCAAACCTTAATTATGGTACAAAATCTAATAACCCCGTCTTAATATTTAGTCTAACATCACGATTACTTCGGCTCAAATAAGCATAATAATAACTTAGTTACGAGACATTAATTTAAAAAGGAAGAACATAGCGTACAGTGGTGATTAATCGCGTAGCGTTGCACGGACAGAATTTCGACTTAAAACCCGTAAAATATTCTTAAAATAACCTTATTATTATTAACTTAAAATTAAAATTAAAATTATAAATATAAATATATATATATATATATATATATATATATATATATATATATATATATATATATATATATATATATATATATTGAAGAGAGTAAGAGATTGAATTCTCTTGTCCATAACTCGTCCGAAAAACTGACTTTTTATAGAACTTGGCCTGCTACAGTAACTCATGCGGTCGCATGAGATTTTAGTGCAAATCTCATGCACTCGCATGGGTTTTATGCCTATTTCCCATGCGATCGCATGGCCGTCAGATCCAGCTCACATATTTTTTGTTTTCTAGCTTGTCGACATATTTATTAAATATATATATATAATAAATATAATTTATATTAATTATATATATATTATATTATATTCTTGTGCATAGTTGACTCGTAATTTTAGGACCGTTGAGTTGCGCGTTGATGCTCGGTTTATGTCTCGGTTCCGGATTTTCGAACGTCCTTTCGTACGCGGAGATATCTTGTACTTTGCGTTCCGCGACTTGTACTGTTGTAATTTTTTAGACGTTTCTCATCAATAATTCAATGAATTATATCGTGTTCATTTGAACTTTTTGGTCATTTGCGTCTTCAATTCGTCGTTTTCTTCTTTTGTCTTCGCATTTATTTATTTAAACGAATATTACATAAAAATAGAACAATTGCAAGTAAAAGCTTTACATATTGGAAGGATATTGTGCCTAAATATATGTTCATTTGGAGCACTATCGGGGTTTATATTAGAAATTACTATTTAGGTTAGGGTTTATATTAGTAATTACTATTTAGGTTAGGGTTTATTTATTACGAACATTTATTATCTGAATAACAACCCTAATGACAGTGTACCGGATCAGAAAATGAAACCCTAAGGGTAATATAGTAAATTCAGAATGGAAAAGTGAGGTGATGATGTAGCGTGGGGGTACGAAATATACTATATATTTTTATTACAAAATACGTTACGAATTACACAAGTTTTAATTATTTATTTACAGATGGGATATACCTAAACCTTGCTACAACACTATAGGCAGTGTACCTAATCGTACAGTAGTGTAGTTTTTAGTAAGTCCGGTTCGTTCCACAGGGATACACTAAAACAAGCTTAACGCTATATTAGTTTTAATTTATAAAAAAAACAAATATATATATAAGTAATATTATTATTATAAAAAGGGGATTTTTACCGTTTAATGACCGGTTTGTCGATTTTTAAAACTTAGTCGTAGTTAAAACCTAATGTAAAATATAAAATAAATAAAACACTTAATTTAAAGCGTAAAGTAAATAACGATAATGAAATTGCGATAAATAAAAATGCAATAAATAAAAAGTACGACAATTAAAGAGTACGATGATTAAAAGTGCAATTAAATACAATGACAATAAATAAAAGTGCGATAATTAAAAGTGCAATTAAATATGAAATAAAAGAAATTAAATCTGAAATAAAGGAATTATGCTTATTTAAACTTCCGTAATCATGATGTTTGACGTGTTGATTTTTAGTTTATTCCCATGGATTAATTGTTCTTTGTCCTGGATTATTCGATATGCCCATACGGATTTGTCCATAATAGTCCATCAGGCATAAATATAAAGTGCGAAAGTCTTCGTCAAATTATTCTTATTCCCGAAGTCAAATATTCCAACTAATTGGGGATTCGAATTGTAACAAGGTTTTAATACTTTGTTTAATGAATACACCAGGTTATCGACTGCGTGTAAACCAAGGTTTTACTACTTTGTTAACAATTACACCAATTACCCTTGAATGTAATCCACCCCTATTTCAACAAGTCTATTAACTATTAATCCAGTTCCGTGTCCGGTAAAATGAACAATTATTGGTATTTATAGATATCCCGCCCACCGTACCCAGTCAAGCGTATGTGGTTATATATAAATATGTCAAATTATAAGTCTATATATTAAATTAACGAGGTATCGTTTAGTTAATATAAAGCCCGTTAATAGCCCATAGTCTAATTTCCACAAGTGTCGTTCTTTTGTCCAAACCCCAATTATGGTACAAAGCCCAATTACCCAATTTTAATATTTTTAGCCCAACATCATGATTACTTCGGCTTAAATAAGCATAATAATAACTTAGCTACGAGACATTAAATTAAAAATAACATTAACCATAACTTACAGTGATTAAAAATAGCGTAGCGTTACACGGACAGAATTTTGACTTACACCCTTACAACATTCGCTAACATACCCTTATTATTAGAATTAAAATTAAATTTAAAATTAAAATTAAAATTATAATATATATATATATATATATATATATATATATATATATATATATATATATATATATATATATATATATATATATATATATATATATATATATATATATATATATATATATATATATGTTTACGTATGAAGGAAGAAGAAAAAGATGTTATTTTTCGTCCAAAACTCGCGAACTTTATAGGACCAGGCCTGGATTTCAGGGCCATGCGATCGCATGGTGGTAGGTAACAGCTCACAATTCTTTGTTTTCTTGTTTGTCGACATTTTATATATAATATAATATATATATATTAATTTTAAGAATTAATTATATATTATATTATATTCATGTGCATAGTTGACTCATAATTTTTAGTCCGTTGCGTCGAGCGTTGAGAGTTGACTTTGGTCCCGGTTCCGAATTTTCGAACGTCCTTGCGTACAATTTAATATCTTGTATTTTGTGTTTTGCTTCTTGTACTTTTGTAATTTTGAGACGCTTCTAATCAATAATTAGAACCTCTTTGATTGTATTTTGTACTTTTGAGCTTTTTGGTCGTTTGCGTCTTCAATTCGTCGAATCTGTCTTTTGTCTTCACCTTTTATTATTTAAACGAATATCACTTGTAAATAGAACAATTGCAACTAAAAGCTTGTCTTTCTTGAGGGATAATGCTATGAAATATATGTTCGTTTTTAGCATTATCAAATATTTCCACACTTGAGCGTTGCTTGTCCTCAAGCAATATAGTCTTGAAATAAAAATACTAGAATCACTTCTTTATTCTTCACACTTTGTACATCAGTGATTTCTATACGGCGGTATAAACAATGGTAGTAACGTTGTGGCTTACAGTCCCACATGACTATGAAAATTTAGATCCTTTAAGAAAATTGGATCTTTATTAAAATATTTGATCTTTTGAAAATTGAATCTAGCTTTTACCCTAGATAGGTTTTCCGGAATAACCCTTCACCGGTGTTTGCAAAATATTTTTGTGGGTTTGGTGGGTTTCAGATTTGAAAATTTTTGCTCAAAACTTACGGTTTTGTGTCACCCACTTGCTAACCTTGTATTGGGAAAGCAACACGTCCAGTATACTTGCTCCGTATATTACCTTTCGGTAAACTACCGTCCGGTTGTAAAGGAAAGCGTTGAACAAGCAACTGTTAAGGCAATGTCCCCTTACATGCTTTTAATTATGGTCTATAACGTGTCAGATGCAATTACTATCCTTGGTTGGAGCAATAGTAAAGCTTACCCTTATAATTTTCCGGTCTGGCACAAGGTCCTGTCTGTAGAGATCCGTCCTAATCCATCCGGACGAAGTCCATATCGATTATAAACGATTCACAACTATTGATTACATCGCGAGGTACTTGACCTCTATATGATACATTTTACAAACATTGCATTCGTTTTTGAAAAGACAATCTTTCATTACATTGAAAGTTAACGGCATGCATACCATTTCATAATACATCTAACTATAATTGACTTAATAATAATCTTGTTGAACTCAACTACTCGAATGTAACATCTTTTGAAATATGCCATGAATGACTCCAAGTAATGTCTCTAATATGAGCTAATGCACAGCGGAAGATTTTCTTTCATACCTGAGAATAAACATGCTTTCAAGTGTCAACCAAAAGGTTGGTGAGTTCATTAGTTTAACATAAATAATCATTTTCATCATTTTAATAGACCACAAGATTTTTCATTTTTTCATTTCTCATAAACATACGTCCCATGTATAGAGACAAAAATATCATTCATATGGTTTGAACACCTGGTAACCGACATTCACAATATGCATATAAGAATATCCCCATCATTCCGGGATCCTCCTTCAGACATGATATAAATTTCGAAGTACTAAAGCATCCGGTACTTTGGATGGGGCTTGTTGGGCCCGATAGATCTATCTTTAGGATTCGCGTCAATTAGGGAATCTGTTCCCTAATTCTTAGATTACCAGACTTAATAAAAAGGGCATATTCGATTTCGATAATTCAACCATATAATGTAGTTTCAATTACTTGTGTCTATTTCGTAAAACAGTTATAAAAATAGCGCATGTATTCTCAGTCCCAAAAATATATATTGCAAAAGCATTTAAAAAGGGAGCAAATGAAACTCACCTAATGTATTTTGTAGTAAAAATACGTATGACTATATTGAACAACTGAACAATGCATGGTTGGCCTCGGATTCACGAACCTATATTAATTATATATATTAAAACATATAATAACATTTAAACAAGTTTTTTTTATATATATATTATTATTTATTAATAAATAATTTAATTATATCTATTTATATATTTTAAATAAATACTTAATATTTATAAATATTATATTTTTTTATTAAAGTGTTTAATATAATGTATGTCATTTAAGATAATTATTATATATTAATGATCAATAATATCATATAATGTTTTAAAATTAATATATATATGATTATATTACAATATAGGTTATATATAACTTAATCATTATTATATAACAATAATCTTTTATTTAAAGATAGTATTTAATACTATTATAGATATGTTGTATGTAATTAATATATTTATTTTAAAAAAAAAATTTATTTGTTATTATGATAATAATGTAGTAATGATAATAATAATATTTGTAATTCATTAAATTGTAACTTAATTGTTAATTTAATCATTGTTATGATAATAGTTGTATCAAAATCTATATATTTATGTATTCATGCTAGTAATATAAAAAAAATAATATTAATTGTTCTAATAATAATAATTTTACTAAAGATAGTAATTATAATAATAATAATAACAATAATAATGATAATGATAATAATAATAATAATAATAATAATAATAATAATAATAATAATAATAATAATAATAATAATAATAAGAATAAGAATAAGAATAAGAATAAGAATAAAAATAATAATACTGATTTATTCCAAATTAAAGGGGATCGATGGTATTGTTAGCATCCATAAACAGATCGAGAAGGCAGGGCACAACCCAGAGACAATATCAAAATTCGTAAAACCCTCGATTCATTAATCGATCAATCCATCCACAGCAATTCGAGATATACTCGTCATCTATTCATCATCATCATCTGTCATCGTCCATTAATCAACGAAGAACAGAAGCAGGAGCAGATCGATTAGAGTATCAATACAATCAATCGATTTAGCAGCAGGTATTCGGTTCATCACTTGATTAAATAGGGTATTGGTTCTTTGATATTCTCTTACTTTCTTCATCCGTATATATATGTTCTATATTTTCAAGTGGATTGAACACGAGCACGAAGAAATTGTGTTCAATGAAGGGTTTAGGGATAATCGATTTTTGTTACTGTCTTGCTTTTGGTTTCGGTTTTTAATTGCAGCAATAACGAATAATGGTTTCGAATAATCTGTAATATGGCAGTGATTTGTGATATAAAATTATAGTGGTTTTGTTTGGTATTTCAAGGCTGCAATCATAGAACGAATCAGAAATTTGTATTATAAATTAATGTATTGGTTATGTGGTTCAATTTACTAGTTGCAATATCTTATACACATTTATGGTATTCATTTGTTATGTAGGTAATGGAAGCAATTGTAATATTCGTGAACTACCTTGAAGGAGGGATGGGTGGATGGTGGTTTGGTGATCCTGTTCTATCCAGAAACACTAGATAACATAACAGCTTGATTAGAGGGATGTAATAGCAATTTTTGTTGGTGGTGTTGATGGGTGTTTTTGGCCAGAAACAACGTAGTAGCAGCAGCAGTTAACAGAAACAGGTACCACAGTAGATGCAGTTATAGTAGTTTGTAATGAGTTGATTGTTGTAATGCGATTAGAAAAAGAAAAACCTGAGGCATCAAAGACTAACAGATGTAATTATAATAGTTGTAGCAGCAGTAGCTCTAGTGGGTTGTTGTTCTTGATTGAAGCACATAATAGCAGGCATAGTAGTATTTGCAGTTAGCCGTAAGTGATGGTGAGGTTGGTTGATTAAAGAGGTGGTTTTGGTAGGGTTTATGGTGGTGGTGGTATAGGGTTGTGTGTGGTGGATGACCACAAAGTGTTAAGGTGATAGTGATTTGATTTGTTCCAACAGGTACATCGAGCAGGAATATTTGATACAAGTAGTAACAGTTTGATGGGAATAGTCATGGGGCTCACGATGGTTATGGGGTGGTTGTTAATGGTGGTTCTAGATGGTGACTTGTTAGTTGACAATGGTTCTTCAATACTTGAACAAAGGTGGTGGTGTTTGCCGGGTGTGCCAGTGATGATGGTTGATACATTGTTGGTGGGCAAGAAGGGGTCGAGTAAGAAATCATGTTGGGTGTATGGTTTGTGTTGAATCATGTTTTTGGCTAGTATCATGAATCGAAATTAAAAGTAGAGAATGAATTAGTTTAGTAGTAGAGAAGAAGTACACAAGGAAGGTGATGGTGATTTATATAGAATGTACGTGTTTTGCATATATAAATATTTTAGATAGATAACATTATCATATAATATAGATAGTGGATGGATTAGGAATGGAAGATGTAACATAAAGTAGATACATTTGATTGTTTGTTATCTATCAATATATATATTTGTACTGTAAGTAGATAAAGATATATAAAGATATATGAATGTAGATAGTGATAGATGTTAAAGTCCAACAACAATACAAAGATAATTATATCGTAAGATTTGATGCATGAATATTCATATTGATATTATATAAAGCTAAATGGTATAATTAATACAAGTGGTTTTTGATTCCATAAAAGTGAGAGATATTGGTTTAAGGTGGGTGTATGTGTTATTGTGTCTAAAAGCATCTATATGCATACATATATAAAAGATGAGGTAAGGTAGTTGGAATCATAAACACTTACACATTCAATTCTATTCGATTCATGAAAATCATTTGGTAACAGAAATATATTATAATATAATTAATAATTAGCAATAATAATATCTTATCAATCATAACTCAATCAGTTTATAACTTGGAAAGAAATCACTTAATAATCTTTAACAAAGCAAATCATTTAATATATATATATATATATATATATATATATATATATATATATATATATTTTTTTTTAAAACTCAACGTTACAGACTTTGCTTATCTTGTTGAAACCATATAAAGATTAAAGTTTAAATTTGGTCGGAAATTCTCGGGTCACTACAGTACCTACCCGTTAAAGAAATTTCGTCCCGAAATTTGAGTGAGGTCGTCATGGCTAACTATAAAAATGTTTTCATGACGAATATGAGTTGATAAATAGAGTTTTATCATCATTGAGTAATATGGATAAAACAATTCGATTAATCGAAGAGTACGAATGAAGCTATCACCAAAGAGTGAAATAGGAAAGTAAAGATTCATCTTAACTTTTGACAGAGTCAGGGTTAAATTCCGGAATTCAAGGGATTTAAAGAAAATCTTCGAAATCTAAAAGATTTGATTCTTCAATGAGTAAGGAAATTAAGATCTCTATAATTAAATACGGTGATCTGCCTCGATTACTCTGTCTGATATTTCCACTATAAATTAAGCTTTTCCGTTCCATTTGTTTTCACCACTTCTATACTCAATTCCCAAATTCAAAAGATTTATGAAAATGCTTAACCCTGTTCTGATCCTTGTTCTTATTCTAACTATCGCAATGATCGTTCTTCTTTTCCAACTCCCACATGAAGAATCTGTTTATTTCTATTATGCTCTAGGGATTATTATATTTATAATCCTCCCGTGTCTTTATATTGCTGTACGTACTAATATCTACGGTTTGTAATTTCTGAGTTGTTGTTGAGTTTTATGTCTTCCCTTTTATTTCAATGTTCCTGCTTCTGTCTCCTATAATCATTGTCATCCACAGTTAATGCCCTCTCTTATTTGCTGCTATTTATACCCCTTTTCTATTTCGGAGCTTCATGCTTTTGTTTACTTTTCGCAATTAGCGGTCCAGAATTCATAGGTATGGAGTTTCGAATTATCATAATATACAAGGTAGAAAGGAAAGGTAGTAGCACGATTTGTTTTGTCAAATTACCTGAATCACTGAGAATAGAACTATCAAGAATATATTTTCTTGATATGTTCAGAAGTTAAGCACAATGAAAGAGTTATGTAACATGGCACATGATGACGTTATAATCTGTGAATCATCACGTCCCATTAGAAACTCAGCATGACTTACTGTAATATAATCATGTTGATCAAGTGTCATTATATTATACTAACTCATGCATCAGTTCCCAACATTACTTCAATAGCATTCATATTTTAAGCTCCAAAGTTTACAGAATATAGAAACTAACATTTTCTATATGATGTAACACTGATAGCATGAAGAGATTAATGATTTCAGGTAAGAATAGTTATGAAAATATCTTCAGAAATATGGATGATATTTATAGTGAAAGATAAGATAATATCTTTGAATATCTAAGATCAGAGGATGATAGAAACTATTGTCTGCAAGGGTTTAGAGTAAGGAGCAAGATATTCACTAAAGACTTTAGCAGACATTGAATCATTTGGATTCTTTGAAGTCAAACTTATTCTTTGTGGTTTGTCCACGGCTTTCTTCATAGTTTCGCATAATCTGCTTTTCGGTTTTTCTATTGAATGTTTCCAATATAATTATACACAGGAAGCACGAAGAGGTATATAATCTCGGACGAGAATATTTATGAAAATATCCTCAGAAATATCGAAGATATTGATGATGATATTTTGGAATTTCTAAGTTCGATGGTTGATGGAGAAGGATTTTTCGCAAGATTTTAACATGACTTCGGAGCAAGATATTCTCTAAAGATTTCAACGGATCCAGAATTACCTGAATCCTTTGAATATAGGGTTTGGTCCTTGTATTTTTTTTCCTTGGTCTCCTTCATGGGTAGCTCAATCTGTTTTTCAAGACCCAATTTTCTATCGAGCGTTCCTAACACTCCTTTATGTATTATCAAACTTTTGGCCGTTTAGACCACCTATCATTTTTTTTTCTGTTTCCTCTGCATTTAATGCTATGATATCTGAATCATCGATTATTAATCCGAGGTGGTTTCAGGAGAATTGTGTTTTTAGATGATTAAACGCTGATGGTAACATGGTGGAATATGAAAGGTCCTCTGGTGACAATAAAAGAGCACGCGTATATATCAACGTTATAATAAGGTTGTTTCGTACGAAAAATCAAAGTTGTCTTGCTGGAGCTGTGACAAAATTGGCTATTTTGAAGAAGAACTGCAAAGTTATTTTGGGTGATAATAACACTAGAGAAATTAGCACAGCTATGTGTTAAACGTTTACTCAGTTTCCGAGAGTTTTTCAAGTGCATAACTATATGCATCAATCTTTTCTTCCGTAGATGAAGTGCGGTTGGTTCATCCTATCGATTGAAGTGTTTTCAAGAATCATGAAAGGTTTGAACGCAGATTGTAATCATCAAGATACAAATGAGGTTTAAGGTGACATCAAGTGGAAAACTTGAAGAATTGTTTAGTTTCATATGTTATAGTCAATATTTTAATTCATTTTAATTGTCCAATGTTATTAGTCTATAGTCGATAGTCCACAGTTGACAGTCCAATAATTCATTTTCATATATAATTTAATATATAATATTCGAATTAATTAATACGTATCGTGACCCGTGTACATGTCTCAGACTCGATCACAACTCAAAGTATATATATTATTATAGAATCAACCTCAACCCTGTATAGAGAACTCGATCATTACTGCATATAGAGTGTCTATGGTGATTCCAAATAATATATATATATATATATATATATATATATATATATATATATATATATATATATATATATATATATATATATGCGTCGATATGATATGTCAAAACCTTGTATACGTGTCCCGATATTTAAAGTGCGTAAAATAAATACAGAAATTAAATGACAATAATTAAAGTGCGTAAAGTAAATAACAGAAATTAAATGACGATAAATAAAATTGCGAGAATATAAATTGCGATAAATAAAATGTACTCAGTTAGCTAGGAACAGTTAGCTAGGATTTTGTTAGCGTGGATTCTTAACAAAATTTCTCATAGTTAAATTGTTTGTTTCTAACAAATTTTATTTTGTCAAATGTTTTTCTTCATTATGCCACTTGTTGGATTCTGATAGGTCAAAATCCAATATGAAATTTGAATGAAAATGGTTATTCTGTGGTGAACGGATACATGCATCGGTGGATGTAAATAGGATAGTAAATGACTATTGAATCGGATTTGAATAATGTACAGTATAACATGTTAATATGAAAGTTAAATATTTCCTCGGGTATTACCTACCCGTTAAAATATTTTCACCATTAATAGTTTGTACAAAAGAATTTCTAATTACAATCTTTATGAAAATATATATACATATATATTTTTTTCAGATGTAATCATGAATTTAATGAGTCAATATAATATTAAACTCATTTGATTTACCGTTAGAACAAGAATATATAATCTCTGAAATATTAGAGATTACATAATCGCCATGTCAAACGAAGATAAATGATGTAGAATGATTCGTAGGACGATGATTATACTCGAGGTACATAATGAGATGTTGAGGCATGGATTATTGAAACTTGGGTTGTTGGTGGTACTGGTGCCATTGGTGCTGAGGCTGGTGATGTTACTGATGCTGTTACTGATGGTACTGTTGGTGCCGGTGATGTTGCTGAAGCTGGTACATTTTGCACCATATTTTCCAAATTGATTACTCGAACGCGGAGTTTGTTGACTTCTTCTATTATTCCGGGATGATTATCATAGGAACGAGCGGATGAATAAGATTTATAATTTTAGATAGAATATAATCGTGGCGAGATATTCGGGAAATGTGGGTGAAAATGGTGTTTCGGACTAGTTCACTGGTAAGTGCTTCGGGTTCTTCGTCAAGAGGTAAATTCGGTTGGTGAAAAGGATCGCCTTCTTCGTGTCTCCATTGATTAAGTCGACTACGAATCCATCAAATGAATTGGGGATGGCTGATTGATGGATTCATTTTGATGACACCGCTTTCAGAGCTTAGGTGAATATCCATGTCGGAATAGCTGTCGGAATAACTATCAGAATAGTTATCGAAATTTGAGGGACTCGAACTGGTTGAGGGATTCATCTCGTACGATCCGATGAAGGATTTTTGACAAGAAATAGATTATAGGATGTAGATTAGTACCCTGCAATACATAATTTACATATGCATATATAATACTAAAATCCCATAAATTACGGAGGAATCTACAGAAAGTGTCAGACAAAGTTTACAATAACAGATACGCTAAGATATGAATTTAGCAGATATGCTAAGATATGAATTTTGTCTATACACTAATCATGCAATCAATGCAATAAGATGTGTCTAGACTAAGGATGATAAGCAAGTGATTCTCTAGGAATGATAAACAGGTAATTTTCGACACGAAATGATAAGCAAAACTTTTGACATGCAGACACGGTCCAAGTCCAGACTCACTAATGTATCCTAACGAATATCAGTTAGACACACTAATGCAAGACCCGGTTCGCTAAGACCACCGCTCTGATACCAACTGTAGAGACCCATCCTAATCCATCCGGACGAAGTCCATATCGATTATAAACGATTCACAATAGTTGATTACATCGCGAGGTACTTGACCTCTATATGATACATTTTACAAACATTGCATTCGTTTTTGAAAAGACAATCTTTCATTACATTGAAAGTTAATGGCATGCATACCATTTCATAATACATCTAACTATAATTGACTTAATAATAATCTTGATGAACTCAACGACTCGAATGCAACGTCTTTTGAAATATGCCATGAATGACTCCAAGTAATGTCTCTAATATGAGCTAATACACAGTGGAAGATTTCCTTTCATACCTGAGAATAAACATGCTTTCAAGTGTCAACCAAAAGGTTGGTGAGTTCATTAGTTTAACATAAATAATCATTTTCATCATTTTAATAGACCACAAGATTTTTCATTTTTCCATTTCTCATAAACATACCTCCCATGCATAGAGACAAAAATATCATTCATATGGTTTGAACACCTGGTAACCGACATTCACAATATGCATATAAGAATATCCCCATCATTCCGGGATCCTCCTTCAGACATGATATAAATTTCAAAGTACTAAAGCATCCGGTACTTTGGATGGGGCTTGTTGGGCCCGATAGATCTATCTTTAGGATTCGCGTCAATTAGGGTGTCTGTTCCCTAATTCTTAGATTACCAGACTTAATAAAAAGGGCATATTCGATTTCGATAATTCAACCATATAATGTAGTTTCAATTACTTGTGTCTATTTCGTAAAACAGTTATAAAAATAGCGCATGTATTCTCAGTCCCAAAAATATATATTGCAAAAGCATTTAAAAAGGGAGCAAATGAAACTCACCTAATGTATTTTGTAGTAAAAATACATATGACTATATTGAACAACTGAACAATGCAGGGTTGGCCTCGAATTCACGAACCTATATTAATTATATATATTAAAACATATAATAACATTTAAACAAGTTTTTTTATATATATATATATTATTATTTATTAATAAATAATTTAATTATATCTATTTATATATTTTAAATAAATACTTAATATTTATAAATATTATATTTTTTTATTAAAGTGTTTAATATAATGTATGTCATTTAAGATAATTATTATACATTAATGATCAATAATATCATATAATGTTTTAAAATTAATCATATATATATATATATATATATATATATATATATATATATATATATATATATATATATATATATATATATATATATATATGATTATATTACAATATAGGTTATATATAACTTAATCATTATTATATAACAATAATCTTTTATTTAAAGATAGTATTTAATACTATTATAGATATGTTGTATGTAATTAATATATTTATTTTTTTTAAAAAAATTTATTTGTTATTATGATAATAATGTAGTAATGATAATAATAATAATATTTGTAATTCATTAAATTGTAACTTAATTGTTAATTTAATCATTGTTATGATAATAGTTGTATCAAAATCTATATATTTATGTATTCATGCTAGTAATATAAAAATAATAATATTAATTGTTCTAATAATAATAATTTTACTAAAGATAGTAATAATAATAATAATAATAATAATAATAATAATAATAATAATAATAATAATAATAACAATAACAATGATAATGATAATAATAATAATAATAATAATAATAATAATAATAATAATAATAATAATAATAATAAGAATAAGAATAAGAATAAGAATAAGAATAAAAATAATAATACTGATTTATACCAAATTAAAGGGGATTGATGGTATTGTTGGCATCCATAAACAGATCGAGAAGGCAGGGCACAACCCAGAGACAATATCAAAATTCGTAAAACCCTCGATTCATTAATCGATCAATCCATCCACAGCAATTCGAGATATACTCGTCATCTATTCATCATCATCATCTGTCATCGTCCATTAATTAACGAAGAACAGAAGCAGGAGCAGATCGACTAGAGTAGCAATACAATCAATCGATTTAGCAGCAGGTATTCGGTTCATCACTTGATTAAATAGGGTATTGGTTCTTTGATATTCTCTATCTTTCTTCATCCGTATATATATGTTCTGTATTTTCAAGTGGATTGAACACGAGCAGCAAGAAATTATGTTCAATGAAGGGTTTAGGGATAATCGATTTTTGTTATTGTCTTGCTTTTGGTTTCGGTTTTTAATTGCAGCAATAACGAATAACGGTTTCGAATAATCTGTAATAATGCAGTGATTTGTGATATAAAATTATAGTGGTTGTGTTTGGTATTTCAAGGCTGCAATCATAGAACGAATCAGAAATTTGTATTATAAATTAATGTATTGGTTATGTGGTTCAATTTACTAGTTGCAATATCTTATACACATTTATGGTATTCATTTGTTATGTAGGTAATGGAAGCAATTGTAATATTCGTGAACTACCTTGAAGGAGGGATGGGTGGATGGTGGTTTGGTGATCCTGGTCTATCCAGAAACAATAGATAACATAACAGCTCGATTAGAGGGATGTAATAGCAATTTTTGTTGGTGGTGTTGATGGGTGTTTTTGGCCAGAAACAACGTAGTAGCAGCAGCAGTTAACAGAAACAGGTACCACAGTAGCTGCAGTTATAGTAGTTTGTAATGAGTTGATTGTTGTAATGCAATTAGAAAAAGAAAAACCCGAGGCATCAAAGACTAACAGCTGTAATTATAATAGTTGTAGCAGCAGTAGCTCTAGTGGGTTGTTGTTCTTGATTGAAGCACATAATAGCAGGCATAGTAGTAGTTGCAGTTAGCCGTAAGTGATGGTGAGGTTGGTTGATTAAAGAGGTGGTTTTGGTAGGGTTTATGGTGGTGGTGGTATAGGGTTGTGTGTGGTGGTTGACCACAAAGTGTTAAGGTGATAGTGATTTGATTTGTTCCAACAGGTACATCGAGCAGGAATATTTGATACAAGTAGTAACAGTTTGATGGGAATAGTCATGGGGCTCACAATGGTTATGGGGTGGTTGTTAATAGTGGTTCTAGATGGTGACTTGTTAGTTGACAATGGTTCTTCAATACTTGAACGAAGGTGGTGGTGTTTGCTGGGTGTGCCAGTGATGATGGTTGATACATTGTTGGTGGGCAAGAAGGGGTCGAGTAAGAAATCATGTTGGGTGTATGGTTTGTATTGAATCATGTTTTTGGCTAGTATCATGAATCGAAATTAAAAGTAGAGAATGAATTAGTTTAGTAGTAGAGAAGAAGTACACAAGGAAGGTGATGGTGATTTATATAGAATGTACGTGTTTTGCATATATAAATATTTTAGATAGATAACATTATCATATAATATAGATAGTGGATGGATTAGGAATGGAAGATGTAACATAAAGTAGATACATTTGATTGTTTGTTATCTATCAATATATATATTTGTACTGTAAGTAGATAAAGATATATAAAGATATATGAATGTAGATAGTGATAGATGTTAAAGTCCAATAACAATACAAAGATAATTATGTCGTAAGATTTGATGCATGCATATTCATATTGATATTATATAAAGCTAAATGGTATAATTAATACAAGTGGTTTTTGATTCCATAAAAGTGAGAGATATTGGTTTAAGGTGGGTGTATGTGTTATTGTGTCTAAAAGCATCTATATGCATACATATATAAAAGATGAGGTAAGGTAGTTGGAATCATAAACACTTACACATTCAATTCTATTCGATTCACGAAAATCATTTGGTAACAGAAATATATTATAATATAATTAATAATTAGCAATAATAATATCTTATCAATCATAACTCAATCAGTTTATAACTTGGAAAGAAATCACTTAATAATCTTTAACAAAGCAAATCATTTAATATATATATATATATATATATATATATATATATATATATATATATATATATATATATATATATATATATATATATATATATTTTAAAACTCAACGTTACAGACTTTGCTTATCTTGTCGAAACCATATAAAGATTAAAGTTTAAATTTGGTCGGAAATTCCCGGGTCACTACACTGTCTTTGACCATGCTATGCAACCACCGTTCTTACGGTTGACACCCGATTTGTAACATCCCGCATTTTTCCGTTAAATTATTTTAACGCCCGTCTTTTTCTTTTAAATAATGCCCTTCGTATCTAGATTCGTATCCTTGTTAAGTAACATTTTAAATATTCTCGTTATCGGATTATAACGTCTCCCGTACTCCCGTGTAATTTAAATTATTCGTTCGGTTAACTCTCGCACCCGATTACAAACTAAAGGGACTAGTTTTGCCAAAAAGACAAAGAGGTGACTAGCACTTTGACTAGTCAACCTCCTCCGCATCTTTCTTTTATTTTCTTTTCCATTTTCTTCTCATACTTCTCCATTTTCTTTCAATCTTTCAAAAAGCAATTCATCATCTAATTTTGATTTAGGAAGCTCACAACAAATCCGACTACATATTCTTGATCCTCGTTTCATCCTCTTCGATTTGATACCAACCTCATCCATTTTGGGTAACTTTCTAAAATCACTAATTTTATGTGTTCTTGAGATTTTTGAGTTATAAAGTTGTTAATTAGTGTCTATGGCTCATTGTGATGTCGTGTATGTAAATTGTATGCTCGATTCGTTGTTTTTGGTGTAACTAGTTCAATATGAAAATTACTTGCTTAATCCTTGATTTTGGATGAGTTAATGTTGTTAGATTGTTAAAGTGCATGTTTTAATTGTGTTACTAGTATCATTAGCCACATTTGGATGTGTAGGTTGATTAAGGAAACTTCAAAAACCCGATTAATGATTTTGTGATGTTTGACTAGGGTTTGATAGTTCTTGACATGAACTTTTGGATGCTTAAATGCCATGGAATGTTAATTGTTAGTGTCTAGTAGTAATGTATGCTTCATTACCTTCAAAACGGCATACCGTATGTGTAAATTGGATTCCCGAATCATAAAATACGTTTTACGAACTTGAAACTTGAAAACAAACCTTTCTCGATCAATTGACGAGTTTTCGTTTATTGTAAATGATGTTTTTGATTGATGATATGTGGTTAGTTGTATTCCTTGTCGAAATAGCTTTCCGATGATATAAAATACATGTTCTAATTGTTTGCGGATCATAAAATGTGATTGTTTGTGTTTTGGTTCGTGCATACTTTGAAAACTGACCAGAAATCCCTGCACAGAGGGTGGCGCGGCGCGCCCCTACCCCGCGCGGCGCGCCAAATGGCCTGGCCAGAATTCTGTCCAACTTGGTCAAATTTTGAATAATGTTTGGCATGCTACGCACCTCCGATTAACATGTAACTTGGCCAACATGCTCATATATGATTTCTAAGATTAGAAAAATAGTTCGGAACCCGACCCGAACGTGTTGACTTTCGTTGACTTTGACCGACCAAAGTTTGACTTTTTGTCAAACTTAACCAAATGATTATGCAACCTTCCTAACTTATTTATATACTTGTATCTTGCATGAAACTTGGCAATTTGATTTCACATGCTAAATAATCGAGTCGTAACGAGCCATAGGACTAATTGAACATCTTTGACCTATTGCGTTTACCGTTATTGATACAACCTATATGTTTAGGTCGAGACTAGCTTTGTCTTTGCACGCGTTTACTTGTCGAAGTACTTTATTACTCTTGCACTCAAGGTGAGATCATAGTCCCACCTTTTCAACAATTTTTATTCTTTTAAATCGTGGGCTGAGAAACATATACATTACATATTTATATACATTTCACATGTATATATACTTTTCATACTTTTATACTTTGAACACAAATACGAATACAAAGATACAGACGAGTTAGAACAAAAGTCCTTAATCCAATTATCATTAGTTCCACTTGCAGGGTGTAAGTGTAAGCGAGTGATTATGTTGTGTGGCCATACGGGTTTAACGAACCCTCATTCAGACGGTTCGCTACCGTTAGTGGATGAAATATAATTTCAACGTGCATAGTGTATGTTCTAACACTATATTCAAAATTCAGAGGGAAGATTCAGTTAAGTTTTGGTAATTGGGTGCTCGTGATACAGACAACATCCTTTGGGATGTATACGCTTGATATTCACTTTATACTAAATCTTGTGGTTTACAAACACATCTTTAGAGATGTATACGCCTTGATACTAAACCTTGTGATTCAAAATATACTTTTACAAATACATTTATGATCTCACCAACGTTTTCGTTGACAGATTTCTATGTTTTTCTCAGGTCTTGCACGATATGTGATACATGCTTCCGCTCATTATTTGATACTTGCATTGGATGTCGAGTATACATGCTTTTCGTGGAACGTCTTTTGACTTTACTTTAAACTGTGTCGCCTGGATTTCAATCGTACTTATAACGTTGTAACTTAACTTTTGGTTGAACAATTCTTGTAAACTTTGAAACAATCTTTATTTTGAAATGAAGGCGACATATTTTGGTCAAACGTTATCTTAAAGACTTATAATCAGGTAATGGGACCCACGTAGCCGACGCCGTCACTTGACGATTTGTCGGGGTCGCTACAGTTGGTATCAGAGCCTTGGTTGTAGGGATTTAGAGTTCATTTGTGTCCACCCCGAGTCATAGGGTACATAGGTGAATCTAGACTACAACCGGCATATAGACTGAAGTAGGAATTACTTGACTATTTGTGCATTTATACTCGAACTCTTCTATCATATCTAACTCGTATTCGATCTTGATCTTACGTTGATAAATTTTGTTGATGCGCCACCTTGACTTTATGAAGTAATGTTAAATGCACATGAGAATCAGGGTAATATAATTTCCGGGATTATATTACGGTGATTCACATGGACATTCCGACATCATGACATAAAGAATTTAGGGCGAGTCAAGGAAAATTTTCTCTCTATCCTTAATCCATACTCCGGTTAGTATTGTTGAAAATACTAACCAACGATATTCTTGTGTCTTGAAGGAACAATGGCTCCTCGTCGTGTACGCCGCAATGAAACTCCCGAACAAGCTCTCGAACGGATGATAGCTACCGCCGTAGATGCGGCCATGGCCGGTCACTCATCCAACAACAATAATAATAACAACCACAACAACAACAACAACGACAACAACAATGGAGCCGGAAACTCAAACGAGGGATGCTCCTATAAAGCTTTCATGGGGTGCAAACCTCACACTTTTGATGGAACCGGGGGACCGGTCGTGCTCACCCGATGGTTTGAGCAAACGGAAGCCGTCTTTAGCATAAGCGGTTGTCGGGACCAAGACAAGGTCAAATACTCCACTCACACTTTCTCCGGAATTGCTCTAACATGGTGGAACACCTATGTTCAATCGGTGGGTACCGATGAAGCTCATGCCCTCTCTTGGGCCGATCTAAAGGAAAAGATGATTGTTGAATATTTTCCGCGCGAAGAAACCCGAAAGCTTGAGGAAGAACTAAGAGCTTTGAAAGCGGTCGGAAACGATCTTAAAGCTTATAATCAACGCTTCGCCGAACTATCCTTGATGTGTCCTAATCTTGTTAACCCCGAATCTCAAAGGATTGAGCTCTACATGCTCGGTCTTCCAAAAAGCATCAAACAAGGGGTGATGTCATCCAAACCCACTACTCATCAAGCCGCTATGAACATGGCTCGCCAACTAATTGAAACGGTTGACGAAATCGTAGTTCCGGCACCTAAGGCCGAGGATAAATCGGGCGGCAACAAAAGGAAGTGGGAACCCTCTCAATCAAGCAACAACAACTTTGCAAAGAAGCCTTACACCTCCGACGGCAAGAAAGGTTATACCGGACACCTACCGTATTGTAACGAGTGCTACAAACATCATTTAGGCGAATGTGGCAAACCATTTTGCTTGAAGTGTCAAAGAAGTGGCCATGTAGCCCACGATTGTAGGAATACCGCTCCCGTCGCCCAAAAGGAGCACAATGCACCCAAGACGGGTGTTTGTTTTGAATGTGGCCAACCGGGTCATTTTAGGAGTGCGTGCCCAAATAAGAAAATCAACCCCAGCGCACGCCGTTGAACTTTCAACATCGACACCTAGGATGCCCGAGACGACGATGGACTAGTCACGGGTACGTTTCTTCACAACAAACCGTATATTTCATACTTATTTGATTCGATTACCGTTAGACGTTTTATAAACAAGACTTTGACTCGTACTCTTTACATTCCACTTTTTCCCCTAGACACTACTTAGGCAATTTAAGTGACCAACGGAAAAATATTGTGTGCCTATAAATTTTATTGGAGGATATACGTTAAGACTCTTGACTTGACACCTATAGAACTAGGGAGCTCGAAACCTATTCGTTAAAAAAAAAAAAAAAAAAAAAAAAAAAAAAAAAAAAAAAAAAAAAAAAATGTTTCCCCATCATCTTGTATAGATTATTGTGAACTGAGTAATTTTCGGTTGGAAACCGATACCCTCTCCCTCGCATCCATGACCTCATGACTTCTTGCATGAATCCCGTGTGTATACCAAAACGACCTCCGTTCCAGTTATCATCAATTGGGGGTTAAGGGAGACGATGTCTCCTGAGTCTTTTCCGAACTCGCAACGTTAGTTGTAAATCCCTCTTAGTACCATTCGATTTATCCAAGGCTCGTCCGTATTCATGAACCTCCTAAACCACGTATGCAACTTATCTAGACAAATCTATTATCACATTTATAGATGACATCTTAACTTATTCAAGTAAAGAAGGCAAACGAACAACATCATCATCTTACGCTCGAACTTTGAGAAAAGAGCAACTCTATGCCAAATTCTCCGAGTGAGAATTTCTGCTAAACGAAGTCAAATTTTCTAGACCATGATGTTAATGGTCAAGGCATTACAATCAATCTCGAAATCAAGCCACACGTGATCATGAAACTCTCTCAACTCAGACTTGTATTCGTAAAATCCTAGAACTCGCCTGTTATCACCGAAGATTCATTTCTGACTTTTCTCGTGTTACCCGACTTTTAAACTCGTTAACTCACTAAGGGAAAAACTTTAAATCTCTCCGTGTCCAAACCTTGAGCGTGATTCTTCACACCAACATTTCTAGCTAAATTCGTATAGCACCAAATGGAATTCAAATAGGGAAATATTTCTACTTGAATGCCGAAAGGCGTACTCTCTCGACTCAAATTCAACGTAACTGAAATTCGTTATTTTGCACGAAGAATTCTAATACTAAATTGTGGATCCGATCAACTTCCTCATCATCACGTACCACACTACATACCTCTGTTATTTCACCGTTACCGTCTGATATTACTGGAACTTAAGATAACACACAATCCAACGATACTTCACTCTTCTTTGACTTAACGCCCTTGTGTTTCTGATAATCGGTCAACTATTATTCAACCCCGAACTATACAACCACGTATACTATCTCGTCTCTCTTTCAGACTTCAACTTTTTACAACTAGAGGCACGATATGGCAACCTCGAGGTGTAAGCTCATCCAATTCTAAGTCCTCATCTCACTCCTATCTTTATCGCTCGCATTTCTGTTTAAAGAAACTCCTTGTAACATTTCTCCATGGATAGAGAAATTCCTCATATTACATTAGTATTCGCCACGAGGGTGAATGGTCCTAACGAACCTTTTTCGAACCCTAACTGACTTGTTCAAACACATCTTAAGAGATTCTATTCCAACCCAATGTATCTTCGACATTTATCCTGTATCGAAATCCTCGTTTCACTTCTAGTTTTACAAGAAACCTTGGAGACCCGCTTAGACATGAGTACCGCGTGCCACCCACAACCCGATGAACCAAGCAAACGAACGATTTACGTCTTGGAAAGACATGTCACGACTCGTATTGTCACCTTTAGTAGATCACTCTTACAACAGTAGTTACCACTCGTGTGTTCGCACGCACTTTCCGAAACCCTATATGACCGCTAATGTCATACCCCCGTTCATTCAACCAAGCGTCAATCACCGAAATCTGAACTCCATCAAGAAACAACAATTGAGATCATTCAAGTCCGGGAAGGGCTCGAGGCGGCCCGTAGTCGTCAAAGGAGTTATACCAAACTTAGATGAGAACCTCACAAATTCCAGTGTGTAACCGCGTAATATTGAGAAACCGCACCTTGGAAAGGTGTAATCCATTTTGGGGAAATCGAGAAAGGCTAGCCGCAATATCGAACCTTTTGAAACCTTGGGGCGTATTGGAACCGCTTCCTACCGCTTAGAACTTTCGACTCAATTAAGCTTCCGTTTACCCTACATTTCGTGTAACAAACTTGGAAACGTGTCCTGCGGAACAGGAACGTGCAATCCTGCCAGATACACCAACTATTGATGACAAACTTCTCTTCATGGGAAAACCGGTTAAAACCGGGGATCGTAAAACCAAACCTTAATGCAACGTAAAACCCTAACTATCTAAATTCGTGAGAACACTCAAGGACGTACCTTCACTTATTCATAGCATGGGCAACGTAAAGTCTCGAATAAGAGATATCGACTACTACTTCCAACTAAATTTCGGGACGAAATTTCTTTTGAGGTGTGGATAATGTAACATCCCGCATTTTTCCGTTAAATTATTTTAACGCCCGTCTTTTTCTTTTAAATAATGCCCTTCGTATCTAGATTCGTATCCTTGTTAAGTAACATTTTAAATATTCTCGTTATCGGATTATAACGTCTCCCGTACTCCCGTGTAATTTAAATTATTCGTTCGGTTAACTCTCGCACCCGATTACAAACTAAAGGGACTAGTTTTGCCAAAAAGACAAAGAGGTGACTAGCACTTTGACTAGTCAACCTCCTCCCCATCTTTCTTTTATTTTCTTTTCCATTTTCTTCTCATACTTCTCCATTTTCTTTCAATCTTTCAAAAAGCAATTCATCATCTAATTTTGATTTAGGAAGCTCACAACAAATCCGACTACATATTCTTGATCCTCGTTTCATCCTCTTCGATTTGATACCAACCTCATCCATTTTGGGTAACTTTCTAAAATCACTAATTTTATGTGTTCTTGAGATTTTTGAGTTATAAAGTTGTTAATTAGTGTCTATGGCTCATTGTGATGTCGTGTATGTAAATTGTATGCTCGATTCGTTGTTTTTGGTGTAACTAGTTCAATATGAAAATTACTTGCTTAATCCTTGATTTTGGATGAGTTAATGTTGTTAGATTGTTAAAGTGCATGTTTTAATTGTGTTACTAGTATCATTAGCCACATTTGGATGTGTAGGTTGATTAAGGAAACTTCAAAAACCCGATTAATGATTTTGTGATGTTTGACTAGGGTTTGATAGTTCTTGACATGAACTTTTGGATGCTTAAATGCCATGGAATGTTAATTGTTAGTGTCTAGTAGTAATGTATGCTTCATTACCTTCAAAACGGCATACCGTATGTGTAAATTGGATTCCCGAATCATAAAATACGTTTTACGAACTTGAAACTTGAAAACAAACCTTTCTCGATCAATTGACGAGTTTTCGTTTATTGTAAATGATGTTTTTGATTGATGATATGTGGTTAGTTGTATTCCTTGTCGAAATAGCTTTCCGATGATATAAAATACATGTTCTAATTGTTTGCGGATCATAAAATGTGATTGTTTGTGTTTTGGTTCGTGCATACTTTGAAAACTGACCAGAAATCCCTGCACAGAGGGTGGCGCGGCGCGCCCCTACCCCGCGCGGCGCGCCAAATGGCCTGGCCAGAATTCTGTCCAACTTGGTCAAATTTTGAATAATGTTTGGCATGCTACGCACCTCCGATTAACATGTAACTTGGCCAACATGCTCATATATGATTTCTAAGATTAGAAAAATAGTTCGGAACCCGACCCGAACGTGTTGACTTTCGTTGACTTTGACCGACCAAAGTTTGACTTTTTGTCAAACTTAACCAAATGATTATGCAACCTTCCTAACTTATTTATATACTTGTATCTTGCATGAAACTTGGCAATTTGATTTCACATGCTAAATAATCGAGTCGTAACGAGCCATAGGACTAATTGAACATCTTTGACCTATTGCGTTTACCGTTATTGATACAACCTATATGTTTAGGTCGAGACTAGCTTTGTCTTTGCACGCGTTTACTTGTCGAAGTACTTTATTACTCTTGCACTCAAGGTGAGATCATAGTCCCACCTTTTCAACAATTTTTATTCTTTTAAATCGTGGGCTGAGAAACATATACATTACATATTTATATACATTTCACATGTATATATACTTTTCATACTTTTATACTTTGAACACAAATACGAATACAAAGATACAGACGAGTTAGAACAAAAGTCCTTAATCCAATTATCATTAGTTCCACTTGCAGGGTGTAAGTGTAAGCGAGTGATTATGTTGTGTGGCCATACGGGTTTAACGAACCCTCATTCAGACGGTTCGCTACCGTTAGTGGATGAAATATAATTTCAACGTGCATAGTGTATGTTCTAACACTATATTCAAAATTCAGAGGGAAGATTCAGTTAAGTTTTGGTAATTGGGTGCTCGTGATACAGACAACATCCTTTGGGATGTATACGCTTGATATTCACTTTATACTAAATCTTGTGGTTTACAAACACATCTTTAGAGATGTATACGCCTTGATACTAAACCTTGTGATTCAAAATATACTTTTACAAATACATTTATGATCTCACCAACGTTTTCGTTGACAGATTTCTATGTTTTTCTCAGGTCTTGCACGATATGTGATACATGCTTCCGCTCATTATTTGATACTTGCATTGGATGTCGAGTATACATGCTTTTCGTGGAACGTCTTTTGACTTTACTTTAAACTGTGTCGCCTGGATTTCAATCGTACTTATAACGTTGTAACTTAACTTTTGGTTGAACAATTCTTGTAAACTTTAAAACAATCTTTATTTTGAAATGAAGGCGACATATTTTGGTCAAACGTTATCTTAAAGACTTATAATCAGGTAATGGGACCCACGTAGCCGACGCCGTCACTTGACGATTTGTCGGGGTCGCTACACGATTTGGTTCAGGTGACCTAATGAATTCCAGGTGAATTCCTAGGATTTTACGTTCAATGGTAATGAACGCATTAAAAATATATTTTCTGAAAACAAATCGGTTTGTAATTTTGATCAAAAAAATTTTTCACATTCAAGCTCGAGTTTAGATATCATTGAATTCCATGAGTTTGTAATTCTCAATCTTTAAGGTCAATCTCTAGGATTGAGTAATATCAGGCTTAAAAGCTGATTTTTGATCTTTAAGGAGATTATCCTTTTTGGGGATCTGATTCATTAATCTTATCCAGCTAATTTGCACGGCGTCCTCCCCATTTTACGAGACAGATCCTTTCATGGTTAGGATAAGTCTGACCACTTGGCGACCCTGTTTGATGCTGAGGTCCGTGGATTTCCTGCTGATTAGAGAGATGACTTTTCTAGATTTTTCGTCAACCTACAGCTAGTCTGGACGACAGCTTCATGACCTGAATCAAGAAGCGCGTGTCTTTTTCGGAAGACTTTACTTCCTTTTAATGATGGAATTGATTCATCGTGTAGATTCATCTTT
Source organism: Rutidosis leptorrhynchoides (assembly GCF_046630445.1). Classification (NCBI taxonomy): domain Eukaryota; kingdom Viridiplantae; phylum Streptophyta; class Magnoliopsida; order Asterales; family Asteraceae; genus Rutidosis; species Rutidosis leptorrhynchoides. The sequence goes on from NC_092335.1 coordinate 598,633,216, forward strand.
TCTTTCAAATGTATTACATTAAATTGGGTAAAACTGATTAGATTAGTCCAAAGCAAAAGTATCTTCAGTTATTTGTACAAAAATATGTGATATATGTTTTAAATAACTTGGTAAATTTTTCCCACACTTGGCTTTTATTTTCCTTTTTATTGTCCTCTATTCCATTTTAAATGAATTCTAACATTTTGGTTTGTTTCTCAATTTATGTTCTTTCTGAGGTAACAATAATTTCGGTGTTAACACTTAGTTTTATCGTTCATAAATATGTATAAACATGTTTTTGAGTTCATTTAATTGAAAATTTTGAAAAATTTTACTAGAATTGGGTAGTCAGTATATAAGACTAGGGCTGTTCTTTATTATCAGAGAGCACTAGATTCTAATACAACTACTGCTTTACTAGTATTTTTAATGGTAACCAAGTGTTTAAATTAAAAATTTTTAAAATCCGAAAGAATTTAACCCCTTCCCACACTTAAGATCTTGCAATGCCCTCATTTGCAAAAATCAGTAACAATTTAAATTATTGAGGGTGATTAGCGTAGAAAAATGATTAAATTTTACCAAAGTTTCCAAACATATTGGCGTTTGTATGCTGAATGATAAATGGTGCATATCATTTGTTCATTTCGTCTTGTTGTTACATCACATTTATTTTTCGTTTTGTCGTCAAAAGTACTAGCTTTTGCTGAACTTAATGCCAGTCTTTGAAAATGCGCTGTTTTACCCTGTTTTGTACAATCGACAATATACATACAATACAAATATAAACATGCATGGTAATTTGAAATGAGACTTAAAATCCCACTTTCAAATCAAATATGAAACATTAGTATAATAAAAATATTAAACATTACAATAAAAGTATCATAATATAATGTGTTTAAACATAAATAAACAGAAATAATAAAAATTAAAAATTATATAAATTACCAACCGGAACTAAATCAATCTGGATAGGGGTTCCAGTTCATGTCGTCATCCGAGTTCCATGGTTGGTGATAGGTGTACTGGTATGCCTGGTTAGGGTCGTATAGAGTATAAGGCGGTCTCATCTCGGGCTGGTGTGCAGGATAGTAAGCTGGTCGGGTCAGGATGTAGGGCTCCTGAGGTGACAGCCGGCTCATAATCTGACGCTGATGATAGTCCCATCTATCATGCTATCATTGCCTGGAATGCTAGTAATCATTCCGGGCTTGCCACTGCTCCATCCGACGAAATCTCTCCGCGTTTGTCATGTCTACCTCATCTACACGCTGGTAGACATCAGTCATAGCCTCCCGAATGACATCCCTAATGTCATCCGCTTCCTCCATCTCCTCGTCTGATCCTCTTTCTACCTGCGGATGACTACCTACATAGGGTATTGCCTGGTTGCGTCTACTCTTCAATACCTTAGCACCCGCATAAACCCTCAATCCTAAAAGCTCAACCTGCTCCCTACATTCCAAAAGTAGACCCCCTTGGTTCTTATCTACACCTAAATACTCTCCAATGAGAGTAACAAAAATACCTCCTCCTATAATCCCCCTTCCTGTATTCATTCAACCATCTTAGATAAATAAAAACCAACACAGTAAGGGATATTAACAAAGCCTCTTGGGTCTCGAATACACTTTAGGTAAAATAAATCATGTAAGGTCAATTTTTCCTTGTTGTGACCTCTCTGTGTAATCGAGTTAGCCAAAAATCTATGAATTATACGAAGCTCGGCTCTGTTAATATGTAAGTAGGTATGTGTTCCTCCCCGCCCAAAAACATTATAATCGGACATACGCCTCCAAACGGTGTTCGCATCAAAATTCCTATCTACCCTTTCACCACGATAAATCAAATTCATACAATCGGGTAGTAGTAATTCAGCGGATGTATATATCTGCAAAGCCCTGGCCATGTCTAGCATGGACATCCTGTACATCCTACCGCCAAGTATAAACCTAAGAAAACTTCTATCATCTAATCTATCTACATCTACATTTAATGCTATAGTACTCATCAGCTCAACACACCATTCCTTATATACAGGTCTACGAATGGTGAATAAGTGTTCCTAATCAGTAAAAGAAGAACTGTCATACCTTTGTATCAAATGCTCCCTAACACGGTCAGCTAGTTGGACCCTTTCCAAAGGATCCCAATCAATTACCCTAGGCACCTCTACATCTTTCGTTACTAATTTGAATTTATTACTTTGATATGCCGGGTAATCTCTCCATCGTCTATCGAATCTCAGATTAGGATGCAATGTGTGTTCAGGAATCGTTGGGTATTCTACAGGTGGATGCATCGGAAATACTATGAATTCATTAACAAACTATAGCGGATCATAATAAGGTACGTGTTGATCAGGCTGATGTTGTTGTTCCTGTTGTGGTACTTGTTCAGGTTCTGGTTCAGGTTCTGGAGCAGGTCATCTAGATGATGATGATGATGAACCTCCAGTATCGGCTCTCTGCAAAACACATTAAACACAAAATTTGTGCATCCAAATATGCATTAGTGTTAGCAAAATAACAACTTAAATTAATCACAATAACATGTTAAATCAAACTTAAACTTATACGCATTTTCACAATTTTTACAATTCTACACTTTTTCAAATAAGCACATATGAAAATGTAGACAAAGTTCATAAGTATTTAACTCAAATAACATGTCAAAATAGTCATTACTAACAATTAAACAAGTCTCAAATGGCAATTATATCAAATTAATCAAGTTCATGAATTTTGCTCCTAAAAAGTCCACTTTCATCTTCAAAAATCATGTTTAGGATTAAAGTTTGGATCATTTAGCTACCTAAACATGTTACACTACTCAATTTAGTAATAATTCATGACAAAAATCGGCCATAACATGTTTATATCAAAAAGCCCCAAATTGCTCAAGAACACAAACCCTAGATTTCTAAAAATTTTGAAGTTTTTGGCTTCAAATCATGTTAAATAGCATCAATCTAGGTTATACATGCATAAAATACTATTAATTTAACACTAATTACACTAGAAATTAACAAAATTGCATTAGGTAAAATATTGGTAATTATCACAAAAACTAGAGAATTTAAGAGTTTAGGGGTGTAATTTTTACCTTTTTTGATAAACTTCTGAACAATTTCATGATTAGAGCGAAAAATTTGACGAATTACGGTAAATTTTGGTGAAATTTGGTGAGGATTTGAGAGTATTTTCGTGTGTATATGTGTGTATTTGTGGAGTGAGGTAGAACAGACTGCCTTTTGATCCTGGCCAATTTTCCAGCTCCATGCGATCGCATGGAGTTGAAGTTCAAAACCCATGCGATCGCATGGGGGTCCGGTGAAATGTCCCGTTCTTATTGATTAAAAACGTTCCATATTAATTGATTTCGTTGCGAGGTTTTGACCTCTATATGAGACGTTTTTCAAAGACTGCATTCATTTTTAAAACAAACCATAACCTTTATTTCATAAATAAAGGTTTAAAAAGCTTTACGTAGATTATCAAATAATGATAATCTAAAATATCCTGTTTACACACGACCATTGCATAATGGTTTACAATACAAATATGTTACATCGAAATCAGTTTCTTGAATGCAGTTTTTACATAATATCATACAAACATGGACTCCAAATCTTGTCCTTATTTTAGTATGCAACAGCGGAAGCTCTTAGTATTCACCTGAGAATAAACATGCTTTAAATGTCAACAAAAATGTTGGTGAGTTATAGGTTTAACCTATATATATCAAATCGTAACAATAGACCACAAGATTTCATATTTCAATACACATCCCATACATAGAGATAAAAATCATTCATATGGTGAACACCTGGTAACCGACATTAACAAGATGCATATATAAGAATATCCCCATCATTCCGGGACACCCTTCGGATATGATATAAATTTCGAAGTACTAAAGCATCCGGTACTTTGGATGGGGTTTGTTAGGTCCAATAGATCTATCTTTAGGATTGGCGTCAATTAGGTTGTCTGTTCCCTAATTCTTAGATTACCAGACTTAATAAAAAGGGGCATATTCGATTTCGATAATTCAACCATAGAATGTAGTTTCACGTACTTGTGTCTATTTTGTAAATCATTTATAAAACCTGCATGTATTCTCATCCAAAAAATAATAGATTTTCAAAGTGGGACTATAACTCACTTTCACAGATTTTTTACTTCGTCGGGAAGTAAGACTTGGCCACTGGTTGATTCACAAACCTATAACAATATATACATATATAACAAAGTATGTTCAAAATATATTTACAACACTTTTAATATATTTTGATGTTTTAAGTTTATTAAGTCAGCTGTCCTCGTTAGTAACCTACAACTAGTTGTCCACAGTTAGATGTACAGAAATAAATCGATAAATATTATCTTGAATCAATCCACGACCCAGTGTATACGTATCTCAGTATTGATCACAACTCAAACTATATATATTTTGGAATCAACCTCAACCCTGTATAGCTAACTCCAACATTCACATATAGAGTGTCTATGGTTGTTCCGAAATATATATAGATGTGTCGACATGATAGGTCGAAACATTGTATACGTGTCTATGGTATCTCAAGATTACATAATATACAATACAAGTTGATTAAGTTATGGTTGGAATATATTTGTTACCAATTTTCACGTAGCTAAAATGAGAAAAATTATCCAATCTTGTTTTACCCATAACTTCTTCATTTTAAATCCGTTTTGAGTGAACCAAATTGCTATAGTTTCATATTGAACTCTATTTTATGAATCTAAACAGAAAAATTATAGGTTTATAGTCGGAAAAATAAGTTACAAGTCATTTTTGTAAAGGTAGTCATTTCAGTCGAAAGAACGACATCTTGATGACCATTTTGAAAAACATACTTTCACTTTGAGTTTAACCATGATTTTTGGATATAGTTTCATGTTCATAAGAAAAATAATTTTTCCAGAAGTATAGCTTTTAAATCAAAGTTCTTCTTAGCTTTTAATTATCCCAACCAAAACAGCCCCCGGTTTTACTACGACGGCGTATATCCAGTTTTATGGTGTTTATCGTGTTTCCAGGTTTTAAATCATTAAGTTAGCATATCATATAGATATAGAACATGTGTTTAGTTGATTTTAAAAGTCAAGTTAGAAGGATTAACTTTTATTTGCGAACAAGTTTAGAATTAACTAAACTATGTTCTAGTGATTACAAGTTTAACCTTCGAATAAGATAGCTTTATATGTATGAATCGAATGATGTTATGAACATCATTACTACCTCAAGTTCCTTGGATAAACCTACTGGAAATGAGAAAAATAGAACTAGCTTTAAAGGATCCTTGGATGGCTTGAAAGTTCTTGAAGCAGAATCATGACACGAAAACAATTTTAAGTAAGATTTTCACTCAAAATAAGATTGTTATAGTTATAGAATTTGAATTAAAGTTTGAATATGATTATTTCCTTGTATTAGAAAGATAACCTACTATAAGTAACAAAGGTTTCTTGATCTTGGATGATTACTTGGAATGGATTTAGAAAACTTGGAAGTAAACTTGCAATCTTGGAAGTATTCTTGATTTTATGAAACTAGAACTTTTGGAATTTATGAAGAACACTTAGAACTTGAAGATAGAACTTGAGAGAGATCAATTAGATGTAGAAAATTGAAGAATGAAAGTGTTTGTAGGTGTTTTTGGTCGTTGGTGTATGGATTAGATATAAAGGATATGTAATTTTGTTTTCATGTAAATAAGTCATGAATGATTACTCATATTTTTGTAATTTTATGAGATATTTCATGCTAGTTGCCAAATGATGGTTCCCAAATGTGTTAGGTGACTCACATAGGCTGCTAAGAGCTGATCATTGGAGTGTATATACCAATAGTACATACATCTAAAAGCTGTGTATTGTACGAGTACGAATACGGGTGCATACGAGTAGAATTGTTGATGAAACTGAACGAGGATGTAATTGTAAGCATTTTTGTTAAGTAGAAGTATTTTGATAAGTGTATTGAAGTCTTTAAAAAGTGTATGAATACATATTAAAACACTACATGTATATACATTTTAACTGAGTCGTTAAGTCATCGTTAGTCGTTACATGTAAGTGTTGTTTTGAAACCTTTAGGTTAACGATCTTGTTAAGTGTTGTTAACCCAATGTTTATAATATCAAATGAGATTTTAAATTATTATATTATCATGATATTATGATGTATAAATATCTCTTAATATGATATATATACATTAAATGTCGTTACAACGATAATCGTTACATATATGTCTCGTTTCAAAATCATTAAGTTAGTAGTCTTGTTTTTACATATGTAGTTCATTGTTAATATACTTAATGATATGTTTACTTATCATAATATCATGTTAACTATATATATATATATATATATATATATCCATATATATGTCATCATATAGTTTTTACAAGTTTTAACGTTCGTGAATCACCGGTCAACTTGGGTGGTCAATTGTCTATATGAAACCTATTTCAATTAATCAAGTCTTAACAAGTTTGATTGCTTAACATGTTGGAAACACTTAATCATGTAAATAACAATTTCATTTAATATATATAAACATGGAAAAGTTTGGGTCACTACAGTACCTACCCGTTAAATAAATTTCGTCCCGAAATTTTAAGCAGTTGGAGGTGTTGACGAACCGTCTAGAAATAGATGCGGATATTTCTTCTTTATCTGATCTTCACGCTCCCAGGTGAACTCGGGTCCTCTACGAGCATTCCATCGAACCTTAACAATCGGTATCTTGTTTTGTTTAAGTCCCTTAACCTCACGATCCATTATTTCAACGGGTTCTTCAATGAATTGAAGTTTTTCATTGATTTGGATTTCGTCCAACGGAATAGTGAGATCTTCTTTAGCAAAACATTTCTTCAAATTTGAGACGTGGAAAGTGTTATGTACAGCCGCGAGTTGTTGAGGTAGCTCCAGTTGGTAAGCTACTGGTCCGACACGATCTATAATCTTGAATGGTCCAATGTACCTTGGATTTAGTTTCCCCCGTTTACCAAATCAAACAACGCCTTTCCAAGGTGAAATCTTAAGCATGACCATTTCTCCAATTTCAAACTCTATATCTTTTCTTTTACTGTCCGCGTAGTTCTTTTGTCGACTCTGGGCGATTTTCAATCTTTGTTGAATTTGGATGATTTTCTCGGCAGTTTCTTGTATTATCTCCGGACCCGTAATCTGTCTATCCCCCACTTCATTCCAACAAATCGGAGACCTGCACTTTCTACCATAAAGTGCCTCAAACGGTGCCATCTCAATACTAGAATGATAACTGTTGTTGTAGGAAAATTCTGCTAACGGTAGGTGTCGATCCCAACTGTTTCCGAAATCAATAACACATGCTCGTAGCATGTCTTCAAGCGTTTGTATCGTCCTTTTGCTCTGCCCATCAGTTTGTGGATGATAGGCAGTACTCATGTCTAGACGAGTTCCTAATGCTTGCTGTAATGTCTGCCAGAATCTTGAAATAAATCTGCCATCCCTATCAGAGATAATAGAGATTGGTATTCCATGTCTGGAGACGACTTCCTTCAAATACAGTCGTGCTAACTTCTCCATCTTGTCATCTTCTCTTATTGGCAGGAAGTGTGCTGATTTGGTGAGACGATCAACTATTACCCAAATAGTATCAAAACCACTTGCAGTCCTTGGCAATTTAGTGATGAAATCCATGGTAATGTTTTCCCATTTCCATTCCGGGATTTTGGGTTGTTGAAGTAGACCTGATGGTTTCTGATGCTCAACTTTGACCTTAGAACACGTCAAACATTCTCCTACGTATTTAGCAACATCGGCTTTCATACCCGGCCACCAAAAATGTTTCTTGAGATCCTTGTACATCTTCTCCGTTCCAGGATGTATTGAGTATCTGGTTTTATGAGCTTCTCTAAGTACCATTTCTCTCATATCTCCAAATTTTGGTACCCAAATCCTTTCAGCCCTATACCGGGTTCCGTCTTCCCGAATATTAAGATGCTTCTCCGATCCTTTGGGTATTTCATCCTTTAAATTTCCCTCTTTTAAAACTCCTTGTTGCGCCTCCTTTATTTGAGTAGTAAGGTTATTGTGAATCATTATATTCATAGATTTTACTCGAATGGGTTCTCTGTCCTTCCTGCTCAAGGCGTCGGCTATCACATTTGCCTTCCCCGGGTGGTAACGAATCTCAAAGTCATAATCATTCAACAATTCAATCCACCTACGCTGCCTCATATTCAGTTGTTTCTGATTAAATATGTGTTGAAGACTTTTGTGGTCGGTATATATAATACTTTTGACCCCATATAAGTAGTGCCTCCATGTCTTTAATGCAAAAACAACCGCGCCTAATTCCAAATCGTATAATTTTGATCGTGAATCTTCAATTGTCTAGACGCATAAGCAATCACCTTTGTTCGTTGCATTAATACACAACCGAGACCTTGCTTTGATGCGTCACAATAAATCACAAAATCATCATTCCCTTCAGGCAATGACAATATAGGTGCCGTAGTTAGCTTTTTCTTCAATAACTGGAACGCTTTCTCTTGTTCATCCTTCCATTCAAATTTCTTCCCTTTATGCGTTAATGCAGTCAAGGGTTTTGCTATTCTGGAAAAGTCTTGGATGAACCTTCTGTAGTAACCAGCTAGTCCTAAAAACTGGCGTATGTGTTTCGGAGTTTTCGGGGTTTCCCACTTTTCAACAGTTTCTATCTTTGCCGGATCCACCTTAATACCTTCTTTGTTCACTATATGACCGAGGAATTGAACTTCTTCCAACTAAAATGCACATTTTAAAAACTTAGCGTACAATTCTTCCTTCCTCAATACTTCTAACACCTTTCTCAAATGTTCACCGTGTTCTTGGTCATTCTTTGAGTAAATAAGTATGTCATCAATGAAAACAATGACAAACTTGTCAAGGTATGGTCCACACACTCGGTTCATAAGGTCCATGAACATAGCTGGTGCATTAGTTAAACCAAACAGCATGACCATAAACTCGTAATGATCGTAACGTGTTCTGAAAGCAGTCTTTAGAATATCATCTTCTTTCACCCGCATTTGATGATACCCGGAACGTAAGTCAATCTTTGAATAAACAGACGAGCCTTGTAGTTGATCAAATAAGTCGTCGATTCTCGGTAGTGGGTAGCAGTTCTTAATGGTAAGTTTGTTCAACTCTCAGTAGTCGATACACAACCTGAATGTACCATCTTTCTTCTTGACAAATAAAACAGGAGCTCCCCACGGTGATGTGCTTGGTCGAATGAAACCACGCTCTAAAAGTTCTTGTAATTGGCTTTGTAGTTCTTTAATCTCGCTGGGTGCGAGTCTGTAAGGAGCACGAGCTATTGGTGCAGCTCCTGGTACAAGATCTATTTGAAATTCAACGGATCGATGTGGGGGTAATCCCGGTAATTCTTTCGGAAATACATCGGGAAATTCTTTTGCGACGGGAACATCGTTTATGCTCTTTTCTTCAGTTTGTACTTTCTCGACGTGTGCTAGAACAGCATAGCAACCTTTTCTTATTAGTTTTTGTGCCTTCAGGTTACTAATAAGATTTAACTTTGCGTTGCTCTTTTCTCCGTACACCATTAAGGGTTTTCCTTTTTCTCGTATAATGCGAATTGCATTTTTGTAACAAACGATCTCTGCTTTCACTTCTCTCAACCAGTCCATACCGATTATCACATCAAAACTCCCTAACTCTACTGGTATCAAGTCAATCTTAAATGTTTCACTAACCAGTTTAATTTCTCGATTCCGACATATATTATCTGCTGAAATTAATTTACCATTTGCTAATTCGAGTAAAATTTACTATCCAAAGGCGTCAATGGGCAACTTAATTTAGCACAAAAATCTCTACTCATATAGCTTCTATCCGCACCCGAATCAAATAAAACGTAAGCAGATTTATTGTCAATAAGAAATGTACCCGTAACAAGCTCCGGGTCTTCCTGTGCCTCTGCCGTATTAATATTGAAAACTCTTCCGCGGCCTTGTCCATTTGTGTTCTCCTGGTTCGGGCAATTTCTAATAATGTGGCCCGGTTTTCCACATTTATAACAAACTACATTGGCATAACTTGCTCCGACACTACTTGCTCTGCCATTACTCGTTCTGACACTATTTGTTCCTTTCGTTCTGTTAACCCCTGGTCCGTAGACCTCACACTTCGCCGCGCTATGACCATTTCTTTTACACTTGTTGCAAAATTTGGTGCAGAACCCCGAGTGATACTTTTCACACCTTTGGCATAGCTGCTTCTGATTGTTGTTGTTGTTACGGTTATTATTGTTGTTGGGATGATTGTTGTAGTTGCTGTTGTTGTTGTTGTTGTTGTTGGGCCATTTGTTGTAGTTGCGATTGATGTTGCGATTGTTGGGATAGTTGTTGTGATTATTGTTGTAATTGCTGTTGTTGTTGTATTGGTGATTCTTATCACCGTTTTCCTCCCACTTTATTTTGACTTGCTTCACATTGGCCTCTTCAGCCGTCTGTTCTTTAATTCTTTCCTCAATCTGGTTCACTAGTTTGTGAGCCATTCTACATGCCTGTTTTATGGAGGCGGGCTCGTGTGAACTTATATCTTCTTGGATTCTTTCCGGTAATCCTTTCACAAACGCGTCGATCTTCTCTTCCTCATCTTCGAACGCTCCCGGACACAATAGGCATAATTCTGTGAATCGTCTTTCGTACGTGGTAATATCAAATCCTTGGGTTCGTAACCCTTTAAGTTATGTCTTGAGCTTATTGACCTCGGTTCTGGGACGGTACTTCTCGTTCATCAGGTGCTTGAATGCTGACCACGGTAGTGCGTACGCATCATCTTGTCCCACTTGCTCTAGATAGGTATTCCACCATGTTAACGCAGAACCTGTGAAGGTATGCGTAGCGTACTTCACTTTGTCCTCTTCAGTACACTTACTTATGGCAAACACCGATTCGACCTTCTCGGTCCACTGTTTCAATCCAATCGGTCCTTCTGTTCCATCAAATTCCAAAGGTTTGCAGGCAGTGAATTCTTTGTAGGTGCATCCTACACGATTTCCTGTACTGCTAGATCCAAGGTTATTGTTGGTATGTAGCGCAGCCTGTAGTGCGGCTATGTTTGAAGCTAGAAAAGTACGGAATTCCTCTTCATTCATATTCACGGTGTGTCGAGTAGTCGGTGCCATTTCCTTCAAAATAGTCAAATGAAATGAGTTAATCATATAGAATATCAAGAGTAGTCAATAGTATTTCGTAGCGTAATATGAACTTATTTATAAAAGCTCTTTCTTCATATTAGCGTTTTATACTCTTTAATTCGGGTAGTACCTACCCGTTAAGTTCATACTTAGTAGCTAACATACCATTTCAACTACTACAATTCTATATGAAAAACTAATCACAAAAAAATATATATCATATTCAAACCTTTATACAATAACTTGCAAACTTACAATACTGCTATTTTACATATAGCATGAAATATAGCACATAAAACTTTGATACAAAGTAGTTGCGAAGATAATTCTAGTTAATAAATAAGGCGTTCAGCAAAGGCAACAAAGACACGTAATTCATACGTCCAGAAACAAGCCATGCATTCTGGTTTTACTAATACTACTTCCCATCCTTGGTCTTGTGGAACGTAACCGTTGTGACTGATAGTATGACAACGTGTTGTAACGTCGTCAAAAGGATGAAGGTTACGTAATGTCCAACAGTCCCGTAACAATCTAAAAACCTTGTTTCTTACCCCAATTACCGACTCCGTCACATGTGGGAATGTTTTGTTTAATAGTTGTAGCCCGATGTTCTTTTTCTCACTTTGGTAAGAAGTGAACATTACTAACCCGTAAGCATAACATGCTTCTTTATGTTGCATGTTAGCCGCTTTTTCTAAATCACGAAGTCCTATATTCGGATATATTGAGTCAAAATAATTTCTTAACCCGTTGCGTAAAATAGCATTTGGGTTCCCCGCAATATATGCGTCAAAGTAAACACATCGTAACTTATGGATTTCCCAATGTGATATCCCCCATCTTTCGAACGAAAGCCTTTTATAAACCAAGGCATTCTTGGAACGTTCTTCGAATGTCTTACAAACTGATCTCGCCTTAAATAGTTGTGCCGAGAAATTCTGACCGACTCTAGACAAGATTTCATCAATCATGTCTCCGGGTAGGTCTCTTAAAATATTGGGTTGTCTATCCATTTTGTGTTTTTAAACTGTAAAATAGACAAGAGTTAGATTCATAAAAAATACTTATTAATACAAGCAATTTTTACATATATCATAAAGCATAAGCACACTATATTACATATATTACACCACACGAATACAACTATCTTATTCCCACTCGCTCGTTTCTTCTTCTTCGGTTTTGGTTCGTTTTGCCAAGTATCTAGGGATATATGATGTTCCCCTAATACTAGCCGTCGTTTTCCACAACGGTTTAGAAAAACCTGGTGGTTTAGAGGTTCCCGGGTCATTGTTACAACTTAAGGACTTCGGGGGTTGACGATACATATAAAGTTCATCGGGGTTGGAATTAGATTTCTCTATTTTTATTCCCTTTCCCTTATTATTTTCTTTTGCCTTTTTAAATTCAGTTGGGGTAATTTCTATAACATCATCGGAATTCTTGTCGGAATCCGATTCATCGGAGAATTGGTAATCCTCCCAATATTTTGCTTCCTTGGCGGAAACACCATTGACCATAATTAACCTTGGTCAGTTGGTTGAGGATTTTCTTTTACTTAACCGTTTTATAATTTCCCCCACCGGTTCTATTTCCTCCTCCGGTTCCTCCTCTTCCGGTTCTGATTCTTCTTCCGGTTCCTCTTCGGGAACTTGTGAATCAGTCCAATATATATTCGACTCTTCGTTATTATTAGGTGAGTCAATGGGATTTGTGCTAGAGGTAGACATCTATCACACAATATCAAACATGTTAAGAGATTAATATATCACATAATATATACATGTTAATAATATATAGTTTCCAACAAAAATGTTAAGCAATCATTTTTAAAGAAAACACGGTCGAAGTCCAGACTCACTAATGCATCCTAACAAACTCGATAAGACACACTAATGCAAATTTTCTGGTTCTCTAAGACCAACGCTCGGATACCAACTGAAATGTCCCGTTCTTATTGATTAAAAACGTTCCATATTAATTGATTTCGTTGCGAGGTTTTGACCTCTATATGAGACATTTTTCAAAGACTGCATTCATTTTTAAAACAAACCATAAACTTTATTTCATAAATAAAGGTTTAAAAAGCTTTACGTAGATTATCAAATAATGATAATCTAAAATATCCTGTTTACACACGACCATTACATAATGGTTTACAATACAAATATGTTACATCGAAATCAGTTTCTTGAATGCAGTTTTTACACAATATCATACAAACATGGACTCCAAATCTTGTCCTTATTTTAGTATGCAACAGCGGAAGCTCTTAATATTCACCTGAGAATAAACATGCTTTAAACGTCAACAAAAATGTTGGTGAGTTATAGGTTTAACCTATATATATCAAATCGTAACAATAGACCACAAGATTTCATATTTCAATACACATCCCATACATAGAGATAAAAATCATTCATATGGTGAACACCTGGTAACCGACATTAACAAGATGCATATATAAGAATATCCCCATCATTCCGGGACACCCTTCGGATATGATATAAATTTCGAAGTACTAACGCATCCGGTACTTTGGATGGGGTTTGTTAGGCCCAATAGATCTATCTTTAGGATTCGCGTCAATTAGGGTGTCTGTTCCCTAATTCTTAGATTACCAGACTTAATAAAAAGGGGCATATTCGATTTCGATAATTCAACCATAGAATGTAGTTTCACGTACTTGTGTCTATTTTGTAAATCATTTATAAAACCTGCATGTATTCTCATCCCAAAAATATTAGATTTTAAAAGTGGGACTATAACTCACTTTCACAGATTTTTACTTCGTCGGGAAGTAAGACTTGGCCACTGGTTGATTCACGAACCTATAACAATATATACATATATATCAAAGTATGTTCAAAATATATTTACAACACTTTTAATATATTTTGATGTTTTAAGTTTATTAAGTCAGCTGTCCTTGTTAGTAACCTACAACTAGTTGTCCACAGTTAGATGTACAGAAATAAATCGATAAATATTATCTTGAATCAATCCACGACCCAGTGTATACGTATCTCAGTATTGATCACAACTCAAACTATATATATTTTGGAATCAACCTCAACCCTGTATAGCTAACTCCAACATTCACATATAGAGTGTCTATGGTTGTTCCGAAATATATATAGATGTGTCGACATGATAGGTCGAAATATTGTATACGTGTCTATGGTATCTCAAGATTACATAATATACAATACAAGTTGATTAAGGGCCTGTTTACTTTTTTTCACATTAAGTCCAATATGGATATAGATGGCAGTATGTATATGGAAGAATATATGTAATAATCAGTGAATGATGAATGTTGTTTACTTTTTATGCTGAATAAAAAGACTGAATGGTATAATTGACTACTTTACCCTTAAATTTAATTGTTATTTTTTTAGTATATAAAAAAGCTACCACCTGCTTGTCTTATTATTATCTCATAAAAATACTTCGTAAATAATACTGTAAATATAAACAAGTAATAATAATTGTAATATACATGTAACGCTAATCATAAGCAATTAAACAACAATAATTGTAAAAGAAAAACATGAAATTCAGAATGTTCCTCCATCATTTTTACCCCTAAAATTTAATACAAGAGTTCACAATTCATTTTTTACATAATACTTTCAAACAAAATAGATAAAATGTAGAAAGATCAACATAACAGTGTTCTTGTTTTTCTTCAAATACTATAATTATTGATTATTTGTTCATGAAAGCATTAGTCGCCGCAACCGCGACGGTCGCCGGAACAGTGGCGGTCGACAAAATCACGGCGGTCGACGGAAACATGGCGGTGGTCATTGGAGTATTAAGTGAAGGTTGTTTGATGATCTATTAATTATGTATAGAATAATTATAATTTAATAAGTTTAGAAGATGGGAAGAAGATAGAAAGAGAGAATAAAGTGGGTGGGTAGTTGTGGAAATATGAGGTGCTATATGGATGCTAGTGTGGTTTTTGGCCTGACCAAAACAGGCTTCTATGTAGACAATATTAATAATTAAGGTGTAAGTAAACAACTTCAAATTTGACCGAATAATCATAGGGCTCAACACAGGCCATTAAGTCATAAATAAACAAGCCCTAAGTTATGGTTGGAATAGATTTGTTACCAATTTTCACGTAGCTAAAATGAGAAAAATTATCCAATCTTGTTTTACCCATAACTTCTTCATTTTAAATCCGTTTTGAGTGAAACAAATTGCTATGGTTTCATATTGAAATCTATTTTATGAATCTAAACAGAAAAATTATAGGTTTATAGTCAGAAAAATAAGTTACAAGTCGTTTTTGTAAAGGTAGTCATTTCAGTCGAAAGAACGACATCTTGATGACCATTTTGAAAAACATACTTTCACTTTGAGTTTAACCATGATTTTTGGATATAGTTTCATGTTCATAAGAAAAATCATTTTTCCAGAAGTATAGCTTTTAAATCAAAGTTCTTCTTAGCTTTTAATTATCCCAACCAAAACAGCCCCCAGTTTTACTACGACGGCGTATATCCAGTTTTATGGTGTTTATCGTGGTTCCAGGTTTTAAATCATTAAGTTAGCATATCATATAGATATAGAACATGTGTTTAGTTGATTTTAAAAGTCAAGTTAGAAGGATTAACTTTTATTTGCGAACAAGTTTAGAATTAACTAAACTATGTTCTAGTGATTACAAGTTTAACCTTCGAATAAGATAGCTTTATATGTATGAATCGAATGATGTTATGAACATCATTACTACCTCAAGTTCCTTGGATAAACCTACTGGAAATGAGAAAAATAGAACTAGCTTCAAAGGATCCTTGGATGGCTTGAAAGTTCTTGAAGCAGAATCATGACACGAAAACAATTTCAAGTAAGATTTTCACTCAAAATAAGATTGTTATAGTTATAGAATTTGAATTAAAGTTTGAATATGATTATTACCTTGTATTAGAAATATAATCTACTGTAAGTAACAAAGGTTTCTTGATCTTGGATGATTACTTGGAATGGATTTAGAAAACTTGGAAGTAAACTTGCAATCTTGGAAGTATTCTTGATTTTATGAAACTAGAACTTTTAGAATTTATGAAGAACACTTAGAACTTGAAGATAGAACTTGAGAGAGATCAATTAGATGAAGAAAATTGAAGAATGAAAGTGTTTGTAGGTGTTTTTGGTCGTTGGTGTATGGATTAGATATAAAGGATATGTAATTTTGTTTTCATGTAAATAAGTCATGAATGATTACTCATATTTTTGTAATTATATGAGATATTTCATGATAGTTGCCAAATGATAGTTCCCACATGTGTTAGCTGACTCACATGGGCTGCTAAGAGCTGATCATTGGAGTGTATATACCAATAGTACATATATCTAAAAGCTGTGTATTGTACGAGTACGAATACGGGTGCTTACGAGTAGAATTGTTGATGAAACTGAACGAGGATGTAATTGTAAGCATTTTTGTTAAGTAGAAGTATTTTGATAAGTGTCTTGAAGTCTTTCAAAAGTGTATGAATACATATTAAAACACTACATTTATATACATTTTAACTGAGTCGTTAAGTCATCGTTAGTCGTTACATGTAAGTGTTGTTTTGAAACCTTTAGGTTAACGATCTTGTTAAGTGTTGTTAACCCAATGTTTATAATATCAAATGAGATTTTAAATTATTATATTATCATGATATTATCATGTATAAATATCTCTTAGTATGATATATATACATTAAATGTCGTTACAACGATAATCGTTACATATATGTCTCGTTTCAAAATCATTAAGTTAGTAGTCTTGTTTTTACATATGTAGTTCATTGTTAATATACTTAATGATATGTTTACTTATCATAATATCATGTTAACTATATATATATATATATCCATATATATGTCATCATATAGTTTTTACAAGTTTTAATGTTCGTGAATCACCGGTCAACTTGGGTGGTCAATTGTCTATATGAAACCTATTTCAATTAATCAAGTCTTAACAAGTTTGATTGCTTAACATGTTGGAAACACTTAATCATGTAAATAACAATTTCATTTAATATATATAAACATGGAAAAGTTCGGGTCACTAAATCCGGGAACAGTACTTTGTTTTTTTTTTTTTAAATGTTTTTGGCATACTTTAGTTCAATAAGTTTAAAAATAATGATAATAAAAGTTCTCGTCCCTCCCTTGGGTAGAGCAATTTCGGTTCAACGACCTAATCTTCAACTCACGACGAATTTTAAAAATCAAATTTTTAACTTAACGAAATAAAGTAAATTTTTGTTTTTAAATTCACACCAAACTTAAATTTAAGATGCAAAAAATTAAAAATTCATATTAAAAATTCACACCAAACTTAAATTATATTTTTGTTTTTATACATACAAACTTATATTAAAAATATTAATTTTTCAAATATTTACAATTTTAAATATATTGATTTAAAAAGTTTACAATATTATTTTAAAAATAAAGTAAAAATAAAATAAAATCTTTTTGGTCTTTTATCCCACTTTAATCAATCAAATATTATCAAAAATATACGCCCCTCTTTTCGGTAAAGTAATTTCGGCTATATTACCTAGTTTTACTCCTGGCGAATTTCTGAAATATTTTGGGTTGATTGATTAAAGATATTTATACCTTAAGAATAAAAGGTAAATTTCGCAGTGATGTAATAAATTTTTGTATGATATCAATAATTTTGGTCGCAAAACCTAATTTTATTGAGTACCAATTTAATACTTTATAGCGAACGATTTAGCGTTTATAATCAAAAGGTTCAAAGCAATAAAAATAAAAATAAAAACTGTACATACTTACTTGTGAAATAGAATTCTTAGTGACCTGCTTTAGCTCACTCATAAGATAGTCGGACTAATTGATTTTCCATAGCTACATAGGCGTAACCTCGAGCATTCAACGTTTTTTCTTCTAAACATATGAACGGTCCATCTCTGCATAAAGTAACGAATTCGGTATTGGAATATGTCTGATTCGTCGAACATTTTCCTTCGTGTGACCATTTTCCGCATTTGTGACATCTTTTAAGGTGTCGAGCTCTCCTTTTCGTTGCGGATTTTGATTTTCCTTTACCAAATTGTAACTTATTATTTTCGTTCCTGGATTCTTTTCTTACTCCGTCCAATTTACCTCTGATTAATGATACTATTTCACTTGGAAGGGTGTCATTATTACGTTTAGTGATCAAAGCGTGTAGTATTAGACCATGGTTTAGTTCACAGGAAGTCTTCATCTCGTAAAACCTAAAAAAAAATAAAAATTCAGAATGGGGGGAGAAGACTAGTTCTTTAGGGTCTGCTAGGGAAAGACCATTCGGATTCCATTCTCGAGAACTACACGAAAACAGAAAATCTAACTCTAACAGAAATACATATTATCCTTTAAAGACTTGATTCTCTCCACACTTAGTTGAAATTGTGATTAACGTTATTTTTAATTGGATCATTAACAACTTGTATATCTCTGACTTTTACTTCAATCCATTTGTTGATTTCCTCCGTAACTTTCACAAATTCAACTAACATCGCCTTTTCTTTTGGCGATAAATTGGATATTAATCGGTTACATAACTTAAAGTTTCTCTTAATCTTAGCATCGTGAATCCGTTTATAAAGTTTCTTCGTTGAACTGTTAAAAACGGGTTCATCTAATTTCTTATCATCAACGGGGTTCTTTGTGATCGGATCATTATTAAGTGTTTCTTCATCTTCCCCATACTTATGTGTTTTTATTGGTCTAACAGTTTTGGTTGGTGGAGATCTAAACTTTCGATTCACAAAGGTGATCGATTTATCACCATCCCTAAGTGTCATTCTACTTTCTCTTACATCAATGAATGCCTCGGTGGTTGCTAAAAATGGGCGACCTAAAATTAGAGGAATATCAAGGTTTTCCTCCATATTAATCACTATGAAGTTTGCAACAAAGGTCAAACTTCCCACGTTAACAAGTAAATTATTTGCTATTCCAACCGGGTGTTTAATGGTTAGGTCAAATGATTGAACACCTATTTTGGTTGGTTTTAATTTACCCATACCTAATCTTTTGTATAAGGAAAGAGGCATAATATTTGCACTTGCTCTTAAATCTGCGAGTCCATTATATACAGCACCATCATTAAGCAAGCAAGAAATGATAAATTCACCCTGGTCTCCTGCTTTATTAAGTCGAGTTGGTTTGTAAACCTTTTTCGGATGTTCTTTTCTTGGTTCTTTCACTTCTATTTGAACTTCTTATTCACATTTTTCTTCGTTTCTTGGAATGGGAGGTTTGTATAAGAATTCTTCTTCATCACTCCTATTTGAATCCTCCCTATTTTTCAATTTTGATTTTCATATGTTGTTGATAACATATTTATGTTTTCATTTTGAGGGTTTTCTTGGGTGGTGAAATTATGATTGACTTCATTGTCAACTTCCATCGGACCATGTATGTAATGTTTAACTCTGTGACCATTAACTTTAAATTCAATCCCATTTGAATTTATTAACTCTACTGTTCCGTATGGAAAAACTCTTTTGACTATAAATGGTCCAGACCATCTTGATTTTAATTTTCCAGGAAATAGCTTGAATCGTGAATTGAAAAGAAGAACTCTATCTCCTTCTTTAAATTCTTTTGAACTTCTGATTCTTTTATCATGCCATTTCTTCGTTCTTTCCTTATAGATTAACGAATTTTCGTATGCTTCATGTCTTAATTCTTCTAATTCGTTTAATTGACTTAACCGTAGACGTCCAGCTTCATGTAAATCAAGATTACATGTCTTCAAAGCCCAAAATGCTTTATGTTCAATTTCTACTAGAAGATGACATGCTTTTTCGTAAACGAGTTTAAAAGGTGTGGTTCCAATTGGAGTTTTGTAGGCTGTTCTAAAAGCCCAGAGTGCATCTTCCAATTTAATGGACCATTCCTTCAGATTTGAACCTACGATTTTCTCTAGAATAGGTTTTAAAGCTCGGTTGGTATTTTCAACTTGTCCACTTGTTTGTGAATGATATGCAGTGGAGATTTTATGAGTTACTCCATATCTTTTGAGAACTTTCTCAAGTTGATTATTACAAAAATGAGTACCCCGATCACTTATTAAAGCTTTCGGTGTTCCGAACCTTGCAAAAAGACGTTTTAAAAAGTTGACTACAACTCGTGCATTGTTAGTCGGGAGAGCTTGTGCTTCCGCCCATTTAGATACATAATCAATGGCAACGAGAATGTAGAGATTATTATGAGATTTTAGAAATGGACCCATAATGTCAATACCCCAAATGTCAAATACTTCACATACTTGAATGACATTTTGTGGCATTTCATCACGTTGACTTATTTTTCCGGCCCTTTGACAAGCATCACAGGATTTGCAAAGAAGGTGTGCGTCTTTGAAAATTGTAGGCCAATAGAATCCAGCATCGTAAACTTTTCTTGCTGTGAGTTGAGGCCCATAATGCCCTCATGTTGGTCCTGTGTGACAATGGTTTAAGATTTGACTAGCTTCATCTCCGAATACACATCGGCGTATTATTTCATCGGGACAACTTTTAAATAAATGTGGATCTTCCCAGAAATAGTGTTTTATATCACTAAAGAATTTCTTTCGTTTTTGATACGACAACCTTTTTTCAAGGAATCCACATACTAAGTAGTTTGCATAGTCTGCAAACCATGGAATTTCATTATAATCTATCTTCAATAGATATTCATTAGGAAAGTTGTCTTGTATGGCCGATTCATTTAGAACTTCTAATTCAGGATTTTCAAGACGAGAAAGATGATCAGCGGCTAGATTTTCTGCTCCCTTTTTATCTCGGATTTCAATATCAAACTCTTGTAAGAGTAAGATTCAACGGATTAATCTTGGTTTGACATCTTATTTTGAAAATAGGTATCTAAGAGCAGAATGGTCGGTATAGACCACCGTTTTTGCTAGAACGAGATACGAACGAAATTTTTCAAAAGCAAAGACAATAGCAAGGAGTTCTTTTTCAGTAGTTGTGTAATTCATTTGTGCTCCTTGTAACGTCTTACTAGCATAATAAATAGGTTGAAATCGTTTTTCAATCCTTTGTCCTAAAACGGCTCCCATTGCAAAATCACTTGCATCGCACATAAGTTCAAATGGTAGATTCCAATTTGGAGTTATTATGATCGGCGCATTAGTGAGTTTCTCTTTAAGTATATTAAAAGATTTGATGCATTCATCTGAAAAGATGAATGGAGCATCCTTTTCTAGGAGTTTATTCATAGGAGTGGCAATTTTAGAAAAATCTTTTATGAAACGTCGGTAAAAACCGGCATGCCCTAGAAAACTCCTAACTCCTCTAAAATTGGTGGGATGTGGAATTTTAGCAATTACATCTACTTTAGCTCTATCCACTTCAATTCCTTCTTTTGAAATTTTATGTTCAAGAACAATGCCTTCTTTAACCATGAAATGGCATTTCTCCCAATTAAGTACTAGATTTGATTGTTCGCATCTAATAAGCATTCGTTCAAGATTAACTAGACATGATTCAAATGTATCACCGAAGACTGAAAAGTCATCCATGAAAACTTCCATGCATTCTTCTATCATGTCGTGAAAGATCGCCATCATGCACCTTTGAAAGGTTGCAGGGGCATTGCAAAGTCCAAATGACATGCATTTGTAAGCAAAAGTACCATAAGGGAACGTGAATGTGGTTTTCTCTTGGTCCTCGGGTGCTATTGGAATTTGAAAATATCCGAAAAAACCATCAAGAAAACAATAGTAACTATTTCTGGCTAATCTTTCCAACATTTGATCAATAAAAGGTAAGGGAAAGTGATCTTTTCTGGTGGCGTCATTTAATTTTCTATAATCAATACAAACATGCCATCCTGTTACAGTCTTATTAGGAATAAGCTCATTTTTCTCATTTGTGATGACAGTCATGCCACCCTTCTTAGGCACGCATTGAACTGGGCTTACCCATGGACTATCAGAAATTGGATAAATTAAACCTGCATCTAGCAGTTTAATAATTTCTTTTTTAAAAACATCTTGTATATTAGGATTTAGTCTTCATTGGCGTTGCACATACGTTTTATGACCTTCTTCCATAAGGATTTTATGTGTGCAATACGAAGGACTTATTCCTTTAATATCATGAATCTTCCATGCAATAGCTGGTTTATGAGCTTTCAACACAGAAATGAGTTGAGATTTTTCATTTTCAGTAAGAGAAGATGATATTATTACAGGTAATTCAGATTCACCCTGTAAATAAGCGTATTCCAAATGGTTTGGAAGTGGCTTTAACTCTAATGTCGGTGGTTCTTCTATCGATGATTTATATCGATATCTGTCTTCTTCTTTTAGCATTTGAATTTCTTCTATTGTTGGTTCATATCCATTAGCCATAAGTGTAGCTAACATTTCAGTTTCATCAATTGGTTCAGTTCCTTCTCCTAAAGAACATTCTCCTGTTCCTTGTAATTCTGGAAATTCTTCTAACAATTCTGCATGTGATTCTATAGTTTGAATATAATAACATGTATCATCTGCAGATTGCGGTTGTTGCATAGCTCTATCCACAGAAAAAGTAACACTCTCGTCCTCTATACTTAGGGTCAGTTTCTTACCAAACACGTCTATTATTGCTTTGGCCGTGTTTAAGAATGGTCTTCCTAATATGAGAGGTACTCGAGAATCTTCTTCCATGTCCAGAATAACAAAATCTACTAGAAATACTAAAGTACCAACTTTAACTAGCATGTTCTCCATTATCCCTCTAGGATATTTTACTGATCTATCGGCTAGTTGTATACTTATTCGTGTTGGTTTCAATTCTCCAAGGTCTAGTTTAGCGTATAGTGAATACGGCATTAGATTTATACTAGCACCTAAGTCTGCCAATGCTTCTATTGAACTAAGACTACCCAGAAAACATGGAATTGTGAAACTTCCTGGATCTGATAATTTTTTTGGTATCTTATTCAACACCACTGCAGAACAATTAGCATTCATAGTAACAGCCGAGAGTTCTTCCATTTTCTTTCTATTAGTGATTAGATCTTTCAAGAATTTAGCATATCTAGGCATTCCTGAAATCACATCAATGACAGGAAGATTTACATTTATTTGTTTAAACATATCCAAGAATTTGGATTGCTCGGCTTCAAGTCTCTCTTTTCTCATTTTACTCAGGTAAGGAAGTGGTGGTTGGTATGGTTTAACATAAGGTTTTGCCTTAACTGTGTTATCTTCATTAACCTTTTCAACTACCGATTCTGTTTCCTTATCTTGTTCAGACTGTGGTTCTTGTGGAGTAGGAATAGCATTATCAGAAATTACAGGTTTTTCAGGTGGTTTAAGTGTAATACCACTTCTTGTGGTAATGGCTTTAGCTGTTTCATTCCGGGGGTTAGCATTTGTATCACTAGGTAGACTTCCCGGTTTTCTTTCACCTATCAACCTTGCTAGGTTGCTTACTTCTTGTTCCAGATTTTGAATAGAAGCTTGTTGATTTCTAAATGCTTGAGCATTTTGTTCATTGGTTTATTTCTGAGATGTGAAAAACTGTGTTTGAGAATCAACTAGCTTCGACATCATATCTTCTAAATTTGGCTTCTTATCATCGGTTTGTGGTGGTTTGTTTTGAAAAACAGGTCTTTGTTGATTGTAAGTATTATTAGATACTTCTTGACTGATAGGACCTTGTTGGTTGTTGTATGGAACATTTCGATTATAATTCTAATTTTGATTGTAGATCGGTCTTGGCGGTTGATAATTATTCTGATAATTATTTCCAGGCCTTTGGTTTATGTATGAAACATTCTCTCTTTGTTCCATTGTTAGTTCAATACTGAGACAATCTTTTGTCAAATGTGGTCCTCCACACTGCTCACAACTAATTCGTATTGAGATAATATCTTTAGTCATCTTTTCCATTCGTCTTTCGACAGCATCTATCTTTGCGGAAATGGAATCTAAGTCATGGTTAGAATCGGCTCTAGCTGCTTTAGATGATCTAACGATATCTTTTTCTTGGTGCCACTCATGTGAGTGGGAAGCAGTGTTATCAATAATTTTGTAAGCATTTGTTGCTATTTTCTTCATAATAGAACCACCAGCTGCTATATCGATGTCTTTTCTTGTAGTGATGTCGCATCCTTGGTAGAATATTTGTACTATTTGACAGGTGTCTAAACCATGTTGCGGACATCCTCTCAACAATTTTCCAAATCTGGTCCAAGCCTCATATAAAGTTTCATTTGGCTTTTGTGTGAACGTAACAATTTCTCCTTGAAGTATCACGGCTTTAGATGCCGGAAAGAATTGTTTAAGAAATTTTTCAACTAAAACGTCCCATGTATCAATCGCTCCTTCAGGTAACGATTCCAACCAATCTTTGGCTTCTCCCTTTAAAGTCCAGGGAAATAACATGAGATATATCTGTTCATCCTCCACTTCTATGATTTTAAATAGAGTGCATATCCTATTAAAGGTACGAAGATGTTCATTTGGATCTTCCTTCGGCGCACCACTAAATTGGCATTGATTTGTTACCATGTGTAGGATTTGTCCCTTGATTTCATAATCTGGTGCATTAATGTCAGGTTGAGTAATTGCGTGACCTTGGCCAGTGCGTTTAGCTCTCATTCGGTCTTCCATACTTAGAGGTTCCAGATTTTCCATAATTGAATTTGTTGAATCTGAATCACTAGAGGATTCTGATTTATAGTTGTTCCTCAACAATCTCTGTTTGAATGATTGGTGGTTCCGGAGGAAAGATTAATGGTTCAGGATCTATGAATTGTCCCTGAATATTCTCCGGATTCTCAATTGTGAGGTCGGGTTTAAAAAATGGATTATCGGAAATTTGAATTGGAGTACTTGGTCGACTGGATGACGATTCTAAAGAAAAATCAACGGCGACAATATTTGCTAGATGTCTTGATCGAGTTACAGGTGGTGAACGTACAAAAGGTGGTGAACGTTTTGTTCGGTGCATTCACTGAATATCCTATTAGTTTTTTAAAAAGGAAGAAAAATTATATAAGTTATCAAATTAATAGACTTTTCTTATTTTGCCCACGTTTCGAATAGCCAAAAGATGCAGCAGAGGGGCAGGATTCGTTTAGTCTCAAAATAATTGAGTACTGTTTGGC